>NC_141540.1:114767500-115067500 GCF_021556685.1 Rattus norvegicus
GTCATCCTCACAATGACTACTGGGGCCTTTTCTCATGGGGAGGGAAGCTGCTAAGGTCACTCGCAAGTCAGCTGGTAACAGAATGGGATAGTGGAGAAGGCAGAGCCTGGAGCCCCACCTCTAGTCTCTATTGGTTGATGTCTCCATCTGTGAACTATGCATCCTGATGAGGTGAAGGAGGGCTGGCAGGTAGTCAGGAAGCACAGGAAACATTCCAGAGTAGTAGGTACTGACACCCGACTTTCACAGAGCACCCCAGAAATGAAGCTCCACACTGGCTTCCAATTCCACAAGGAGCACATTCTTTTTTGGAGTTCTGTGGTCCTGTATGCTCATACTCTGCAGGTTCACATCGAGCAGTAAAAACCTCCACTGAAGGTATTCTGTCACTCAACAGCAACGAAAAATACGAATGTCCCTCTATTTCAGTTTATAAAACATAATTATCTGGAATTAATACATCAAATTTTGTGCAGGAACAACACAAAGTAGACAAAAACCCTAACACCAAGAGTAATTTTAAAATATAGTAAATGCTGAGAAAAAAGTAATCATAGTGCTAGTGCTTCCTTGATTGTCACAATTGAACAACTGTTAAAGATCACTGTCTCTGTTCCTCATAAGTTAAGAGTTATTATACATGCACCACATGGTTATCTCACAGCAGTAACACAAATGTGAAAATAAATATTACCGTCCCCACTAATTTCATCTGCAGATCCAGGTGGCATGCAAAGGAAGAAGTAGGGAACAAAGGGTAGGAGGGACAGGAAGGAAGGGGAAAAGAGAAGGAAACACACTATTAAAATGACAAGTAAATCAAAGCTTAAGAAAATAACAAAATCACCCCAAAGTTCATTCACAAGATAAAAGAAAAAATGTACTAGTGTGTTTACTGGAGTTGAAAGCCATTAAGCAAAGTTTTAAGCTGCCAACAGATTACACAGTTACACAGGAGAACAGTGGAGCTTAATTACTTTCTACCACACCTGGCAAAAGTAATTTCACTGTCTTTCATTGTTAAATGTTAAAGTGCTTCCACTTTCCCTAAGGAGCATTTGTATCATTTCAGATACAAGAAACCCTGTAAGCGGAAGGGTCACTAGAAGATAAGCCTGTGACTCATATTTCAATGAGGTAGTGAACTAAAGTCCCCCATGATAGACATAGGCCATGCCCACACTACCATAAAGGGCAAGTGTAGTTCTCAAAAGGCTTTAATGACGATTCAGGTTCCCATTTGCATTCATACAAAACTACTAATTTTTAAGCATTTTTGGAAAAAAAATCGTTCCAATAATTCCAACAACAAAAATCACTGCTTTATTAGAAAGCCCTCCAAATGGAACAGCTGCCTCATCTGTCCTGACATCTGTCTCCCAGAACACAGAACACAGACACCCAGGGCTCATATGGACTGTGTCCCACATGCTGTATTAGAAAATTCACAAGACCAGAAGAAACAGGTCTTGACAACCACTGTAGGAAAACAAGATAACAGAAATGGCACCAGGAAGCTACTTCTTGCCCTGTCATGCATTCAAAAGCAGCAAATGGGCAACAAAAGATTGTCTAGTTAAGACATTGGCACAAATTTGTGTCAATTGCGAGACACAAAACCTGCCTCATCAAGTTATCGCATCTGGACAGTAGACAGCACATACACTGATATTCAGTATGGCCATTGACTGTTTGGGACAATCTAGAAACATCTAGCTATAGTTAGTTTTGTGAGATGCCTTGGTTGACAGGAAATCCTGTGTAAGTGCAGTGCAGTACCCGTTGGAGGAGGTTCAAGAGAACAGAAGACCAAAGGGAGAAAGCGCCTAGCTTTCTTAACTTTATGTTGGCAGTGATTGATCCCTTTACAAAGAGGCAAGAGAAGAAAGAGAAAAACAGAAATACATTATTTCAATACAAAAACCCAGTTAATTTTAAAGCTAAAACTATAAAAATGAATACAAATTTGAAACGCTTTTATTACTATCATAGACTTGTAGCTTAAAAAGAATTATTTGTTTTACTAAAGATTAACACTGGATACAAACCAAAACAAAGCAAAACCAACAGCTATGAGCTCTTCAGGCCAGCCAAGTAACAAATAACAACTAAAAATAAAAAGGGATACAGGGAAACCAGTAACTAAAATAAAATAAAATAGAATAAAATAAAGACTAATGAATAACTTAAGGATCAGGAGCAGTCTATGCATTTGTCAACGTTTAACATTTGTCCATAAGGAAAGAAATCTTAGAAAATGTAAGAGCTTTATGAGCACTTAAGATCTGGAATATCTTAGCATAAACTGATGATGAGGATGTCCAACTACGGAAGCTACAAAGCTACCACCATATTTCCACTCACTTGTCAATCCATGTGCTTAAACTTATGAGGGCCTCACTGTCCATGTGAAGCAGTGAGAACACAGAGCAGCTACAGTACAGCAGTGACAGTAGAGCACACACATCAGAATCAAGCAGACACAGTGTGACAGTACGCAGAGGTACAGGGTGCCATCAGTAACAAACAGTCCAGACTGTGAGCCCATGAAGAATAAAGGTTATGGACTAAGGTGGGAGGGGGAGGATCAGGATCAAAGACAATCCTGCAATGAACTAGTATGGGCTATGAATGACAACATCTGTCAGTGTTAATTTCCTGATATTGAGAATTATGCTCTGACTACATAAGATTATGTCTGAAGCCAGATATGGAGGTAAATGCTTTGAAAGTTGAGGCAGAAGGATCAGAGGTTGAAAGTCTGTCTGGGTTACATAGAACCCCATGTCAAAAAACAAAAAGAAAAATTAAAAAAAAATTAAAAAAATACAAACCAAGCCAATATGAAATAAATTAAAATTGAGAAAACAATACCTAAGTTTTTAACTCACGATTCTTAAAACCATTCTCTAAGAATGTATGATAAAGAAATAAAAACCTAAGAAGCCTGGCAGTCTGAATTCAGACAGCAGCTCTACCCACACTGACAGTTTCCACTTCTTGGAGAGGACCCACTTCCCATGTTTAGCTCTTCTTAGTTCTTTACTATATAGTCTATTTCTAGACAGGTAAATATTCTTTATCTTGACTGGAAAAGAAGCAGTTTTTTAAAGGTGCTTCTTCAGTAATACTGACTTTAACCTGCTTCATACAAAAGGTTATGAAGCTTCTTAACTTACAGAAGATAATTGTTTTTGCTACATGCTTTGAACATTTAACATGAATTAGGCATACTGTATAGGAGACAGTGTTAAGAAAAATAAAGTCATGGAACTTAGGTCTTAGGTGTAGACAATCAGGATCTGCAATGTACTGAACTGGAAGGAGAAGCAGAAGGCCCATGGAGAGAAGGAAGCCACTTAGGGAATGGTGGAGGCCCAGGCATAGGCTCAGCAAAGGCACTAGGATTTAGCTCCACTGTGCTAGGCATGAGGTGCTCAATGAACTTCTAAAAGCAGGTGGTAAGCAGACAGGCCACAGACTAAATTAAGCCATAAAAGAAAGGGATTACACAAGGGAGATACAAAGACTGACAACAGTGGTCCAGACTCAGTATTGCATTCTTGACATGAAGACTGGCCAGCAAGTGAGGCATTCAGTGGCCAAGATGCACTGAGCCCTTAAGAGGAAAATCCTGCTGAGGTTGGAGATAGGAGGTTGGATAGGATGCCATACTGTCCTAGTATCATTGTTGTGATAAATTATGCTGACAAAAGGCAATTTGGGGGGGGAGGGGTTATATAATTATGGAATTATGTGAATTTCAGGCTGCAGTCCATCCCTGTTGGAAGTCAAGGCAGGAATTACTTGAAGCAATACTCATATACAGTCAAGAGCAGAGACAACAAATTTTTGCATGCTCGTAGTGATTAACTAGCCTCCTTTCTCTATTTCTATACAATTCAAGACTCAGAACTAAGGAGTGTTGCTGCCCACAATGGGCTTGACTTCCCATTTCGATGAACATAATTTAGATAGTTTTTCACAAGAATGCCTCAGGCCAGCTTGATAGAAATAATCTTTAAGGCTTTCCTTCAGGTGATTCTACACTGTTGACGTGAAAACTAATCATCACAACCAGGGCATGGTGGTGCATGCTTTTAACCCCAGAACTCTGAAGACAGAGGCAGGAAGTTATCTGTGAGTTCAGAGCCAGTCTGGTTTACGTAGTGAACTCCAGGGGAGCCAGAATTACATAGTGAGACCCTATCTCTAAAAACAAACAAATAAATCAAACTGGCGTATGTATAAAAAGCTGTTTTCCTATCTCTCAAATAGGAAAACTCCCTTAGGGAGTGTCTTTAAAGTATTCCTACCAAATAAAGGAGAGGCAATAAAATTTGCATGCTGTTACTTTGTGGCCAAGTTATGCATATCAGTAACTTCCAACATTCTTACAGAGAGCATTACAGAGGTCAGATTTGAGACTGGCTGGGCCCCAACACACTGAACAATTTTCACTTATTTATTTTTGGTGACAGTGTCTCACTATTGTAGCACAGACAGGCCTGAAACTTGTTATGAAGTAAGGTGAACATGAGCAAGCCAGCAGGCAGCATCCCTACCTGGTTTCTGCTTGAGCTCCTAGCCTAACTTGCCTTGATGACTATAACTTGGAAGGGTAAGTCAAATAAATAAACAAATACACAAATAAAAGCCTAAATTGCTTTTAGTCAACACGTTTTATTATAGTAACAAAATTAAAACTAGAACATTACAAACAAACAGGAGGGCCTGGCAGACAGAAGCAGTAGGGAGGAAACTGAACAAGGATGTCTTGTTTCACTATTATCGGGATAAAACTGAGCTTTCTGGATAGAAGACCTGGGATTTAAACACATTGAATGTCTGATAACATTATATTTAGAGAGGAAGGAATTTGAAACTCACTTTCTTTGGAATAACAACAGGGTTACAGGCATATGTAAGAGCTGGAGGCAAAGCTAACATGAAACTGGCTGCAAGCTTTTGGCTGCTGACTCTGGGTGATAGTATGTAGGAAATCAATTCACAATCCTGTCCTCTCCTTTGTATATATTTGAAACACTCAATGATAAAATATTTAAAGAAATTGCTCAAAGACAAAACACACAGTAAGATTTTGATATTGTCTATTTACCTCTATAGCGTATCTTGCATCACAAAGTCTGAACTTAACCCATCATTACTCTGCGGTTACTATCGGCTGCGGAGCGCTCAGGCAGGATCCGTTCTCCTGTTCTTCCATGTTAGCAGTGCTTGTCTGACAATTAGCAAGATGGTGCAAAGGTTTCTTGCAATCCATATTGAACTTTATTTAATCATTGTTCTCATCAGTTTAGCCAGAAAATTAAGGTGTGTGAACCAAGAATAAGAATACTTTAGCACTGCCTGTTCTAAAACACACACTTATGTACAGTCAAAAGTGTATTTTTGTTTAAAATACTCTGGTATAGTGCTTCATTTCCGTCCTGTTATGAAGGCTGATAGGGAAGACAAGAAACAAACCCCACAGGGCTGAAGAGGCAGATCTACAAGGACTACTTATACAGAGTGAAGTCCTCATTGCCTGGTCTTTTTGAATGGGAAAGTGGCTCAGGTGATCCGATTTTAGGCAGGCCTACCAGTCTTGCAACTCTTCCCGCATATGAAAACAGGGAGTTCAATGCAAGGGGAAGGAGAAACCCCTATCTCTGGCCCTCTCGTAGGACACTATTTCTCAACTTTTGAAACTGGTATTTCCTTGTTTCTATGACTTCTGAACACTTGAGAAAACAATGTGATTAAGCAGCACCCTCAAATCTCACAAGTTGCAAGCTGAGTTCTAATGACACTAAGATGGGCATGGGCAAGAAGCAGCACTGATGGACTACTCTTATTACGCTCTCCCTAATCTGTATACACCATCACCGCCAAAGTGGCTCTAGATACCAGAGAATAAGCCTGAGAGTTCCTCCTAAACTAAACTGCCAGATCAGACATGTTTATTGTGACCACTAAGACTAGAATAATTCCTAGTTTTCCAGGTTCTCAGAGTATGCTTAAAATAGCTAATGCCTATCACTCTGCACATATTACCAGTAATGCATCATAAAGAACATAATTTATAACAATGAACTTTTCTCAAACAGTATCAGGGATTGAACATAAGGCCTGAACATGGCAGATAAGTGGTCTACCACTAAGCTATATCTGCATATCTTAACAAAAAAGTTCATATAAAGAACTCACTTAGTTCTTCTCACTTAGGCTTCTTGCAGAGGCTGGCTTCAAACTTGTAAGCCTCCTGCTTCAACTTCCTGAAAAACTAGGATTTTAGATGTGCGACATCACATCTGGATCTTTTGTTTTGCTTTTATTTGTTTGTTTGTTTTTTGAGACAAGGTTTCTCTGTGTATCCCTGGCTGGCCTTGAATTCAGAGATCCACCTGTCTCTGCCTCCAGTGCTGGGATTGAAGTAGTGTACCACTACTGCAGCTGCAAATGAACTTCTCTTGCACTAGTTAGCAATATTCTAAAATTAAGGAAGGGGTTGCCCATCCTACTTCTTTAAATTCTGGACAGAGTTTAAAATCAAGCATTCAGAGGCATGGTGGCATGCCTGCAATTCCAGTACTAGGAATGCTTACAAAGGAGGATCACAGTAAGTTCTAAGCCAGGCTGGGCTGCCTAGTTTGAGATGATACTCCATCTCAAATGGGAATGGGGAGGGGAAGATGACATTTTGGTAATAGAATAGACAACTTTGGAAGGCATGGCACTGTTACAGTGGAAACTAGATGGTAAAATTAGGCATAAGTAGCTCTTTCAAAGTGAACAAAGGGTAGACTTTGAATTCAAACAGAAAAGCCAGTACGTTATTATTCCTGCTGAATGGAGAAAACTGCTAAAATGAAATCCCATGCTAAAACATTACTCCCTGCACACATCAAGACTCTGCAATGATCAATGGCATCTAATGAAAAGAGAATGAGTTCCAGGAGTTCAAGGCCTAGGTATAGAGTGGGTTTTCTATTACTCACTACTACATGAACCTGGCCAAGCCCCGTAAGTGCAGAGAAGGGTGGTTTTCTCATCTCGGAAGCAGGGATATTAATAAACAAGACAATACCATGGATATGTCAGGCACAATTCCTAAGCATGTAAGTATTTGCTAAGCAGCAGCAAAGCAATCAGTGGACAATAGACTCAACATGCCAGAGCCCTCAGGGAGAGGGAAGCAAAGATGATTATCAACTTCTCTAGACCTGCACACATTTCTCAGCAGGGCCTTTTTTTTTTTTTTTCTTTTCTTTTCTTTTTTTTTTCGGAGCTGGGGACCGAACCCAGGGCCTTGCGCTTCCTAGGCAAGCGCTCTACCACTGAGCTAAATCCCCAACCCCCATTTCTCAGACTCATACACAAATCACTCAACCACATTTGAGATGTTCTAAGATTTGAAATGAAGCAAACTGATACAAATAACATCTATTTTCCTAAATGTTTTCTTGATAGTTAGAATAATCTCTAGTCACCAACTCAATATAATTAAGAAAAATCCTATCTAAAGAGAATTATTTCTGGTAAAGTAATAACCAAACCAATCTGTTGTAAACAGTTTACATGTGCAATAATACTAAAAGTAAGTTGTCTAAAAGTAGTACATCTGTCCTTTAAGCACAGAGAGTTCAATAAAATAAAAACAAATACTTCTGCCAGATTAAAAAGAAAATCACTGCAGTCATTTCCATAGACATATATAAAAGAGATAATTTATAATCTATAGTCTGGTTTTGCATGGTCTAATATTGAACAAGGGCCACAGAATAACATAATGGTAAGTACCATGGACTTCTACTCACAGTTAAGATTTAGGGGCTCGGGTTGGGGATTTAGCCCAGTGGTAGAGCGCTTGCCTAGGAAGCGCAAGGCCCTGGGTTCGGTCCCCAGCTCCGAAAAAAAAAAAAAAAAAAGATTTAGGGGCTCAATCAAGGGCCTACTTATTCATAGAAAACACAAATGCAAAAAAACAAAACAAAAATAAAAAACCCAAACACAGTTAAGTCTTCAAAATACTTGAGATAATCAGCTTTATTCTATGATCTGAGAAATGTCCTTACACTGACCCTGTTTCACTGGCATTCACTTGGGGCATACTTGCAGATCCCTGAAGACAGCCTAGTGCACTAGTGTTATAGACTGGGCTCAAGTTCTACCTGAACTCACAAAAGGCATTAAAAAAAATTAGTTTTGCTCCTTTTTTGCACCCACACAGCAAGCATTTGCTGAATGTATTCATGTCCACATGGTAGGACATATGATGAGTGAGGTAGGGTGTAGCAGGAAAGTACCTCATGGAGCACGCCCACTCCACTGGCCTGTTACAAAGCAGGCTCATTGTGGTAGCAGATATAGAAGACCACAGGCCCAACAAAAATAGAATTTAGTGCAGGGGTCAGCATCTCAACACACATCAGAAACACATAGCAAACTCTAGAAATAACCTTGGGATACGATTATAGCACAGCGCTGCTGTCAGTATCAAACTAACAAAAACATTCCTAGGCAGGCCAGACCAGCACTTGGACTCACTGTGCACAGGCTTCAGGCTGGGTGGGCACTGCTTTACAGTCTGTGAAGACAGGATTTACAAACCTGACTTGGCCTAGAAGCAAGCAGTCCTGATCAACAGGACCAACAGGGTTAAAAATACCAGCTGTCGCTGATCACCCCTGAACACTGAGTACCCCTCTCTGCCTGGTCTGGGACCAAAGTACTTGCCTGTCAGCTTTTATGGATAGAAAGTTTTTGTGTAAGGAAGGAAAGACCAAGCAGAAGAGGGTGACCACAATCCTCAGCATAATGTGAACATGAAACAATGTGGCCAAGAAAAGGGTGGAGAAAGGAAAGGTAGGCCTAGGCCAAGGGATGCCATGACAGTATCTGACTGAGTCCTTAGTGTCATCTGGTAGGCACAGGATTTTTACTAAGAATTTTTCTGAAAGAAGTAAATCAGAGAAGGAAACACAATCCCTCCTTAGACACTCCAGGAATCCTAAGAAATCAGGATAGACTTTGCGGCTATTATCCACGTTTGCACAATAACTCTATTTTTGCTCACTGTGTATCTTCAGTAAACTTTGTAACCTCTTGGCCTTTAGTCTCATCATGTGTACACTAAGTGAGATGATCTCCGTAGTCTGTCAGAACTTCATGAGTTAACGCATAGGAAAGAACACAGAACATAAAGCTAAACCTAAAACACACATCATTCACTAAGCCACTCAGGCATGGCAGTGCCTACCAATAATCCTAGCATTTAGGACTCAGTAAGAACATTAACAACTTCTGGACAGCCTGGGCTACAGAGTAAGGTTTGTTTTAAACAACAACAACAACAACAACAAATGGCTCACTTTTTCTTTCTGAGCATGGAAGTGTCAAATAGAAAGGGCTGGCAGCGGAGTGAAATGCTGAGCTTTGATGCTGATCAACTACTGAAGGAAACAGAGGCACCAACGTGAAGGAAGAAGATAGAAGGGTCACAGGGCCTAGGACCTATGGAACACCCAAAGGTAAAGAGTAGAATGAAACTCCCAAGCACAAGAGAAGTCTGAGCTCACTCCTGTACCTGAACAACTGCAAATACTGTGGCAAACACAGTCATCAGCTGCCTTTTCATGGAGCATATACAATTCATTGCCTGAATGGTAAGTGGTACTCAAACCTCACTCAGCTATCCTGTAAACACTGAAGAATCACCCTCATGGGCTTAGACGGCTTCTTTCCTCAGGACTTCTACTATGGCATTTGAGCCTTTCCCCTTTCAATAGAAAAAAATGAGGGCTGGTGATTTCAAAAAGTCAAGTATGTAGATACACCACAAGCCGAATAAGAACTGTAAAAAAGGCTGATGACAACCAGTAAACCTAACACTCTAGATTTACTACTCCCAAAGTCATGGTTGAGGCTCTCAAATAACTGACATGTCCTAGAGAACACACGTAGCCCCAAAACTGTCCAGTGAGCCCAAATCCAGTACCAAGAGCTTCTCTGTACTCTGCTAAGAAGTAGCTCCTGGCTCTAGGCCATCAGAGCATTGATAGTGTTGCCCACTAACAGAGCGACTCTGTGGTATGTATCACAAACACCCGTGGGTTAAGTGAAGGTTTGTGGAATGTTTGTGAGCAAAGAAGAAAACAAACAGATATATTATTATGTTGGGTACCAAAAGAAGATCCAAAAACAAATGGGCAAAAATACAAATTAAATTTCAAGAAAAACTGACTCAAAACAAATGAACAGGAATTGAGGCTCATCTATCATGTAATGAATACATCAGAAGGTTTTATTTTAGAAATATAACCTTTATGTTCACAGGCATATAGCTGAGAACAGATAGCGTGTGGCAACATATACACATGTGGAATTATGCACATGTATGACAGTAGGGTATAACATATATTAAAATATATAGCTGGGGCCCTTAGAAGGTTCCTTTTTCTGCCCCTCCCTAAAATTCTTTTATTCTTCACATGTTTACATGAGGAAAAGAGGGCACATACACTTTGAAAACATAACATGAAAGTCACCATACCAACAAATAGTTAAGATAATGCTTATGTAATACCTTGACTATATCAAATAACCATTATGTTGACTGTGAAAGAAGAAAACCATTTTTTTAAGAAAATCATGTATTTTGAACTTCAAACACAAAATACCAAGTGTATTCTGTTATATCCTGCTAAACTCAATAAACATAAATTCTAACAACAACTTCAAAAGTTAAGGTTACATTGTAAACACAACATGGCATTTAAACAATATGGAGCCCTGTGTACCCTACTGAGTAATATATAGGGTCACTGGCAGCATCTACAATAAAGTCCATATGGATACCTATTTCACAATAGTAAAATCACACAGGTTCTTTCTAAGCAGAGGAACTGAACACAAGTAGCATCTGCACTATCCTCCTCACAGATTACTCTTCAAGGTCTCTACCTCACGATCCTTACCTGACACAGAGACTGCATGTGTCCGCATGCCTTGCTTTTCATTGTTGGCCAACCTGCAACAGAGCAGACAAAAGTGTAAGTACGTCCTTACCAGGACTAAACACCTACCCTTGTCAAACAAATCTGAATCTGCCTCAGATTAGCAAGACCAGTACCATTCCTGGAAGATTACATTCTAGACAGGTAGTTTGTTTTTTCAACTGGAGTCTTAGAAAAAGACACTGAGTGCAGATAGGTTGTGTTAATGCTTCTAAGACCAGAAATTAAAACAGACAATTGGGCTGGGGATGTAGCTCAACGACAGAGAACTTGTTTAGCAACCTGAAGCTCTGGATTCATCCCCAGCACCATAAATATAAACAAACAAACAAACAAACAAATAAATAAATAAATAAATCAAGCAAACAAGCAAGCAAGGAAGGAAGGAAGGAAGGAAAGTAGGAAGGAAGAAAGGTTGGTTGGTTCAATCAGCTAATTAATCAATTTAAAAACAGACAAATGGTTGGGGATTTAGCTCAGTGGTAGAGCGCTTGCCTAGCAAGCGCAAGGCCCTGGGTTCGGTCCCCAGCTCTGGAAAAAAGAAAAAAACAAAAAACAAAAAAACAGACAAATGAAGAACAGCAGATGTGCCTGGAAAAAGCTGCTCACAAGGGTGACTTAGAGCTATTTTTGTAATACTATGTAATGTGCAATGTAAAGGCTACAAAAAGGCTTAAATTAACAAAAATTAAGGGTTAGCAAGATATTTCAATAGGTTAAGGTGCTTGACACCAAGCCTGCCAATATGAGTCTGCTCCCTGATTCCTCATGGTAAAAGGATAGAATGGATTCTGACAAGACTGTCTTCTGTTGGATACAAGTGCAGCACTGGGGCACGTGTACTTACAGATATGTATGTATATGTGTATATGCATATAAATAATACATACATACATATGCATACTAATGAATGTACAAAATAAAAACGAATTTAAAATGCATAGTAGCATTTTAAAATCTAAATTTTATAGCATGTAAAAAGGTTAAGAAGTATGTGTATATATTGCTGAAAATATTTAATGACATTTAAAAAAATACAGGCACAGCTTAAATTTTTTGAAAAGCATAAAACCTAGGAGAAAAGGTCTCCTACTGGCTGAGAAAAATGGCTCAGCGAGCAAGGGAGCTTGCACTGCAAGCCTGGTAGCCTGAGTTTAGTGCCTAGACTCTATGGAAAGTGAAGGAGAGAGAGGGTTGATGTCACAAGGTACTCCTGTGGTTTCCATATTAGCAATGTGGCACGTGGCTTTCCAATCATACATACATGCAATCTTACAACACTGATAGGGATAATACATCTTTTTAAAATAGGAGTGCTACATTTTTCAGCTATTTCCTTGGTTTTTATTCATAAGGAAAACCTCTTCCTACTCCATTAGTATTTACTATATAAGAATATGGAAAATTTTCCTAAAACTACAAGGCTTATACCAAAACAAATGTCAGAACTTAACACAATGTCCTTTTTTTCTTTTTTGGCACCCAGAAATATCTATATAAAACTGCATAACTTCTACAATCAAAAATCACAATACAGGGTCATATAATTTATTATCTTTTACTAAATTCAAAAAATACTTAACACCTATCTTTATTATAAAAACTGAAGTTACTGTCTACCAAATCAGACGTTTCTCTTCCATCGAGGCAACACAGCTAACATACTGTGTATCCACTGCACTCACTAAGCAGGCAGGGCATAGTGTTACTGAGTAAACCTCACTGCTTGTTCCTTATTCTATAGCCTGTCCATGAGCTTTCTCCCCTGCTTGCCTTCTGCTCATAGTTACTATATGGCCAGATCAAAACAATTCCTTATGTTTTCCTAGCTGCAAACACTCTAAGAAAGCATAAGTTGTTGCCCCAAAGAGGGACACAGAGTCGACCATGAGAGAAAACTGCTTCTCTAGTTCCTGTTCACCTTCACATTCATGAATCCACAGAATTTGGCTATCAGAGAGGTAGATGACTGTCAGGTGCATGATGACAAGACAAGTAGCTATTTTCCAAAATGTGGTTATATACTAACCAGATGTTGTAGAGAAATGCAATGGGGTGCCCCCTAGCTCAGAGGCCTGTATATTAAAATGTGATATAAAAGAGAAAGGCCTGAAGGAGAGTTGGGGACAGTTGATAGAGAAATTGAACAAGTATAATTTAGCAGACAAGAATGTGAGGGACATCAAAACTGAGACTAGGTGTCAGCAAGTCAGGTAAGCTCTGCAAAGCCAAATGTCAGAAAAGAGCTCTATTTAGGACAGTCTGATGAGGGGCAGAGGTAGACAGGCAGACTTAGTAGGTATGCAGGCCAGAGCTGATAGAAGGTGCGTACCTAACCAGCTCCCCAAACAGCTCAGCACCAAGTCCTCATGGACGAGCCTTTACACACCCAGTCACCACGTACTGCTTAAGATCTCAGTGTGTCCTATGAGATTCTTGGAAATTTTCTCCTTGGCCACTGCCTAGATCCTTCCATGTTCTATATCCAGTCATACTTTTCTGACTCTGATACAACTCTATGCCTGAGGTCCTCAATAAAGCACATACTAGGATAGCTCTGACAGGTGATACTAATTGTGAGGAACAGGAGAAGAATGGTAGGAGGCTGCTAAAGCAGATTATCAGATACATTTGCCAAGGAGAGCCAGAGGATGTGGCTACAGAGAAAAGGGCACAGGCAGAATAAAGCCCACTCCTTGTCCCAGGCCTCCACATCTCTACTGCTTGTTAAGTATCTAAGAATTAACAGCTTCTGGTGTTCAGTTACCTGCTTATCTGAACAGCAAGGTTTTTACCTTTATACGTTGGCCACCAGTTCTTAGCATGCTGACTAGAAATACATAAGTAATAATGCAATTTTTTGCATTGCTATTTCATTTAATTACATTAAAGATCAACATCTCTCTTATGGATTTTGTAACATGGGACAGTAAACCACTGATTACCACTCTTTCATTTTCCTAATTGTAAAAGAGAATGCCTATTTTCACATTTCTACACAAATGATGAAGTGAACGTCTAAGCTTATTATTACCATCTCTAGATCCCTTAACAGACTTGAAATAAGGGGAAAACTAATTTTGAAACTTCTTCATTAAGTATATATTTCATATGTAACTTACAACTTATGTGATTTGTATTTGGAAACATGTTTTCACAGACCTTGAATATATGTGGAGATTTATTTTTTTAGGAAAATAGATGATAAAGCCCAATGCTTATCTAAAGTTTCTAACAAAACCATGTAAGGAAATGCACAAATGAAGCACTTACTTTGGTATTGATGGCAATGCCCGTTCACCTTCTGGGAAGAAAAAGGAAAGAGACATGAGCAACTCCTTAGACTCCTTTAAAGAGAGAATATGAAGTAAGTCCAGGAAGGAGGAAAAGCCTTATTCTGGTGTTTAGTGACAGTCTTTGATAGCCAAGTCATCACACTGATTCTACTTTAGGCTACTTTGGGTTTCCATATAAAATTTACAACAAAAATAATGGGTGTTGGGTTCACATGGAAAGATATGCCAAGTCCTAATAAAGGGATAATGCAAAGTGGTAAAACATAATCTTCCCAAAGACTTAAAGATTAAGGCGCTCCTAAAAACAAAGTCTAGATGCCTTGCCAAAGGCCTTTGCTAAAATGGTTTACTAGTAACACCCAGAATCTATGCAGAAAGTACAATGGATGTAGCTGCAAAGGAATTCAGCAGAAACCTTGCTTCCCTATAATCCAGGGCTATCCTTATCCCTTTCAGAGATCTTTCTGGGAACCCTGTACTCTGCTTGACCCTCTTATGTTTCTGAGCCCCTCAGAGAACACTGTCATCGACTGTTCACCCTTCCCTTATCACCTCTAGGGTATCTGTCCCTGAGCAAGCTCTCAGAGTGCTTTATAGTAAAGAAAGAAAAACTAATTGGCCTGGGGTCTGCAGAATAAACACAGTCCATGACAGGACACACAGTATACATACTGGAGGAACTGGTATCCTGCCAAAGCCCAGGCTTTTTCTGCACATCCACTTGGAATGTTTTCAAAGACGCTTCAGAAATCCATATCCTCAGTATACCCTTGCACTATACTTACAAAGTTCTTCATCATGAGGAAACATGAGCCTCATTTCTAGGATAAGTTTATTCACTCAAATCTTTAATTTCACCTCTTGACACAGAATTTATTTTGTTCTTCTCCTCCTCTAAGGCACAGGGGGAAAACACAACAGGATAGAAACTTCAACTTGAACTACAAGGGACCCTTAAAAAAGAACTGGGAAGATAATCTCTAGAGCTGAAAGAACCAATGGTAACTTAAGAGCTACTCTAAGGGTTACTCAAAGTCCTGTACTGTCTCCGTGCACTTCAGCCCAGCCTGGAGTCCGTTGCTGTGGCGTGGACCACTATCTACACAAACAAGCATTCAGGTTACATCGGGCCTGAGTTAGTGTTCTCGAGCTTAGAACTGGCTGCAGGGGTGAGCCTGTCCACCAGTGCAGCAGAGAGAAAGCAGAGTCTCACCTTTCTGGGGTCTGATGATGAAGGACTGCGTGGCTCCGTTCACCAGCCGGCAGTATCCATCGATCAGGTCAGCCATGTTCTCTGCAATGGTTAGGGATGGGGCCGTCACTGTCAGAGGCTAATGAGAAAGAACATTAGAAAGAGGCATTATTGTTCTTCACAGTAATCAAAGGGACAGCTGCACTGTGACATCACAACTCTGCATACACTTGAATATAGAGGAGTAGGAATGAAACATTTGCCAGACTTGAGTGAAAAAGGAAGTTTGGTATTTAAGAACACCATTCCTTAAATGTGCGAGAGAAGGCATACTTACAGCATAAGATAAAAAGTACTAAAATAGAGGCTCGCTTTTACAAAAAAGTCAGCAAAAATATCTTCAGAATGTCTGGACATTGGACACACTTTAGGAATTCAGGTAACAGCTCATTCCAGAAACTAATATACAATAAAATTTCATTAATCATATCTTAATTTTTCATCACAGAGGGAACTGAGCATTCATAGCATGTTAGTCCAAAGGCTTAAAAATCATTCTCATATGAAGTTTTTGATAAACTTCCTAAAGATCTATTTCTAAGTGTCTGTATTTTATTTTCATATCCCAGTGTGTCCTGGTGCACTTGCTCCAAATGAATGACTTGCTTCTCACTTGTAAATTCCTGTCATTACTTATGGGACAGAAAAGGGAAGGAGTAGCTTGAGCAAAACACTGAGATCTCAGCGGGAAACTGTAATTTGCAACAAGTTTTCTATACTCCCAGTTCAGAATTTGCTCATCTGCAAAAGAGTTTCTAGATGTCAGTGAATTGGAATCACAGGGCAGGACACTGGTGACGTAGCCTAGTGAGGAGAGCTGAGCCACAGGCAAAGTTGCCTACACAATGACTCCAACTGCTCTTCAACATGCTCACTCTGTGTGGAGCCCAGTCTTATTGTATAGCTCAACAGTTCTTTCCTCTACATATTCATATATTCTCTCTCTCTCTCTCTCTCTCTCTCTCTCTCTCTCTCTCTCTCTCTGTCTGTCTGTCTGTCTGTCTGTCTCTGTCTCTCTCTCAGCTTTATTGGTGTTTAGAGATGGGATCTTGCTCTGTGGTTCATGTTGAGAGCTGGCCTGGAATCCAGAAGGCTGGGATTACAGCAGCAGGCCACTGTGCCCTACCTGCCCATTTTTATCACACTATTGCAGGTGCTATTATCATAGTGACTGCCCAGAGAACCTACCAACACAATTCTAACTGGCTTCCTTGATGCTTCAGAGTGGTCTCTGATTATACTTATAGCAATAGTTCTATTCTGAAGACATTTAACCACTATTTTAAATCTTTATATATTAGGAAATTGTGAGGTTAATTACCTATGAATACTTTATCCTTATTAAGGAGAAGTCATTTCTATACTATCCCATGGATCAGATCTTAACTTTAAAAAATAAATTTTGATCATGTTTTCCCCCTCTCCCAAATCCTCCTAGATCCTCTCCATCTCTCTACTGACCCAATCTTTCCTCTTCATCAAATTCTTAAGAGCAAGAGTGTCTTACCTCAGGAGCACCAGCGATTTTGAGTTGTAGCATTCCTTTCCTGTCTTTGTCTTCACTGTTTGAGTACTGGATGGTCTGCACTTGGTTGAAGTCCGCTAGGTGTGTGGGCTTTGGGAAGGAAAGATATGGTTCCTTTAGCTGAATTCTATGTTATATAACCTAATATTTGCTAAGCAAGTTTATTAGTAAATCCTATACAGCATCAATTTTACTGCTTCAAGTCTCTCATGTGTCACTGAGATTACAAGTGTAGTGTGTGGCATCACACTCAGTTTAGAGGTCATCATTTTAAAATATTAAAGGCGAGAGCTAGAGAGGTGGCTCAGTGGTTAAGAGCACTGACTGCTCTTCCAGAGGACCTGAGTTCAAATCCCAGCAACCACATGGTGGCTCACAATCATCTGTAATGACATACTTATATAGAATAAATACATTTTAAAAGTAAAAATAAAAAATAAAATATTAAAGGCCTGTTACTAAAGCTTAACAAGGATGGTACTACATAAAGTCACACTGTGTGTAGAGTCTGGAGGTGCAGAGCTAGGTAAAGCACTAATCCACAAGCCCAGTTCTAAAGACTTACTTTCCATTGGTGAATTACAATTTAGTTCTGAGACACTAAATGACTCAGAACATCCAAGGAAGAAGACCTACAGAGAATGCTATACAAAATACATAAAAGAGAATCCACTGGGCCAGACATCAAACCAAGCTTGATGTCAATCAGTTTGGCAGTGTGGTAGACCGGGAAGAGACACTGGCATTGGTATAGAACAGGTGAACAAGAAGCAGATGGCAAGTAATGGCTCATTCAGGGGTAAACTGGTTAGTTTCTGTGTTGCCCCCCT
The DNA here is from genome assembly GCF_021556685.1 of Rattus norvegicus. Taxonomy (NCBI): domain Eukaryota; kingdom Metazoa; phylum Chordata; class Mammalia; order Rodentia; family Muridae; genus Rattus; species Rattus norvegicus. Next base: position 114,785,422 of record NC_141540.1, read on the forward strand.
TAGCTGCTCATCTACAATATGCACAACAATGGCAGAAACCTATCAACAAAGGCAACCATTTTCTATAGGCTTACGCTGTAAAAGGGCAGGATAGAAGCACCTTAATTTCTCAATGCCTTTACTTCTCCAATAGCTGTAACCGTTACTGTTTCACCAAGAAAGAGACACAGGCACAGATATGAAAGAATGACCCCAAAAGTCATAAAACCAGTGTCAAGATGCTGGTAGCTTTGCAACGCACTCAAGAACAGGGTCTTTTGAGCTCTCTAAACCCCATTTTTTATCTTTACCTCTAGACAAAATGGAAGGGGATGGGGGGGGGGGATCACCATCTTGAACTACACCCGAGACAGAAAAGAGGTTATAGATGTAAAACTATTTAAGAAAAAAAAAGTCTTGCAAGAAAAAATGACTACAAACTGAACTAAGGGCTATGACTAAAACTCACTGAGTCAGAGATGACTGGACATTGTCAGGCTTTCTAAAGAGGCACAGCATTTATACCTCATCCCAGTGGACTAAGTGGTCCTGCTCCTGCATCGGTGCCAGTGTTGTTCTTGCATCTGTCCTGCCCCTCAGTTTTCACCCATCGATGTAACAGATGCAAAGTACAGAGTGTAGTCTTCATCTATGCACTGATCATTTGGAAATCTATTAGGCTGGCTGTGTTTTCCCTATATGTAATGATTCTTTAGTTTTAAGTTAAGGAGCTTTTAGTAAAGGTATTTATCACAAACACCTGGCTTTTATCCCATCTTTTGTTGAAAAGAAATTCTTAATTTCTATTTAACATAACTTACCAAAAACTTTTACGGAGTTATCATTTTTACATCATGTTTTTAAAAATTCATTCATGATGGATGTGGTGGTGTTCATCTATAATCCCAGCACTACAGTGGAAGCAGAGGCAGGTAAATATAAGTGTGAGCCTGGCCTGGTCTACAGAGTTAGTTCTAGGCTAACTACAGATACACAGAAACCCTGTGTTGGAGAAAAGGGGGTGGGGGAGAAATGTCCTTGCCATAGTCATGAACTATCTCTTGTTTTCTTCTAAACTATCATTTTTACTTTTCATGCATGGATCTACAATCTTTGGGTTCAAGTTTGTGTCATGGTGAGTCTCGAGGTTAAATACCATTCTGTTTTCTTCTGTGATGCAGCATTTATTGAAAAGTTAATGAATGATCCAAAATCAAGACAGAGAGGACAGGTAACTGGAATGGGGTGGGAGTTCTGAAATTGATATGTTTAAAGTAACAGCCATTATGTGATTTGGGGGTGGGAGGGAAAGGAGGGACAAAGGAAAAGATTTCAGATTTCTGGATCTGTAAGGAGACAAATCACAAAGAAAAAAAATCTGTGCTGGTAACATAGGTACAAATATAGGCACAATATAAACAGTGACCTCAAAGAGCCAGCAGATAGGACAAGATCGAACAGCTTCCATTCCCAGGATGTTTGCTCTGCATCAGACTGACAGAAGAACCAAACACACTTTCAGCTTATTCAAATGTGAAAATAAAGCTAGATGTGGGAGTTAATAAAGCTTGTAATTTCCCACTTGGGTAGTCAGAGGCTGAAGATTTCTACTGAGTGTGAGGATGGCCTAGGCTACGCAGTAAATCTAGGTCAGACTGGGATACATAGTGAGACCCAAAACAGAAACATAATAAAACAAATGAAAGAGAAAAATTGACAAGAGCTATAAAAATGGTGGAATCCAGCAGAAAAACTTCTCACCCACACTGTCAACGACAGAAGTTTCCCAGCCTTTCTAAGAAGCAAACAGGTAACTTCTTTTCAAGTTAAAATGTTTTGCATGCATTCAGTATTTCTATCACTTGGGATCTCTTCCACCAGAAAGAAGCAGTTTCTAGAAATACATGCAAAAGAACATTTCTTCTGTACTCCTAAAGAGATGGTGCAATGGCCAAGACTGTTTGCTATACAAGCATGAAGATGAAGCCCTGACTTAAAAATCCCAACACCCATCGAAAGAAGACAGGCATGGCAAAGCATACCTGTAACCTCAGAATTGCAGGGAAGAGTGGTGGACAAGGCAGGGACCCTGGGAGTGCAAGAGTCAGTCTGCCTAGTCAATGAGCTTTAGGTCCAGTAAGAGATCAGGTCTCAAAGGATTAAGGAGGAAAGCGATGGACAAAGATGTGCTCCATTGACCTCTGCATGCACATCCATGGGGACATGTAACTACCTACTGACATGAAAAATGAACAAGCAAGCAAGGGAACACTTATTTCAACATGGTCTTGAGGAAGAAACTGGAAAGTTCAGTGACTGAGACACTCCCATTTGGTCCTAGGAGGTCATCATTGCCAGGTAGACTGGAAGGCAGGCTCACAGGCAAGATGCACAAGAGGCGGAACATGTGTTCACTAAGATCCATTTCTATCCAATAGATACGAGTGAAGAGAACAGCACAGAACAGTTGCTGGTTATTTGTGTGTGAACACAGTGGGGACAGGAACTACTAATGGGAAAGAGCTATAAGACAGAAGCAAAGCAGAGTGGGAATAGACAGCAAGGATTACATGTGGAAAATCATACCAAGTACAAATACAAACCTGTGGTCAGAAACCCATACCACTAAAAAAGGCACACCTGCTAGTGTGGGCCTGCAATAAAGAGAGCAGAATCAAACTGCCTAACCACAGGCTCACCACCTTAACCATAACCACAGTTCCTCAACACCACAACCCTGGCAGGCCTTACAACTCACCCTGCATCCATCATCACATGGCACAGGTTCTACACGTTTCCATGCATGCCTGACTGTGAACTCCATCAGAGAGCTGCAGTCTCTTTGGTCTTCCTAGCAAAACTTTGGTACAAGCATCTGCTCAACAGCACTTGCTGCAGCACAAGACAGGAACACATACTGGTGGGACAGCCTGAGGATTTCTCTGTGGCCAGCATTTTTCCTCAATGAGGTAAGTAAGGGCAACAGTGAATTCAGAATTTAAAATTATGATACATTTTTCTGGAATTAGCTTATAAAGATTATTCAGTATGAGGTCAGTCCAAATAAACTAAAATCATATCTAGAAGTTAGTTTTAAAAAATGATAGTATAGGTCAGTATAGAGTGCCTGGCTAGAGTATGTAATATCCTGGGCTTGATCCTCAAAATTGCAATGAAAAAAAGAAGGCCTCACAAAATAAGCAGGAACAACCCCAGTCAGTTTTTACTCACCCACCTATCGTTTTGTCTGATTCATTTCCCTTCAAGTCTAAGGCTTAAGTTTAAGTATCTCCCACACCACATCTGTGTAATTCAATAAATGAGTCTTGCAGAATGGAGTCTTTCACGTGAATGCCCTGTCCAGTCCTCAACATCATTCACCAGTACCCACAACCAAATCCATGTGCTCTCCCAGGAGCCGACTTACATTGCAGCCCTTGTCTGTCAGGTAACTGATCCCTTCTTCTGGGCCGATCGCCAGTTCCACAGAAATAATCCAACTTGACTTTGGAAGACCAAGCACATGGGAACAGAGGTACCAGAAGGAAAAAAAAAAAATGATTTTAGATATGAAGCCATAAATTTATCAAGGGCCTTGAGTTTGGAGAAGACTTGGTTTGTATTAATTTATCTAACCAAATAAGATAAAATATTTATAATTTCAATGACAAAACTAGTTGTGGTCACTCTTGAATCTGGGAAGCTATTGTTTTCTCTAGGAAGATTATCTCAACAGGATAACTAGCACTTGATTTATGAACATAGGCACACTATTTAAAATATTATTTTTACTATCTAATTAATGCACTTTCTTCCCGCTTTCCCCCCATAATTAAGTGTCAGGCAATATTTTTGTTTAAGAATCGTGATGAATGTTTCCTTCAATCTGAAATGTAGATACATGTGGATAAGAAAAAAATTAAACAATTCCCCATCTTCCAAGGCTTAATACTTACCCCAAGGGCACACTTGAAGCACTCTTTGTCAAATCTGTACACTGGAGAGAGAATCTCAAAGAATTTCAGGATGCTTTCTTCTCTATTAAGGTTGGCAAACTGCCTGAATGTTTGCTGGATCAGCTTTCTTAGTGTTTTGGCCTGAATGATGATATTATAGAAAAATATGGTTTTAAGTCAACCAAGAGAAAAAAATGTGCATACTTATACCGTTTACATTACTACAAAAACTCACTCAGTCAAATAACTAGTAGAACATTAACTGTTGTAAAGTACAATTCACAAACTTTGCCATGTGACCAGTTTGACAGGTATAGTTAGCAATAGAGGGCTTTATTTAACAGAAGCTTAAGGCAACAACAACATGCATATTAAACATATGGCACACTTCCATTAAACCATGTACCATGGGGGCATGTGGCCTAGAAGCAGAAAAGATGAAAAACACAGGCACTCACATGTTCTAATATCATTTCTGAAAGTGCACAAATAAGTAACTGTAAAAATCCCTTCTTATTGGATCTAAAAAGTAAAATTTCAAAGCACTATTCTTTAGAAAGATTGAAGACATTCAGCAATAAGAAGAATCTTCAAAATCATTCACTCAACATAATACAAAGTATGGTATATACTTTCACAACTATTCTATGTAGTCTATAAACAACTGTATGGAACTAGTTTAAGGAGGTTGAAATGCTATCTTATTGTTTGTGACACAGTCTTATTTTGTTATATAACAAAGAATAATCTGTAAGCACAGAACAGATGCTTTTAGAAAACAGTTCATTATGGTTCATACGCATGTATAGAGGGGAGGAAACCCACCACCTACAGTGTTTTACTTTGCATGGATAACCACTGGCTTCTACTCCTGTTATTCAAATACCTGGGAATGGGGCAAGGGCTTCCTAAGGACCAAGCTCCTTAACTTCAGTGTGTGAGACACCAGGGAAGCAAGGAAACAGTAACCCACATTGAAGTCTGAGGATAAAAGAGCAATGTAGGCCAAGCATAAACTTAGCTTCTACACTGCTAACACTGACTATACTTCCTTGGATAACTTTGAGTGAAGAAGTAGTATTTTCTGAAGTTGGTTTTGGCAGGGATAGCAACAGTAGGGAGAAAAAAAGTTGGAGGCATTCTACTAACTCAGGCAGGAACCAACAATGTATGTAGGTACAGAAGCAGAAAAGGAGTCATAGGTGGTCACAACACTCTTATTTAATTTTGGAAATTAAGATGCTACATGCAGGAAGTGGTATTAAACTAACAGGGCAAAAACTGGGGCGAACAATATGAAAGGCAAAGGCTGGATGAACATCAGATATTAAATCCAACTGGCTCATCATACAAGCTGTTGGAGCTGAGGGTCGAGGTAGACAGTGGCTATCTTAACCAAAAAATTAAGGTGGTTGTTCTTGTTGTTTGCTTGTTGCATGGTTTTAAGACCTTAATATGTGCCTAGGCTGGCTTTGAACTTGAGATCCTCCTACCTTAGCCTTCCAAGCACCCAGGTGATTGGTGTGAACCACTATGGCTGGTACAAAATCAAGTTTTCTCATGGTGTTCTAGGAAGCTATCCTATTGACTCAATTGGGAACAAGATAAATCCTTTTGAGATCTTTCAACATTTGTAATTTTGAAATTGGATTTCTGCTGTGAGTAATACAGTAATACATTAAGGTTTGACTGTTTTGACTTGCTATATAGGTTTAAGTCTACAACAGAGCTGTTAAAGATAATAGGCAGAACTTCTTCAGTCCTGTCCGTTGTACAATCAAGAAACAAACATGATTATGACAGGATTCACTGAATTTCCATCCAGACTGTATATATACTCATGTTGCTAGTCTCTTCAACTGATAGCCTGCTGGCCTCTTTATCACTCATGACCTTGATACCTCTGAGGAGGAATGATGAGAACTACAGAGTGCCTCTGACCTTGGGTCTACTAGTATTACTGGAGTAGTGATTTTAATCATGCATCTGAAATGTTAAGAGACTTTGCCTATGATTCTCAGTATCCAAGGCATGTGCAGACTTTTCTCTGTTCTTGGAAACATCACAGCTCAGTCAGGTTCTACCAGGATATAATAATGTTTCAACCATTCAATGTGGATGTTAACTATAAACAATCTTCTCGAAATTTAAATCTAAGACAAGTAAAACAATATGACTTTGAGAAAAAATATAGACATAGCTACTCAATATGGCTAACTCTAGAGCAAGCAGAAGCTCAGATTAGTATTTCTTATTGCAGTATTTCTTGAGATTGTTTCTGTAGGAGGGACTGTCTACACCTACTGTGTGTAACAGGTGGTGTACAGCTTATGGGAACAGCTTTACGGCAGTACCAGAGTTTAGAGAGGTCTGCTGGAGCTGTCAAGGGAATTTATGTAAAATGGGGAGAAATTCTGGACTAAGGCGATTGTCTCCCCTGATTAAAGCTATTTAAGAAACAAACAATCTTTAAATTTAAAAAGTAGAGTGATTTTCTTTTCAATAAAAAGGGCTGAGATATTTCAGTTGGTAAAGGAACTCATTGTGCTGGCTCGTTTTATGTCAACTCAACATGAGCTAAGTCATTTGAGAGAGGAAACCTGAACTGAGACAAATCTTTCATAAGATGAGGCTGTGGACAAGCCTATAAAGCATTTTTAGATCAGTGATTGATATAGAAGACCTAGCCCATTTGGGTGGTACCATCTTTAACTAGTAGTCCAAGATTCTATAAGAGAGCAGGCTGAGCAAACCATAAGGAGCAAGCAAGTAAGCAGCATCCCTCCATGACCTCTGGATCCAGGTTCCTTCCCAGGTTGAGTTACTGCCTTGGCTTCCCTCAATGGACTATCTCAGGATATACTAGCCAAATAAACTCATTCCTTCGCCAGTTGCTTTTGGCCATAGTGTTTCATCACAACAATAACGCTAACTAAGACTAACAACTGGAAAATTTGATGCCCAGGTCTCACACAGTAAAAGCTGAGAGCCAATCCCATAGGCTGTATTATGATTTTCATGTATGTTCTGTGGCATGCCCAAGTATGCACAAGCATTCGTTCATGTGTGCTAACATACACAAACACATGTATGTATGTATGTATGTATGTATGTATGTATGTATGTATGTACATACACATACTAAGTAAATAAATGTAAAAAAATTTTTAAGAAAATGGTTCTCAAAACCTCCATAGTGGAACTGGTGGTGCATCTACAGGTAACTGTAGCTAAAAATTAGCTCTGCTTATAGCCCAAATGTCCAGTGGTATAAGAGCACAACTGCTCTGAGTGGCTTCCTATAAATACCTAAGTTCCTTAGCCAACCCAACCACCTAAGCATGACCAGTACCTCTCACATTTCCCTTGACCACTCTTTCTGCCTGTTTCTTGGCTTTCAATCTGTCTTGTTATCTTGTTCTCCTTATCACCTACTGTAAAAGCTACAAGCCTCTTGATCCAGCACTTAAGCCCACAGAGAGCACTGGCCATAGAGATCACATGCTGACCCTACTTTACTCAAATTGTAAACAGGACTGAGCCCTCACCACAGTGCCAGACCCAGCTCAAAATTCCAGAGAAAAGCAGGCTGGAGGACCTCTGACAAAAGAGGGCAAGAAGGATGGAGCTAGGAAAGCCTCAACAGTGCAGTGGCAGCAGCAGAGCAGGTGTCCTTCTTTCTGGACTCTTCTCCAGCTCTATTTATTTTTCAGGTAACTGTTCATTTTCCATTCAATAAGAACTATCAATTATGCTATAAACCTGGTGCTAGACAAATAAATACATTGTGTGAAAATATGAAGACAAGAAAAACAAACAAGTAAGTAGCTACAAAATTACAAATTCAGAAAGAAAAATAAGCCCCTTAGGTACTGAGTACGGTCTAGATAGGAGAGATGTTTTCCATTCATGCAAAGGCATAGAGAAGAGGGAGTCAAGAGCAGGAGAACCAGGATATAACCAGGTTCTACTGACCTTCCATCAGTATCTGCCTCACACAAGCACTCACCCACGGCCTGTACAGTATAATGGTTGTTTATAAACATAAAACAGGGTCTTGGACTCCCAAAGATAACAGTCATACTTGTGATGTGTTTTACACATGAAAATCTGAGGAGACAGCGTGTTTTCAAAAGTCACCAAAGCCATCATTTGAGAATCACTGATACATAAAACCAAGCCATTAAATGAATGCTGGCTAGAGCGTCTTCCAGCCAATAGCAATGTCAAGCTGTAAAGACTGTGGCTTACCCTGTCTCCATGTCTCTACAGTCCTCCTATTCCTGAGCTGTCTCAAGCTGAGGTAAGGGGCCTCTGACCCTTGCCTTTGTGGTCTTTCACTGAATGTTTCAGATAAAGTGAGGCTCTCCCTATTCCAGAAGGCTGCCAAGCCTCCCAAGGAACACAGCTACCATTTTCAAGCCCCTCACATAAAGTTGCAAACAATGATTAAAAGCTTTGTCCACTATCTTCCAAATCTATGTCAACTTGTAGAGGATGGCATCTTCTGTATTTGTACTCCCAGCTTCTGTCATACTTACAGGAGTGGGCTCTGTAACAGACAGGCACTGGAAAGAGTTAGATTACACACAACTTGTTTCTAGTACCTTACTAATACAACAGATATTTAATGGAAATTTTAAAGTACAGTAGCACCCTCAAATGGAGCCCCAAATATGAAAAAGGGTACACTTTCTTATCCTTTGCTGTAAGACCTGCTGCACTTGCAAAACTCCCTGCGTTTATTTTCCCTGTGATGTCATTTAGAACTGTGTGTGAAAGTAACCATGCTCTCGACTCCTTGAAGGGGGGAGGAAGAAAGACTCTAAGGTACCACAGTAATGGGCCAGAAAGTAGGCACCTAGGTGTAGATGTAGGGTTTTGTCACAGACTACACGAAAGAAATAGCACCAACACAGTGACCTGCCAGTCTATTAGCCAGCACTGACTGCATTCAGAGAACAGGGTCCAGCTTTACAATCAAGAAAAGAATCCTGTGCCAGTGAATCCCAACAACGCACTAAGAGACAGAGATGTAGTTCTTCGTCCTTCACCGTGCTTGGCATCATAGTAGACATGTTCTCATGCTATACACATCTCAAGAGCTCATCTTGTGAGAATGCAAACACTGACTCACTGGCTTCTCACAGACAGTATGTGTCAGCAGCTGGTTTGTCTATGTTACAGATGTGAAAACTGAGAAAGACTCAGTCATCTGTCCAAAGTCATGGTTGATTTACACTGAAGCCAGGACTCTTACAAGACAGTTTGGCTGTGAGGCCAATTTTCTGAACCAGAATACAACATTATTTAGCAAGCATGCTTTAGCCTGTGTGGGCCTCAGGTAATAGGGGGAAAAAATCTTTGTAATAATAAAAAACAAAAGCAATAATAGTTATTGTTTATGAATTGCTACCTGATAGGTATTATATTGAAATATACATATTTATCTGTTATATTTAACACCATCCCTACAGAAGACTTTGTTGCAGAAATAAGAGGTCATGCCTCACACTGTCAGGCTGGCAAATGGAACCCCTTCTTGGACCAAATCCTATGTTTTCCCTCTGTAACTTGGTATTTGGAGGTGTGTTCTGGATTGAATAGGAAACAGCACTCAGAACTCCTTTCTGTCTCCAATGATAACCCTCCTAGAGTAAGATTACATGGAAGTTACTTCCAAAGTTGCCACCAGAAAAACCATACAGTAGTAATAGAGATTGACCATTAGACTGTGCACATGTAGAGTACAGCAATGGAAACATGCACATAGGAAACCATGACAGACACACAGAGAATGTAGCACTTATAACACACACACACACACACACACACACACACACACACACACACACACACGCACAGAGGACCCAGTGGGTATGTATGCAGACAGACATGGAACACAGTGGTACACAGGGGACCCAGCAATGATAAATGCATACACAAAACAGAAACATACATACAAGGACACACACACAGGCATGCAGACACACTGCTCATGATTCACTATGACTCCTTAAAGTAGTATTCCTTTTCTTTTGTGTATCAAAATATTCAAGACTTTATGAACATTGGATACAGCACTACAGCATGAACTATTTCTAATTTTGTACTCAGGTATTTATTACAATAATCAAGTAAACCCATGGTTCCATGGACAATGGCTGAACCTGTGGAAATTTACTTGCCTGAAGTTAACAGACACAGTCAGCTTTCGCCATTTTAGCTTTACCATGTAAGAGGGACATGCACCATTTCACGTCTCAAAGGCAAGCTCAGGAGGAAGGGATACAGGCAGAGCGCCATGTCTGATTATGATAAAGCAGACTCTAATTACCTTGACGGAATCCAGTAAACTCTTGGGAAAAAATCGCTTTAAACCAACATCTTTCCTGAAATATAAAAAGAAGCATATTAACAAATGACAGCATCAGTCAGTAATAACATACTCAGAAGAAAGCAAAAGTAGTTCATTTATTCTCCTCTTTGTTCATGAAAGAACCAATTATAATCAAGCTCCAACCAATCAGCATATTCATGGAAAAGGATAAATAAATTACTTTGTAGCTATGCACAAAAACAGGATTATAATTCATTTCAATAGAAATCTTTACTTGTTTCCCTCTACTGATGAAATCCCTTTTGAAAAAGTCCCATTTGCCTTACTGCAAATGGCAGTGTGTAATGAAACTGTTCTTTCTCAGGTGTGGCATACAGATTATCCGTATACAGATTATAGTTCCTCCCAGGTAACTATTTTAGAGAAAGCAACTGGCCTAATTAAAAAATAAACTCTAGAACACAGTCCCAAGAATGGAGTTCTGTGAGGTGAATTCTGAGTGCTTGTTAGAAAATAAGACAGAGAGTCTTGTAATCTCAGTTTCTGAAAAAAAACACAAATTTGTCTTTGGAAAGTGCTTCTGTGCCCCTCCCAAGTGCAGCAGATAGGAGTGAGTTTACTTTAGACTATTTATTACAACTGGCCATTGCTTGTTTATAGCCCTCTATAGAAAAACCTCTGCCTACCACATGCAGCTTACTCTTGTGACTGGACACTTTAATCATGTGACTCGGAACCCTCACAGTATAACTTGTTTGATGCTCTATATAAAGTTGGCTATTACTTCAGACTTGAGTTTGTCTCATTTTTAGGGCTGGCTCTCCCAGGTGCACAACAGCTCTGAAGCAGTAAACAGTAAACCCTTTAAATTTATCTGAAATGATGATAGCTTCTTCTCCTTGATTTTTTTTTTTTGGGGGGGGGTTCCTCTATGTATCCCTGGCTGCCCTGGAACTCACTCTGTAGACCAGGCTGGCCTTGAACTCAGAGATCTGCTTCCCAAGCACTGGGATTAAAGGTGTGTGTTACCAGGGCCCAGCTTTCTTGACTTCGAAATTATTAACTCATTCCCTAATCACATTTCCTCTTCTCTACATCACAAAAATGGGAAAAGGAATAATAAATCAAGTGATTTGTTCTGGCTCAAAAACTAAATGTGTAGAAATGTCAGAAATCCCAACGATTTTGATTAAGTTAGGTTATAAACTCAAGTCTGCTATTATTATTAAAAACCTCAGAACACTTGGTCAAGAAATAGATTGGAAAAAATAGGTTGGGTTTGCATTTGAAATTTACCACCTACTTCCACCTACTTTGTGTGCTGGACTAGCAGTTTGTCCACTAGATGGCACTGTTTCCCAGGAAGATGAAATGTACAATTGAAGACAGGAGATCAGGAAATCATGGAAAGACAGAAAAGCACCAAGGACAAAAGCGAAGTTCTAATGTACAGGTATCTTTCTTCAGAGTTACAAGGTGCGGAAACTAACTAAATATGTAGTATCAATAAAAAGGAGATGTTTTACAATCACTTTTTAGTCAAAACCACAGAAATCATGTGGTTTGTATGGATAACCTTCCATCCAATTAAATTCATTAACCTATAACCTGAGCAGTAGTACCTAAACCAACTGACTCCTTATTAAGCCAATTTACCACCTACAAAGTTCACCTTTTTGACCCCTGGCATGCTGTTTTCTGGTTTTACCGACCAGGGAACCACTCCACAGCAACTTCGCCTCATGTCTTATGCCCAAACCCTATATAACTGTCCCATATGAAAATAAACATAACAGAATCATGGCTTTTACTGTATCTCTACTATATCAGTAGATACAAAAAGGTATGTGCTGAATGCATTTAAATCCATCTGATGAAAAACAAAACCACAGCAACAAAACAAACAAACTCAAAGGACAATTTGAAGACACTGCCAAATTGCAATTCCATAGCTCCTTCACTGCTTCACTGTTACTGTGGAGGACGGATGTACACAATAATAATAATAATAGGTCAATAATATCAGGTTATAGAGTGGGATTGCTCAACACTGAAGCAAATGGCTAAAAGTTCTGTTCCTGGTTTTATCAGCTCTACCTCCGTGCTCAAGAGTCTCACCAGTGGATAGGCCTACTGACTGGATAGAGCAGAGCAGACCCAGAACGTTTCCACCACCCTTGGACAGAGTGGCAAGGCACATAGCTGTGTCAAAGTGGTTGGTGACTACAAAACATTCATTACCCTTCCCACCCTGTGCACCTGAAGGCTCCTCAAAAAAGGACAGAGAGTAGTTACAATAATATTGAGAATGAACACAATTACCATGGGGACCAACCACATAAGCTCCAAGATTCCTCAAATAGAGAGCTATGGAGAGTCGGCCCACAGTACGGACACAGCATCGAGACAGAGCCCACAGAACTGTCTTTACCCCAGAGCCTTTTCCTGAAAGCAATCCCAAGTGTTTGACCCCTGAGGCAAAAAAGGTTCCTGTGACATGCCCTCTATTTTCAGATTATTTTCACTTAAGCAATAGGGAACTTGTACTCATCTGATTTCTCCTGAAAATTTGTTGGTCTTTTAAAAGGTTTCATGCCTTTTTTTTTTTTTTTTGTAAAGACACTAATTATTTAGCTAACCTTAGTGCCACATTCATCAGCCTTCTTCCTAGGCCTTCCAAGAGCTGGAAAGATGGCTATGTGCCTGGCCTATAATTCCTCTTTCCCCAGGTGACATTCTCAAACAACTAACCTTTCGATGGTATGAAAAGTTCTAAAACCTAACAATACTTCAAACCAACCAATTTAGCACTTGGGATTTACAACCAGTGACACTTCCTCCAGAACTCTCTTTATGTCTGTCTACTCAGACTAAATGGTTCTAGCCTCTCTGCCTCTTGTCAATTTTGGAGACCTTTCACCTCTGTACTAACTGTCCTGTCCTTCAGCAGGCTTGCTCTTGCTTGGAAAGCTGTAGTCCCTACCTCCTCAACTCAATGCTTTGCCTTCCTCACTGACACCACATGGGCATCCAGAATGAAAGAGACAGAAAAGCAGTATGGGCAGGAGGACTCCTCTCCAGCCACATGTCCTTCAGTGCTCCAGAATCTGTGCTGCTATTTGAAGCCTCATTCTGCATGTGTATGTTCATGTCCACAACAAACCACAACATATAGGCCTTTTGAGCCCTACTTACACACTGAAGAGGAACTAAGTATGTAAGTGAAGAATCCTATGTCCATGTAAACTAATATGCTGCAGAGAGAGAAAAAGGCATTCTCCTCAGTGGTGCAGCCACTGGCAAGTTGACCATGTTCCTTCTGTAAGTAACTCCTTCCCCAAGTGTTTGTCCTTATCCTGACTGGTTAAATCCTCCCTCCCTTCAAATCAGCAAAGTAAGAGGTTAGGTGGTAGGGCTCTACCCTCGGTGATACCTCTTCAGGAGCAGAATTTTAGCAGTACATTACCACTTGGAGGATGACTCTTTTATCTAAGCCTGTGGCCTCCTGTGGCAGACTCTTGGGTCTCATTTTCAGAGTTTCATGGCAGTCTCATCTATTTCTATTAAGTTTGTCCATCGGGAATGTGAAGGAGTAGGTGAGGCTGCACCCTCACCGACAGAAGCCAGGCAGTGGTGGTGCACACCGTTGATCCCAGCACTGGAGAGGTAGAGGCAGGTGGATCTCCAGGTTCAAGTCCAGCCTAATCTACAGAGCTAGTTAAGGGACAGCCAGGGTTACACAAAGAAACCTTGTTTTGAAAAACCAACCACAAGTTCCCACACACACACAAAAGAAAAGGCGCCCCAGGTCTGTCATGCTTGGAATGACAAAAGGGAAAGTAATAAAATCTTTAGTTTGTTTATGGGAAGAAAAAAGAAAAGCAAACAAACCAGAAGTATTCAAATAATGTGGTCCTACAGTTAGATATTTATTTTATTACTCTAAACACAATCAAAATCTTTCTTTTGAAATGCAGTAAAATTGAGGGGTATTCTGTAAATTACCACATTTAAGCTTTCTTCTAGTAGACTACTAAACTACTAAAAGTATCTGACTACTAGACTACTAAAAGTATACAGACTATTTAATTACTTGTTTCCTTATGGAAGGAAAAACAAAGAGAGGCTCTTAAAGCCTCTTAATAAACAAGCGATATTCTGAATGTGAATTTTTTTCTGTACTGAAAAGTATGTAAATTGTAAATGGCTCCAAGCTATCCACTGGCCCTTGAATGGGAGGGAGGCTTACTGAGTACCTGCAAGCCAGGCATGGAAGACAGGAGTCAGAAGCATCTCCTTAGCTAATACTGTTCCTATGGCACAGACCAGTCTCTGCGGTATACATGGTGGAAGATAAGCACTAACAAGGTGTCTGTAAATATCTGAAGCACTGAGAAGATTCGTATCAAGTACAAAACATAAGACAGTTATGCAAAAGAAAAAAGGGGGAAATAAAACTCAACACATAATATGGTCACAGAGTCACTGAGAATGAAGGAAAAGATGGCACCCCGAGCCCAGACTTGGAGTGGGAATGGTAAGTAGTACCCAAACCCATGGGTCAACAGGGAAGATTACTATTACAACACAATGGGCAGGTCGGCACAATCCTTTAATCCCAGCACTCAGGAGACAGGCAGGTGGGTCTCTGTTAAGTTCCTGAACAACCAAGACTATACAATGAGTTTCTACAAGGTTTTGGGGGAAATACACCAAGAGGAACATTACAGATAACAGCATACATTTTCCAGTAAGACACCAACCTACAGAATTAAGAAGCATACTTTGTCCCAAAGTTCTGGAACATAAAAAATGAAGATAGCCTAAGCACTTGCGCAAGTGCACACACATCATATATTAAGTTAAAAGATCTGAAACAAAAGTTAAGAAATCTAGCTGTGTGAATAATATTTATAGGAGATACAGATAAAAAATTCTGGAGAGAAAATTCGCAAGAAATAAATGGAAAATACAAACCAGGGCTGGAGATATGGCTCAGCCTTTAAAGAAAAGGCTAACCTTGCAAAGGATTCAGGTTTGAACCTCAGCATACATACACATAAAGACTTGTAATCATCTAAGTGTCGTTTCAGAGGATCTAACACCCTCTTTTGATTTCTTCAGGCACCAAGCTTGTATAGGGTATACATACATCCATGCAGGCAAAACATTCATGCACATAAAATGAAATCTAAAACAGAAAATAGACTAAGACAAAAAAAATCAAAACTAAAAAAATTATTAGACATAGATCACTAAACAGAGTTTAACAACAACACCACCAACAACAAAATACACGTTCTGTTCATATGATTGAACAAGGAGCCTCCAAACAGAAGGCAAACATTAAAGACTCATGAAAGTAAATCAGCAAGGCCACCATGACAGTTGTATATTTTACTGTGCTTCTTTTAATGTTCTGTAAAGACACGATATCCAGGACATGCAGGTAAGAAGGCTGACTAGAAAGTAGGTGCATACATACATTTGCAAGTGTGTGCAGTAAGTACTGTACATGGAACCCAGGCCTTAGAAAGGGTTAGGCTCTACCTCTGATCTGGACCCTAGCCAAACATGAACTTTTTAAGCCAAGCTGAAAAAGTTATAAAAGTTGATGAAATTAAGCAAACAGAATATCATGTTAAGTGGAGATTGTATGGAGAAACAATTGACCTCAGGTCCTCTGAAGAGCAGCAAGTACTCAACCACCAAGCCATTTCTTTAGTTCCAATTTCAAGGGTTTTAAAACAAACACTTGCTGGGCAATGGTAGTAAGCCTTTAATACCAGAGCTCAGGAGGCAGAGGCAGGAAGGTCTCTTTGAATTCAAAGCCAGCCTGGTCTACAGAGTGAGTTCTAGGACAAACAGGAAGGGTTACATGAGGAAACCTTGTCTCAAATATAAATTTGTTTTCTTTAAAGATTTATTTTTTACCTATGTATGTATCTGTGTGGGTGTCTGCCTGAGTGTATCCTACAGGAACGTGGTCTCATGGAAACCATTAGAGGTGCCAGGTGCACTGGAGTTATATATAAGTGATTGTGAGGCCCTCCACCACTTGTTTTTAATTTTTTTTTCTATTCTTTTTTTTTTGGAGCTGGGGATCGAACCCAGGGCCTTGCACTTGCTAAGCAAGCATTCTACCACTGAGCCAAATCCCCAACCCTTGTTTTTAATTTTTATACACATTTAAGCACAGGTTAGTTGAGGGGGTGGTCATGAAGAAAGGGAATGGGAGGGGAGGAGAAAAGAAGGGGACGTAAGGAAGAGCAGACTTTAAATCCTGACTGCAGTTTTCCCTCTCCTCTTCTCCCAGTTTCTCCCCACCACCTTCCTTCTCCCCTAGACCCATTTCTCCATTTCTCTTAGGAAAATAACAGGCCTTCCTCCCAGGGATATCAATGGAGTATCATGTTGAAATCATATTAAAGCTGGACAAGACAACCAAGTAGGAGGAAAAGGGTTCTATAAACTAGGCAAAGAGTCAGAGATAACCCCTACTCACACTGTTTAGGTATCCCACAAGAACACTAAGCTACATAACCACAACATGTATGCAGAGGACCTAGCTCAGACCCAAACAGGATCCCTGGTTGTCAGTTCAGTCTCTGTTAAGCCCCTATAAGCCCTGGTTAGTTGATTCTGGGGTTCATTTTCTTGTGGTGTCCTTGAACCCTCTAGCTCCTACAAAGGATTAAGTTCTTTATTAAGACTGAGAAGATGTTATTGAAGGGTTAAAATTTCTAAAAGTTAGTCATGAACAAAGTCCAGACATGCCTGAGAGAATTTGAGATAGGGCTCACTGGCCCGACTATCAACTCCCAAGGACACTGGCCATCTGGAGCCACCCCCTCCCCTTCCTTCACTCCCTGAGGATGGGTCATCCCCCTGCTGCAGTGAGATGAGTTGCCCTGCCCACATTGCTGAGATGCTAGATTACACGTATGCTTTGTTGATGTAACTCCGTGCCAAAAGTAACTGTGCACCCTTTGTATTAGCCAATTATGTGTATTCACACGAAACCCCTGGTTTTCCCTATATAAGCTCCTGCCTAGAGAGGCTCGGGGCTTGACTCAATCTCCTGTGTGAGATACGTGTCAGCCCGAGATCTCGTAAATAAAACTGCCTCTTGTTGATTACATCAAGACCGGCTTCTCGTGTTTCCTGGGGGTACCTCAACCCGTGACTGGAGCGAGAGTCTCCCCAAGTCTGGGGGTCTTTCATTGGGGGCTCGTCCGGGATAGGAGCGTAACCCCCGGAGATCCGAATGCCTCTTGGAGGTACGTTAGTGTGAGTGCTGGAAAGCGGCCGTTGTGTGAGTGTGAGAGTAGTGTGTGTGTGAATTAAGTCCTGTAGTCTGTGTTTTTCAGTACCGGTTTAAGGTCTTGGTGCACTGTCTGGGCAGAAGAAGACTCCCCACTCTGTTGTTTTTGAGTGCACTCGAGTGGATGGGCTTCCCACTCTGTTGTTTTTGAGTGTACTCGGGTGGAGGGCTTCCCACCCCGTTGTTGTTGAGTGCACTCGGGTGGATGGGCTTCCCACCCATTGTTTTTGAGTGCACTCGAGTGGATGGGCTTCCCACTCTGTGTTGTTTTTGAGCGCACTCGGGTGGATGGGCTTCCCACCCATTGTTTTTGAGTGCACTCGAGTGGATGGGCTTCCCACTCTGTGTTGTTTTTGAGCGCACTCGGGTGGATGGGCTTCCCACCCCGTTGTTTTTGAGTACACTCGGGTGGATGGGCTTCCCACCCCGTTGTTTTTGAGTTCACTCGGGTGGATGGGCTTCCCACCCCGTTGTTTTTAAGTACACTTGGGTAGATGGGCTTCCTACCCCGTATTTAAGTGTGCTTGGATGGAAGGGCTTCCCACCCCGGACAGACGCCTGTGAGTAGGTACTAGGTTTCTACTTCGAATAGCTGTTTTCTTTTTGTTCTTTTTTTAGATAGCGGAAGTGAGGACGCCCCAGCTCTGGGAGACGTCCCACGAGCCGACTTTTGTCGGGAGGACCCGGCAGGTGACAGTCAAAGAGATCTGACTGTGACTTGACTTCGGAGGTCGTGTTCGGCTGCCTATTTAAGTATAGGCATGGACAAGTGTGCTTAGATGTGTTAGTGTCTGTTGTCTGTATTCTGTTTCTGTGTTTGGTATCCCAGAAGCAGCTAAGGTTAAGCTGCAGTTTGGGCCAGGTACTGAAGGTACCAGGCATCTGTGGAAATTGGTTATAGGATGCTTTGTTTTGGGTCTTGTTTGTCTGGTTTGTTTTCTGTGGTATTGTCCAGTGTCTTTTTGGCTTTTGTTTCGTTTTTGGACTTGGACTGACAACTGTGTTTGAAATCTTGGACTGACGACTGTGTTTGAAATCATGAAACTGTTTGCTTTGTTTGTCAAGGAGTTTTACTTGGTCCTCTTGGTGCTTAACTTAAAAGTTAAAAATAATTTGCTTGAGAGAAATTGTTTTCTGCCGGGGAGTTTTATCTTTCTCTCTTGAGCCTCCTCCCCAAGGAGAGCTGCCCCTCTCTTTACTCCCATTGTCCAGCCCAGCTGCTGTTAACCGTTGTGTATGAAGGACTCCAGGTTAGCGAGTGATCCGTCTGAAGCAGGCATTAACAAGAACCTGAAAGCTTTACCTTAGATCCTGAAGAAAAATTCTCCCTGTTGCTTAAACATTCACAGCTTCTAAGGAAGGGACAACACAGAGTAGGAAAATGTAGGGGCTGAGGGTGGTGAGCATACAGGCCTGCTAGCAAGCTACAGGCTGCGCGTGGGCAGCAGCGCAGCTCTGGCCAAGCCAGTGTAAGAGGAGTTTCAAGGTAAGGAGGCTGGCTGGGGTTGGCGCTTTGACAACAAAGATAGCGTAGAGTTGGTGGTTGTATTATGAGACTTTTGGCCCTGAAAAAAAAAAAAAAAATTCCAGTTGCTGCCTTCAGTGGCCAGACCTTCAACACTTGCTCACAAAAGGAGAGTGTTCATTAAGAGAAGTTCTTTAAGGGAGCCTGCCTTATCTGCTGGCCCTATTCCAAGAGAGGAGTTGATCTCCAACATTAAGTAACCTTCCCTGTTAGTCATCATTGACATGGAGAGTGCCTTTGATCCTATCCCCACAGCAGCCAGTTCCTGCCCCTGTGGTCAAAATGCCCCAGGTTGGGGGGCAGAGAAGCCCCTAAAATAGTTTCAAAGAATCTGCAACAAACTGTGAAGAACTTTGTTTTGCCAGTCAAAATTTAGAATTCAGTCTTTGGCTGTGGCCAAGGTCAGGATTAATGTTTTCTTTTCCAAGGGCCTTTAACTCAGTGAGACAGCTTGGTAAAGGACTACTACTACAGTCCTGATAGCCCCAGGTGAACTGGTTACAATTCTTTTGTCAGCCACTTAGTATCTAACACCCAGGTTCTAACCCTCTCTCCATCCTTTTGTTATTAGTTCTCACTAGAAGCCTAGTGTCCTTCAGAGGCTGGGTTTATTGAGACAGAGCCACTGAGCTGACACTGAAGGGAGGTACTTCTTAAGTAAAATCTAAGTCCAGAGAGATAGTCGATAACAGATCAGCTGCCTCTCTGCTTGCCTTTCTGTTTCACAGGAACAAAGCTTGTGCTTATTTCTACAACGGCCTTTTTGTCCCAAGAAGGCCTCCTGGTTTAGCTGTGTGACTAAATGCTATTTGTCCTCTTCAGTGGACCTCTATTCTCAAGATTCCCTTGTTTTCTCACCATCCCATTTGAGATGCTTGTTAGTAACTGTTACAGGTCTTCTTTACCACCGAGGAAAGACGGAATCCTACTAGAGGCCAGAAAAAAAAATGTTCCAGACATGGATGGAAGGCCCTCACTTCTGCCTGTTGACTTCAAAACGCCTAAAGGTAGGGAGTGCCAGGTCTGCCGCCAGGCTCCAAGGGTGGGTCTCAGAGGGGCTAGAAAATGCCCCACCAATTTGGCTAAAGTAAGAAAAACATATAAAGAAAAAGTTACAGAAACTTGAAGGGTTAAGCTAAGTCACTGAGAGAGTTGTTGTAAGTTGCAGAGAAAATAAGGTTGATATATGGTTCAGGGTCGGTGCACAAAAGTAGACAGCAACTAATAGCTGTAGAAGAAGATACAGACAGAGAGACTGAGGAAGAGAAAGAGACAAGAGAGGAACATATACTGGCCACAGTAGTTAGGGAACCTAGGAAGATAGTACCTGGCAACAGAAGAGAATTCCTGGCTAAAGATCGGTGTGCCTAATATGAAGAAAAAGGACACTGGGTCAGGGACTGCCCAAGAAAGAACAAGAGGGGCCACTGGAGAGCTTCTTGGTCCTAGAGTGCTGGCTATGTACAGAGATAGAAGGGAAGTGTGGATACAGGGACCCAATGCTCTGTGCTCCTATGCCCCCCCCCCCAGTGGGTCAATATCCAAAGACCTTGAGTGCAAGGGGCTACTGACAACAAACAATACTCATGGACTGCCCGAAGAACAGTGGACCTTGGCGTGGGCCGGGTAACCCACCCACTAGTTCATGGTCATCCCTGACTGCCCCTATCCCTTGCTCATGAGAAAATTGCTCTCCAAAATGGCTTGTGTGGGCTAAAATGGCTGGGTGAGGCCATGTGTATGCATATCTACAGACTGTGTATGTGGAGCTTAAGACCTGTCTCAGTGCACCAGTACCTGATGCTGGGAGATGTGTGTGTGTGGCTTAGTGCCGTTCTGCCTGGAACACATCATTCCTGCTAGCCGGGCTCTGACAATTATCACCCAATCCAGGACTTAAACTGCGGTAGAGTGGCTGATGTTTTGCCTTTAAATAAAATGTCCCAGAGGATGGGATCACTGATCAGCTGACATGGACTAGATTCTCCACCTGTTGGGGGCAATCTGGTCACCTTGCTGCCCAATCCTGACCTGGAGCCAACACAGCACAAGTGTCAAGCACTGGCAGAAGCCCATGGGTGGAGGAAAGACCTCTGTGACTGGCTGATTGACCCCTGCTGAAAGCCGAAGACCTTGTCCACAGACGGGAACAGTTCTCTTCATGAAGGTCAGAGATAAGTGGGTGCTGCCATGGTGGACAACACAGTGTCATCTGGGATGGCTGAACTTCTACCCCCCAGCACATCAGCGCTGCAGATGCCTTTACCATCTCTTGGATGCCCTGGTGAAGCCAACAACTGTGAGTACTATTCGTTGCTCAGGATATCAGAAGGAAGAGATTCAGTGGCATAGGACAGTAACAAAGCAGATAAAGTGGCTCAGAAAATGGCTATGCAGGAGCCTATCCTGGTTACAGGCCTACAAGAGACAGCCACTGGGAACTGGGATTGGACTAAGAGACGGCCTCTACAATCATCAAGAAGATACTGGAAGAAATCTTTCCCTCGATTTGGAATGCCCAAGGTAATCTGGTCAGACAATGGCCCTACTTTCGTTGCCAAGGTAAGCCAGGGTGTGGCCAAGTATTTAGAGGTTGATTGAAAATTACATTATATTTACAGACCTCAAAGTTCAGGACAGGTAGAGTAAATAAATAAAACTCTAAAAGAGACCCTGACCAAATTAAATTGACCATGGAGACTGGCGCAGACTGGGTGACACTCCTTCCCTCTCGCTCTCTTCAGAGCAAGAAATATCCCTTCCAGATTCAGCTTTACCCCCTTTGAGATCTTATATGGGGCCTCAGATCCTCTGACTGTATTAGATGATGTTACTGAACCAACATGTCATAGTAATAATGATTTATGTGTCAGGCTAAAAGACCTACAGGTGATACAGAAAGAAATCTGCTCACAGCTGGCAGCAGCCTATGCCCCAGGGACCTCCGAGACATCTCATCCGTTCCAGGTCGGAGACTGTAGGTACATACAATGACACGGAGCCCAGACACTCGAGCCTTGCTGGAAAGGACCGTACCTGATGCTGCTGACCACCCTGACAGCCGTCAATTCTCAGCCCTCACCAGCCGCATACTAGCCGTTGGGGCTGAGAGCTGGGACCTAGAGGGACACTCAGATCTTCAAAAAGCTCCCTAGACTTACACATCAGATAAGTGACTGGGAGGTTGTTATAATGCTCACTTGAGGAGTGTGCTTTAGAAACAAGAATTTCATGTTTGCCCTGGGTTCCATCGAGAAAAATATAGAGATAGGCTTGATTTCTATTACAAATGATGTAACATTACATATGTTAATACTCCTAACACTTCTTGGGACTGTGCCTCAGGGACCATAAGTTTAAAAGTTCTAAGATAGTCATGACCTTGGTATATAGGTTTAGATAGTGTTCAGATTGGAATCCTAAAGACTTTTTAGCTGACCTCCAAGAATACCTAACCTCCCTCTCAGAGGTAGTCCTTCAAAATAGAAGATTAGACCTGATATTCCTTAAAGAAAGAATGTGCTGCTTTGAGAGAAGAATGTTGTTTTTACCTCGATCACTCCGGGACCATTAAAGATTCTATGGCTAAACTTAGGGAGAGGTTGGACAAGAGACGACGAGAACGAGAAACCACTGATAACTGGTTTCAAAGCTGGTTCGATAGGTCCCCATGGCTTACCACCCTGCTGTCAGCTTTAGCTGGTCCCTTGATTATCCTCCTCCTTTTGCTCACTGTTGGGCCCTACATCATTAACCGCCTTTTTGCTTTTATTAGGGAACGGATTAGTGCTATACAAGTCCTTATGTTGAGACAACAGTATCGGGCTGTACGGAGTGAAGAGCCACTAGACGCTAGATTCATCATGGAGTCCTAAGATTAGGACTATTCACAAGGAGTAGAGGGGAATGAAGGGTTAAAATTTCTAAAAGTTAGTCATGAACAAAGTCCAGACATGCCTGAGAGAATTTGAGATAGGGCTCACTGGCCCGACTATCAACTCCCAAGGACCATCTGGACTGGCCATCTGGAGCCACCCCCTCCCCTTCCTTCACTCCCTGAGGATGGGTCATCCCCCTGCTGCAGTGAGATGAGTTGCCCTGCCCACATTGCTGAGATGCTAGATTACACGTATGCTTTGTTGATGTAACTCCGTGCCAAAAGTAACTGTGCACCCTTTGTATTAGCCAATTATGTGTATTCACACGAAACCCCTGGTTTTCCCTATATAAGCTCCTGCCTAGAGAGGCTCGGGGCTTGACTCAATCTCCTGTGTGAGATACGTGTCAGCCCGAGATCTCGTAAATAAAACTGCCTCTTGTTGATTACATCAAGACCGGCTTCTCGTGTTTCCTGGGGGTACCTCAACCCGTGACTGGAGCGAGAGTCTCCCCAAGTCTGGGGGTCTTTCATTATGGGATATGAAGCTTCCTGCCCCACTTAAAAATGTAACTTAAACTTTCTCTAACTAGAACATTTTGTTACCTTTGAAAACAAACTAACCCATTCAAAGGTGCTCCAAATTAACCCAACTGATAACACTTATACTCTGTTAGTCATTTTGGCCAGTGTTCTTTGGAAGACCTCTACAGTTTGGTTTCATGCTGGCAGATCATCGTCTTTCCTCTTCACAGTATTGATTAGAGTCAAATTCACACTCAGTGCTGCAATCAGGAAACCCAATTCTCTGCTAATACCAACATGGAAGCACCCACATGACCACTACTGTATACAGCAAAGGGCTTCTGACCAAGCAGAAGAAGAGCTATGCACCCACATGACCACTACTGTATACAGCAAAGGGCTTCTGACCAAGCAGAAGAAGAGCTATGCACCCACATGACCACTACTGTATACAGCAAAGGGCTTCTGACCAAGCAGAAGAAGAGCTATGCACCCACATGACCACTACTGTATACAGCAAAGGGCTTCTGACCAAGCAGAAGAAGAGCTATGCACCCACATGACCACTACTGTATACAGCAAAGGGCTTCTGACCAAGCAGAAGAAGAGCTATGCACCCACATGACCACTACTGTATACAGCAAAGGGCTTCTGACCAAGCAGAAGAAGAGCTATGCACCCACATGACCACTACTGTATACAGCAAAGGGCTTCTGACCAAGCAGAAGAAGAAGAGCTATGCACCCACATGACCACTACTGTATACAGCAAAGGGCTTCTGACCAAGCAGAAGAAGAGCTATGCACCCACATGACCACTACTGTATACAGCAAAGGGCTTCTGACCAAGCAGAAGAAGAGCTATGCACCCACATGACCACTACTGTATACAGCAAAGGGCTTCTGACTAAGCAGAAGAAGAGCTATGCACCCACATGACCACTACTGTATACAGCAAAGGGCTTCTGACCAAGCAGAAGAAGAGCTATGCACCCACATGACCACTACTGTATACAGCAAAGGGCTTCTGACCAAGCAGAAGAAGAGCTATGCACCCACATGACCACTACTGTATACAGCAAAGGGCTTCTGACCAAGCAGAAGAAGAAGAGCTATGCACCCACATGACCACTACTGTATACAGCAAAGGGCTTCTGACCAAGCAGAAGAAGAGCTATGCACCCACATGACCACTACTGTATACAGCAAAGGGCTTCTGACCAAGCAGAAGAAGAAGAGCTATGCACCCACATGACCACTACTGTATACAGCAAAGGGCTTCTGACCAAGCAGAAGAAGAAGAGCTATGCACCCACATGACCACTACTGTATACAGCAAAGGGCTTCTGACCAAGCAGAAGAAGAAGAGCTATGCACCCACATGACCACTACTGTATACAGCAAAGGGCTTCTGACCAAGCAGAAGAAGAAGAGCTATGCACCCACATGACCACTACTGTATACAGCAAAGGGCTTCTGACCAAGCAGAAGAAGAGCTATGCACCCACATGACCACTACTGTATACAGCAAAGGGCTTCTGACCAAGCAGAAGAAGAAGAGCTATGCACCCACATGACCACTACTGTATACAGCAAAGGGCTTCTGACCAAGCAGAAGAAGAAGAGCTATGCACCCACATGACCACTACTGTATACAGCAAAGGGCTTCTGACCAAGCAGAAGAAGAGCTATGCACCCACATGACCACTACTGTATACAGCAAAGGGCTTCTGACCAAGCAGAAGAAGAAGAGCTATGCACCCACATGACCACTACTGTATACAGCAAAGGGCTTCTGACCAAGCAGAAGAAGAAGAGCTATGCACCCACATGACCACTACTGTATACAGCAAAGGGCTTCTGACCAAGCAGAAGAAGAAGAGCTATGCACCCACATGACCACTACTGTATACAGCAAAGGGCTTCTGACCAAGCAGAAGAAGAAGAGCTATGCACCCACATGACCACTACTGTATACAGCAAAGGGCTTCTGACCAAGCAGAAGAAGAAGAGCTATGCACCCACATGACCACTACTGTATACAGCAAAGGGCTTCTGACCAAGCAGAAGAAGAGCTATGCACCCACATGACCACTACTGTATACAGCAAAGGGCTTCTGACCAAGCAGAAGAAGAAGAGCTATGCACCCACATGACCACTACTGTATACAGCAAAGGGCTTCTGACCAAGCAGAAGAAGAAGAGCTATGCACCCACATGACCACTACTGTATACAGCAAAGGGCTTCTGACCAAGCAGAAGAAGAGCTATGCACCCACATGACCACTACTGTATACAGCAAAGGGCTTCTGACCAAGCAGAAGAAGAGCTATGCACCCACATGACCACTACTGTATACAGCAAAGGGCTTCTGACCAAGCAGAAGAAGAGCTATGCACCCACATGACCACTACTGTATACAGCAAAGGGCTTCTGACCAAGCAGAAGAAGAGCTATGCACCCACATGACCACTACTGTATACAGCAAAGGGCTTCTGACCAAGCAGAAGAAGAGCTATGCACCCACATGACCACTACTGTATACAGCAAAGGGCTTCTGACCAAGCAGAAGAAGAGCTATGCACCCACATGACCACTACTGTATACAGCAAAGGGCTTCTGACCAAGCAGAAGAAGAGCTATGCACCCACATGACCACTACTGTATACAGCAAAGGGCTTCTGACCAAGCAGAAGAAGAGCTATGCACCCACATGACCACTACTGTATACAGCAAAGGGCTTCTGACCAAGCAGAAGAAGAGCTATGCACCCACATGACCACTACTGTATACAGCAAAGGGCTTCTGACCAAGCAGAAGAAGAGCTATGCACCCACATGACCACTACTGTATACAGCAAAGGGCTTCTGACCAAGCAGAAGAAGAGCTATGCACCCACATGACCACTACTGTATACAGCAAAGGGCTTCTGACCAAGCAGAAGAAGAGCTATGCACCCACATGACCACTACTGTATACAGCAAAGGGCTTCTGACCAAGCAGAAGAAGAGCTATGCACCCACATGACCACTACTGTATACAGCAAAGGGCTTCTGACCAAGCAGAAGAAGAGCTATGCACCCACATGACCACTACTGTATACAGCAAAGGGCTTCTGACCAAGCAGAAGAAGAGCTATGCACCCACATGACCACTACTGTATACAGCAAAGGGCTTCTGACCAAGCAGAAGAAGAGCTATGCACCCACATGACCACTACTGTATACAGCAAAGGGCTTCTGACCAAGCAGAAGAAGAGCTATGCACCCACATGACCACTACTGTATACAGCAAAGGGCTTCTGACCAAGCAGAAGAAGAAGAGCTATGCACCCACATGACCACTACTGTATACAGCAAAGGGCTTCTGACCAAGCAGAAGAAGAAGAGCTATGCACCCACATGACCACTACTGTATACAGCAAAGGGCTTCTGACCAAGCAGAAGAAGAAGAGCTATGCACCCACATGACCACTACTGTATACAGCAAAGGGCTTCTGACCAAGCAGAAGAAGAAGAGCTATGCACCCACATGACCACTACTGTATACAGCAAAGGGCTTCTGACCAAGCAGAAGAAGAAGAGCTATGCACCCACATGACCACTACTGTATACAGCAAAGGGCTTCTGACCAAGCAGAAGAAGAAGAGCTATGCACCCACATGACCACTACTGTATACAGCAAAGGGCTTCTGACCAAGCAGAAGAAGAAGAGCTATGCACCCACATGACCACTACTGTATACAGCAAAGGGCTTCTGACCAAGCAGAAGAAGAAGAGCTATGCACCCACATGACCACTACTGTATACAGCAAAGGGCTTCTGACCAAGCAGAAGAAGAGCTATGCACCCACATGACCACTACTGTATACAGCAAAGGGCTTCTGACCAAGCAGAAGAAGAAGAGCTATGCACCCACATGACCACTACTGTATACAGCAAAGGGCTTCTGACCAAGCAGAAGAAGAGCTATGCACCCACATGACCACTACTGTATACAGCAAAGGGCTTCTGACCAAGCAGAAGAAGAAGAGCTATGCACCCACATGACCACTACTGTATACAGCAAAGGGCTTCTGACCAAGCAGAAGAAGAAGAGCTATGCACCCACATGACCACTACTGTATACAGCAAAGGGCTTCTGACCAAGCAGAAGAAGAGCTATGCACCCACATGACCACTACTGTATACAGCAAAGGGCTTCTGACCAAGCAGAAGAAGAAGAGCTATGCACCCACATGACCACTACTGTATACAGCAAAGGGCTTCTGACCAAGCAGAAGAAGAGCTATGCCTGGAGCCAGGTGCTCTGCACATGGAACGGCTCAGCTATCACCAATCCTTTGAAAAGAGAAATGACATCATACAAATCACACAACTGCAAAGTCACTGTGACAGAAGTGCAAAAGCTTTGGTATTTGTAAGTGAAGCACATAAAAAAGAGCCAAGCAAAGTTATAGTCACAGGATATAAGACCCTTTCTCGCAGTAGCCACCGTGTTTATCTATGCAATCGCTACACGTATGTACCAACTGACCACTCCAGATACAAACTGATCTCTACAGATTAGGTCATGCAGGTGTTCAGCCATGTCTTCTAAGAAGGATCTGATTTATACATTTGCTCTGTCTCTTCCTCCTCTGTTCCAGTAGTAAAAACCACAAGCTCTGACCTTTGTAAAGGAATCTCACATTCCATTTTTCTGATTTCTCATACACACACACACACACACACACACACACAGGAATTTTGAAGGCACTAGGAAAGACCCCAATCCTTCCTCTTTGGTTAATTTATTATCCTGCTATCTGACTTTCTGTCATTTCTAGAAACCAACTTTACATCAACAATACTGCAAAACTTGCCTCATTTCTAACTTAGGAACTGGAACCTAAAACTTTCTCCAACTAATTCACCCAGATGAATACCTGTAATCCTAGTACTTGGGACTGAAGGCAAGAGGATCCAATGTTCAAGGATAGCAGGCTAAATGAAAACCCGTCTCATACAACCACCACCACCAAAAACAAAACAAACAAAAAACAAAACTGTACTGATAAGCAACCTTCGATAATTTCTCTGATTCTAGCAATCTGAATTTTAAGCACTAAGGAGACTTTTAAGGCTAAAGAATATATCTATTTTAAATTAAAAACAAAATAAAGAACAACAACAACAACAACAACAGACAAACCACAGTGAACGGAGACCTAAACTATCTAAGGAAGGGCAGTAAAAATTCTACTGAAAATTACCTTTGTACTCGCCTCATCAATTACTGGATACAATGCATGTGACATACCTTTATAAACACTTTTTGTCTGCTAGGCCTATACTGTCATGAACCAAATGCAAGATGTCTTAAATTCAGAAAGTAGAAGCTGCACTAGCTTTGGGCACTTTGAAACATGATGGGCAGACTGGACCAGCAGAGGCTATAGCCAAAATAACTCTAAAGTATTGACAACTAACCGTAACTGTTTTCCAAAATACTTTCACTTTCCTTTTTCTGTAACCATATCTGCCATGACAGCTCCTATTTTCAGGATGGGGGAATGCAAAATTATCATACTATAAAAGTATTTGGACTGACCTAGAAAGTCTAAATAAAATCTAAAACCATTTATAGTCTTCATTACAACAGATGATCTTTGAGTAAACTTTGATGTTATATTAGCACATCTCTCAAAATACCACAAAGTTTCAATAACGGGCTAGAGAGATGGCTCAGTGGTTAAGAGCACTGGCTTCCAGAGGTCCTGAGTTCAAATCCCAGCACCCACATGGTGGCTCACAGCCATCTGTAATGGGATCTGATGCCCTCTTCTGGTGTGTCTGAAGACAGATACAGTGTACACACATAAAATAAATTCTTTTTAAAAAAAACACCTTCAATAACAATACAGATGGAAACTAAAGTGGTAAATAATAGTAAAATGGAGCTTCACTCGGATAAAATAAATATTAGCTATTTGGCTCAATTAATTATCAACACGATGAAGTACAGAATTTTTATCAAGACTCTTTTATCAAGGTCCAATTTCCCTTACACATACTGAAAACAATGAAACACAACAGATAAATATGCAAACTAGTATCATTACTAGAAATTGTTTTATGGCCTACATTCTCTGATACATGAGTAGCAATTAACTCTCATTTCTCCATTTGTTAAAAAAGAATCCTTAATTCATCTGCAGAGAAAATGAATAATTAACCAATTTATGGGCAACTCTGAATTTCAATGTAAAACAGAAGCAAAGTATCATCTCAGTGAAATTTAATATATACTTTTTAAAAACCAAATATGTATTTATGTATGTGTAGACATATTTATGCTGTTAGGTCACACATATTATTAGCTATGAGACATTCAACATTACATTTAAATGTTTGTGAAAAAAATTAAGGCCATCAGTATTTTTATTTCTTAAAAGCTTTTTCTCTCTAAATAAAAGCTGAGACGCCCATTACCTCGGACAATTTCTAAGTAGAGATGAACTAAGGAAGCACACTCAGAGTCTGCATGGAAGCTCACATGCGCTGTGCAGTACTTACTCTAACACTTCATAGTTGGACTTCTTCTCTAGGGCGTTGCCCCTCATCTCCCAGTAGGATCGCCTGAAATCAGGAAGCACATACACTGATATGTGTATAAAAGGAATCATTAGGCTGTAATGAGAAACAACTAGGGAAGACAGATCTAATAAATAATGTGGATCCTCTCACAGTTTAATCATGAATTTATTAGTAACTTTTTTTTTTTTTGGTTCTTTTTTTTTTTTTCGGAGCTGGGGACCGAACCCAGGGCCTTGCGCTTCCTAGGCAAGCGCTCTACCACTGAGCTAAATCCCCAACCCTATTAGTAACTTTATAAGGAAGAAAATACTCTAAGATTAAACAAACACAAAAACTATGTAACATTACCACCTACCTAATTTCCAAACAACCCAACTTCAAAGCTATGTCTTGGTCTACTTGATCAGCTATTTCTAGCATGTAGTCACTCTTCACCTGAAATAAAGGAATAGGAGAGAGGAATGTTTGCAATATGATCAATCCCTAAATGTTTGCTGAATGCTTTTTACATATTTATTCACATTCTGTTAATAATTATATTGAATTTTAGATATAAAATAAATAATACCAAAAAATAATTAAAAATCGAAGTCTTTTATGCACATCCATGCTCCACAGAAGTGTGGGGATCAGAGGAAAACTTTGTGGAGTTGGTTCCCTCCTTCCACCTTACCTGGGTTCCAGCCATTAAATTCAGGTTGCCAGGCTTCTGTGGCAAGCATGCACCTTATACCAATACAGGCTTGTACAGTCTAAGACTGCTTAACCTGTGTGTGGCTTTGAAGTCACAACAATGTTCTGCTGCTTCACGGTCTTCCCACTCAGCCCAAAGCAGAAATGAGCAGCAGGAGTTGCATTTCTACTAAACTACAGGACAATTTTTCTTTGAGTAATAAATCCAGTTCTCAAAGCATTTGGGGACCTTAGAGCAAGAGCCACAAAAACTCATGTTCTTCAAAACCCAATGTGCAACCTCATAGTCCCCACCAAAGTGCCACTTTGTTATTACATTAATCTGAGAAGGAATACACCTGAAGTCTCACATAAAACAGCAATGATGACAACTCTGGCAATAAACATATTCAATTAAAAACAGATGGAGCCAGATTTAGTGACACAATCCTGCCATCCCACAGTGAGTCTTTGTCTCAAAACACAAAAAGCAGACCAGTAAGATGGCTGAGCAAATACAAGGGCCTGCTGCACAGAGCTGATTACTTGACTTTGATCCTAGGAACCCAGAATGGAGAGAAAAAGGGATCCTGAAAGTTGTATTCTGACTTCCACATGCACATGTGGCACATGATGTCCACAGTCACACATATAAACCATACACGTGCAAATAATAATTCTGTCTCTGTCTCTCTGTCTCCCCCCCCACACACACACGCATGAATGACACCAGTTTGTCTGAATACCAGTCAGCATGAAAGCAATCTGCAAAGCTGAAACATTCACAATTTCCTCATAGATTTGAATTAGGAGACAAAAATCTGCAGTTGATTTTGAAGACGGGGCATGCACTCTGAACCTAGAGTGGAACATTGTTTGCCCTTCCTCACCACACATCTCTATAGCCAAAATCTACATGCAGTTACATCATGAGTGACATCAAGAGAAATACTTGCCAAAATTGGTTTCTTGTCTTGCTATACACCTACCTTATTTTTGTCCTTAACTTTGTTTCTTGGTCTTCAAAGCCTAAAATATTCGCTTTCTGGCTCTTTGTAGAAAAAGTATGTTGCTTCCAAATTTTCAACTATTATCTCCTAGGCTACTAGCTTCTAGTTCAAAGATTTTGAGCCCATTTGTCACACAGCCCTCGTTAAGATCTTTCCTTGCAAAAAACCCCAATGTCCCATGTCTGCCACTGCTTATCTATTTACTTAATTGCTTGGAGAAGGTAACTTGTATTGAACACAAATGCCCTTTATCTATACTTACTGATGAGCAGCTGGTATAAAACAGTCTAAGTTTCATGTAAACTTGTGACTCCCATATAGACTTCCTATTTTCTTAGAGGGAGGAAGTCCTTAGTGTCTTTCAATCACCCAGGACAGGGTTTCAGGGCAGGTACCACTGCAGACTTTCAATACCATATTGGTGTTAAACAGAGCATTAACCAACTGCCCAGAGGGTCAATTACTGCAATTTCTAAACACTCTTCAGAGACAGGAAAAATCAATCTAGTTAAACCCAAATGTTTATTTAGTTGCAAAAAAGAGACAATGATAACAATCTTCAGGGAAAACAATCTCACATATGAAAGTTTTACTCCAAAATTATATAAGGCTTTTCTTCAGTGCAGTTAGTTCATAGGCTAAAGCTTGTGGTCTGAAAACACCTTATTCTTTAAATAACTAATGGACTTTGTGCATTATTTTTCTACTGCTACCCAATTAGTGTCACAGCACTGCTAGTATTCTCGGTAGCCTCTGAGCCCCGTCACGTCCTGAGGTTGTACTCTAAGACTCAGGGCTCCTCACCGTCACTGTTCGCTTCCATTATTAATCATTTTAAAACTAAGACTCTCCTATTAATTCCAGAAGAACTGTTTTTATTTGTGAGATAAACCAGATTGATTAAGCATTTCATTATATATACCTTTACAGCCATATATCACATAACAGTTCAGGCAATAAAATGACCACAAAAACAATGTTCCTTAAGACCTGTCTGATGATGTAGCTATCTTAGTTTATGAAAGTACCCTGTGATATTTGCACAGTGACAAAACTTCCCAAAAATGCATTTCTCGGAATATATCCCCATTGGTAGTTTATACCATACTTCAAATATAAAAATATATATACACAAATATATAAAAATATACATAAATATATATATATATACACTCACATGTATGTGCGCATGCACACACACACACACACACACACACACACACACACACCTATTCATTCTCACACTGAGCCAATCTGGTAAAATGTTTCATTCAGTCTGGACACCAGCATCCTTACAATCCCACCTTACTGCCTCAGAGAAAGCCTGAAGGTTACAGATGATTACAGAAGAATCACTATTACAGGAGAATCTACTAGTAGTCAGGTCCTAGGGCTAGTGTTTTATATAAATCACTACTGATCCAGGTAATTATTCAGGGCAAGGTTTAACAGTCCTATTTTATATACAAAATCTCCAAAACTCAGACTTTGATTGCACTTTCATTTTCTTGTGCATTTGCACAATGCACCTGGGACTCTGGCAAACACTAGCAATCCACTTAGGAAAGGGGGTGACTGCAACATAATAACACTGGTTACCTTTATTTCTTTTAAAGCATATACTTGTTGTACTGTCGTAAGAGTAGGTAAAAATGTAACAAGATAGTTCCCTGGACTTCCTAAAGGTATGTCACATGACTTAACAATTCTTTTTAAGTAAGAGGAGGGGGTAAATAAGTGAATTGCAGACAAGTGTAACAACGGACTGGAAAGGTCCCAGAAACACAGAGATGATGTATCTTCGTAGAGCACCAGTTCACATGTGCTGTGTGGTTAGCAAACAGCAAAGCTTGGTCTTCAGTGGCCTGACCCTCTCTCCAGTCACAACATTCAAAACGAATAGCAGGCCCATGGCAAAGCCTTCTAAACTCTCAGAAATCAGACATGGCATTGCAGATTTTGGAGTTTGCCCTGCTAGGTGTGTCCATCTTGCATAGTTCCAGTTCTTCATCACTATGTCCTGACCTCCCTCCTTTTGGAATGGTGATGCATATTCTGTGTCATTGTAGGCTGGAAATATGTCATTTGCTTTATAATTTTACAAGGAGTTACCTTGAGACTTAGAAGAGACTTTGGATGAGCTTTTAAAATGTGTTGACACTGAAGACTATGGAGACTTATGAAGTTAAACGAAACACATTTTGCATTATGATATGGCTATAAGCCTAAAAGGGTCAGGGAGTAGAATTTGACAGTCTTAATGAGAATGGCCTCTATTGACTCATTATATTTGAATTCTTGGCTCCCCAGGTTGTGGAATTGTTTGGTGAGGATTAGGAAGTGTGGCCTTGTTGGAGTAGGTTTGTCACTGGGGGTGAGCTTTAAAGTTTCAAAGCCCACACCATTCCCAATTAGCTCTCTCTGACTTGTGTTTGTGGATCAAGATACAAGTTCCCAGCTACTGTTCCAGAGCCAGGCTACTTGCTTGCTACCATGTAACCCACTATGATGGTCATGATCATAGAGTTATCCTCTAAAACTGTGAGCCCCAAATAAAGTCTTCGTCTATATCTTGGTCATGGTGTCTTAATGACAGTAAAAGAAAAGTAATTAAGACAGGCCACAAGTAATTGCCTTTGGTTTCCTTTTTTCCCCGAAGAGAGGTCTCACATTCTCATTTTGCATTATTATGAAATTTAGAGCCAAAAACTATTCAAGTTCACTGACAGGGATCACTACAGGACAAACTACTGATTCAAGCACGATCACAGAACAGCGGTCATGGCTGACTGTCCACATAGAGAAGAAGCGTCTTTTTGTTGTTGTTGTTGTGGTGGTGGTGGTGGTTTGTTTTATTTTTCAAAACAGAGTCTTTCTATAGCCCTTGCTGACATGGCCAAAATGGATAAATGTCAAATAGGCTGGCCTTGAACTCACTGAAATCCGTCTGCCTCTACTTCCTGAGTTCTGAGACTAAAAGCATGACTGGCCAGAACAAGTATCATTTAAGCCTTGCCTAAGAAAAATTCAAGAAGTATTAAAAAAAAAAACAAAAAAAACCAAAAAAACAAAAAGCTTTTCATGAGTTAACACTCTTATAATATTAGTCTATATTTATAGTCTCTCAAATACTAGGTTTAATATTATTCTAAGATTAAAAACACAAAATAAAGATGACTCAAAGAAACAAAGCAGCATATATAAAACAAAGAGTTTTTATACCTGTTGATAGAAGAAATTCAATGTTGGCTTATCTTCAGTAAACTGGTTTAGAAATCCTTTTGGCAAATAACGAATTCTCAACTCATATCTAAAGGATAATTAACAAAATACAATGATTAGAAATAAATCAATTTTCTGAATTTACAGTCTACATATACATTATTATTTTTGAGTATTTCATTGCCAGTTAACACTGAGATATAATTTTGAAAGTAAGATCACATATAATATTTAAATGTAAACTTTTTAGCACAAACCTAGTGCACCTACAAAGCAGGTGTTACACTTTAGTCAGTATATGGGGTAAGGCAGAGCATAAAGGCAGCAAAGGCCTGCAGCCCAAAGTCAAGTACCTTCTTCAGTCTCTCATTCTCAAGCACCCCCACAACTAATTTACACCAGGGACTGCACACTGTGTGTTTGTAGTGTCTGAGGTGTTTCATTCAGCAACATGCAAAAGAGAGAATACACACCCAATAGCAGCAGTGCTGCCCTCTCTGGAGGGCACTGCACCAAAAGGTAGGACACATTACCTCAAAACTGACCATGGTCACATGAACTGTGACAACTTTTTGACTGAAGGAACACTGCTACTGTGAAAATTCATTTTGTTTTTTTGGTTTTTGTTTACGACCTGACTGTTACTCACTTTGTAGATTAGGTTGGCCTCAAACTCACAGAGGTCTATACCTGCCTCTGTAAAGGTCTGGGATCAAAGGTGTGTGCCACCACACCTGGTTGACTTCCAAAATTTTTAATGGTATCTTTTGAAAAGATCACTATCTATATACCAGGCCTATTTTATTATAAAACACCAGGCAGAGTATGGTAGGGTAAACCTGCAATCCCAGTACTTGGAAAACAAGCAGGAGAGCTATGAGATAAATGGAGGTAACTTGGACTTCACAGTTAGATCCTCTTAAAACAGAATAACTGGCAAATGATTAGGTTCTACTTCACTTCTGCCCCAAGACAGCATTCAGTAACTCAAGATAGATACACTGCACTGGGCAGGTGTCAACAGAAGAATTACAGGTACCATTCATTCTCAAGGAAAGACTTACTAGGAACTAACTACTTACGTGCACTGTTTTTCCTCAACAATCATGATAGTACAGAGAGAAGTATAGTCCTTAGCTCTCTGTAGTCTAAGAAAGTATATTCTCGGCAGTCTTCACTGTGAGTGTCCTGCTAGTTACAAATAAGGAAATAGGTCCCCGGGTAAACAGGGGTAAAAAATAGGTCTGGCCTAGCTCCACACAGCATTCCGATGCTAATTCTGGGTATCAGCTACAGGTAACAACTAGAAATTTAAAAATTTGTCAGCATTTTACACAGGTGCCATCTTTTTATATAGAACATGGGCTCTTGATCAAGACTGCCTATAATAGAACTTCTCGTGGCCAGAGAAGTGAAATCACAGGGTTAAATTTTCTCTTGACTGGGCCCACCATGAACGAGGTAGCAGGGGCCAAGGAAGAAGTGAGAGAGATTAGAAGTTCACAACTCACATGCAAAGTAACTATAACTACTAGGAAACAATAAAGAAGTAGATATGGAATTCCTCTATATCTACAGTAAAAACACGTTAAGTGCAGCCAAAAGTGGAATAAAATGTGAGACTCCATCACTTCATACAAAGAACTAAATCAAGTTTGTGTGTAGAAAAGCAAGGCTGCCTCTGAAGAATTCTGGTCTGTTTGGACACTACATTGTATGTATCTTATAAAGACTCTTAAGGAATCTAACTCCAGTCTTATTTAATTCCAATCCATCATCCTTAGCCTGTGACACTTATCACCCACATCTCTCTTACCCTAATTCCTCTTCACGAAGCTCAGGGTTCTCTTTACACTTCTGTTACCATGGTAAGGTTAGTTATGTTACTTATTCTGTTATTGCCCCAAAGCAATCTGTAGTAGTGCCATAGGCATCTTGCTTCCTGAAGCTCACATCAACTGTAAGCATAAGACGCCTACCTACAAGTTAAGCAACTACTGGGAACTTAAAAAAAAAAAAAAATCTAATAGCCCTGACACTAAGATAGTTGGCTATCAGCTACTGGTTTGTATATGCTTGGTCCAGGGAGTGGCACTATTAGGAGGTGTGGTCTTGTTGGAGTAGTTGTGTCACTGTGGGCATGGGCTTAAGATCCTCACCCCAGATGCCTGGAAGTCAATCTTCCACTAGCAGCCTTCAGTGAAGATGTAGAACTCTCAGGTCCACCTGCATCATGCCTACCTGGATGCTGCCATGTTCCTGCTTTGATAATACTGGACTGAGCCTCTGAACCTGTAAGCCATCCCCAATAAAATGTTGTTCTTTATAAGACTTGCCTTGGTCATGGTGTCTGTTCACAGCAGTAAAACCCTAACTAAGATAGTTATGAAGTGAATAAACAAAGTACAATTTCATTAAATAACACAGGTAACCCTCAAGTAAAATGGTGTGGACAAACTCATTCTCACACTACCTATTAAAAAAAACAAACAAAACAAAGAAAGATGGAAACACAAATACTCATTTAGTAAAACTTAACATACCAATCACTTCAAGGCAAAATCACTAACAGGAGGTATAACAGGCAATAATACAATGAAAACCACATTATCTTCATGATCTCAGTATGTTGCCTGGGAAACTATCTCTCATTACAAAGGGGAAAAGTAACAGAAGAAACCTATGTTGCCACTCCAGCCTAATGTGGCTCCTCAGTAAATTCAGTCTCCCAAGACAGACTTCCTGGTATCATGCACGTAATGGCTATTTCTGGTTGTCAATTTGACTATATCTGAAATGAACTATAATCCAGAAATGGAGGGCACACTTGCGGTTCAGCTCTTGAGGCTGGAAGACAACAAGTTTCTGACCTGGATCTTGGCATGAAGATCTTGAAGCATAGTGGCCATGAAAAGCTTAGGCCCAAGCCAGGAAGTGCACCCTTTAATCCTAGGAGACTGAGGCAAGAAGATCTCTAAGTTTAAGGTCAGCCTGGGACAAAGCAAGTCACAGATCCAGGTGATGTTACATACCTTTAATCTAAGACACACCTTCTGCTGGAGACCTACATAAGGACATTGGAAGAAAAAATACTCTCTTCTTCTTCGACTGCTTGCACTTACTTGCCAGCCATCTGTTGGGACCTATTTCTACAGAAGGCCAGCTGAAACAACTAGCCTCCTGGGACTGAGCAACTGCTAGATTCTTGGACTTCCCATCCACAGCTGCCCACTGTTGGATTAGTTGGACTGCAAACTGTAAGTCATCACAATAAATTCCCTCAATACAGAAAGTCATTACATAAGTTCTGTGACTCTAGAAACCCCTGACTAATACAATGCGATAAAGAACATCTTGTCTGGCCAGGAGTGATGAAACATCTTTAATCTCAGCACTTAGGCTAAGGCAGGTGGGTTTCTGTGAGTTCAAGGCCAGCCTGTCTGACATAGCAAGCTCTATGACAGCAAGGGCAACACAGAAAGATCCTGCCTTAAACACCCAAAACAAAACAAACAAAACATCTTGACTTTACAGGTTTTAAAAGACAAATAACCTTAATATAATCATAACAAGACAGTAGACAAACTCAAATCAAAACAACAACCTAGATAGTATCAGTCAGACACAGTATGGGTAGACTTAGAACTCTAAACTGGCACTGTGGTATTTCCTTCTGGATCATATGTTACTGACAAGAGGGATATAAGAAAAATGCATGTCTCAACATGAAGTATCAATGAGGACATTACAATTTGACATGCAGAATCTGGCAGAATGTTTCAGAAAAACAAAAACTAGTTGAATACATTAACATGTTATTTCCAAGCAGACAAATGTAAACAATATTGGAATAGCATAAAAAGTTTATGTAGGGATCCACGACACATTCACTTCCCATTGCTTTTTCTTGTCTGTTTATTCTGATATAGGGTCCTGCTATGAAATCCCAGTTAGCCAGAAACTTACTATGTAGTGCAGGCTAATCAGAAACTCGGGGCAATCCCCCTGCCTTAGCCTTCCAAATTTTGTGATTAAAGGCATGTATCATCATGTCTGGCCATAAAACTACATACATTCATTCCAAAAAGAATGAAGACATCAACCAATCCCTGAAGGGCAAAGACTCATCTGAAAAGAATTTTAAAAGGAGTAAAAAAATAAAAAAATAAAAATATTTACACTTCTCATCCAGTATGGTGGCACACGGCTTTAATCCCAAATCCCAACACTTGGGAGACAGCAACTGGGGTACTCTAAATTCTAGGCTAGTCTGATCTATATAGTGAATTCCAGGCAAGCCAAGACTAAAATAAGTAAGTTACTCTTCTCATGATGCATAAGAATAAGCTAAGAGTCAGTACTAAAGACACACTTAAATAATATTCTGATAGGGAAAATTCAGAAACAAAACCAACATATTAATTGGCAATACAAACACTATCAAAATTATGAAACACTGACAAGCAAAACTTAGATGACAATGACTTTTAGATCAAATACAATCTTTAGAAAATCTGAATGTAAAATGAAGATGAGTGAGCTCACTTTCATTACTGTAATAGTTTGGTTGCTACCAGAACACTATCATATTATTTTCCCTCTTGCTTATTTTACAATCATATTATCAATACATCACCTTACTCCATTTTCATTTAAGTATTTTTTACTCTAGACCAATGTGATCCTATGCACAACCAGAGCCAGAAACAGTGATGAGAGTGACAGTTCCTGAAAGAGAAAGGTGACCAAACACAGACACTGGTGGTGACACAGCTGAGCACTCACACGAAACAAAGGCAGTAACCACACTGTAAAAGGGCAGAAGAGCCACACCCTTAGCATCACTCTTGATGTGTTATGAAAGCCACTAGAAAGCTGGAGGCTCAAATGGGGCAAGTGAAGTCATGATGGTTTTGTAAAGGCAGAAAAGGAGCAGGACAGCGGAAGTTGGAAAAAATGGAGGGCTAGTTTACTCAACAACTACCAAAGGCAGCCTGGGAAAAGATTCAGATCCCATTTTAGGTTGACAAAAACACTCTCAAAATACTTTTCAGAGTTTAGTGGAAGCTGAAACCTGAGAGGAACAAATGTCATCGGAGTAGGAGGAAAGGAGCAGTAGGAGCCAGACTACAAAGGAGGCAAAATCTCTGGAGCTGACCCTTCGTGTAGAGAAGCTCCAGAACACTTCGGAGCAGAAACGTCTCAAACATTGCAACTGGACACTCAGGGATCTCCCAGCACTGCCTCGGAAAGACTCTTGACCTACTACTTCCCACCCACCTTCCCTGCTCTTCTCTGTCCAACATCTTTAGGCATTTTGCACAGAGGACTGCAGTAGTTTGCTTACCAGTTTCTCTGTACCCCATCCAAGGATATGTGAATATTTAACAGGGAGCACAGGCACAAGCACAAGCATACACAAATACACATCACATTAGAGAGAGGGAAGAAGGTTATAACATCTTTACATTCTTCATGCATATGATCCTGCTTCCTCTGGTCATCTCTGCAATGTCTTCAGCAATATTAAACTCTTCATTCATGAATTACTAATTTTTCAAACATTGAATCCTGTTTTAGCAATAATAATCCATATTTTATTTTATATAAGGTAAAATAAATTGGCTTAAAAGACCAGCAGAAAAGCTGATGCCCAAAATACATATTCCCTGAGTATAAATAACCTGAGCATTAAAAAATTAATTAATAGGTATTAACCAGGAGATTGAATTTTCTCTCTAAGGTGTCTATGCAAAAGAAGAATGTAACCTAACTGCATCAAGCTGAAACCTGCAGTTATTTTTATTTGACATTTAGATATTTAAATTTTAAACATTCAGTGGTCTGATGAAGTGTTTAGAAGTCAAATTTCCCTTCCCTATTTGTTGCTATAAACCAATCTAATTATACTCTCCAGAAATAGCTTGTTTATCCCAGTGATTTGACA
This sequence comes from Rattus norvegicus, assembly GCF_021556685.1. Lineage (NCBI taxonomy): Eukaryota > Metazoa > Chordata > Mammalia > Rodentia > Muridae > Rattus > Rattus norvegicus. The sequence continues at coordinate 114,826,376 of NC_141540.1, forward strand.
AATTTGAAAATACAACTGCATTTTCTGATGAACTACACAACTGACACAAAACAGCATATATTCATGGTCCATGGAACCAAGCTCGCTTTCTGTGCTGACCAGGGCCTTTGTTTGAGCCACTTGACCTTGAGTGCGCGCCTCAGGGCATAACATGGAAGAAGTTCACTTTAAAGATACACTTCTCTCAAAACTCAGTGTTTTAGATTTAAGATTTCCCAACTAAAAAGATTCACTTAATCATAAAACTTAATAGGTATTAACTAGGAAAAAAGACAAATGACCGAGAATATTTTATTTATTAGTTAATTTATTATTTATTTATTTTGGGTTTTTTTGAGACCGTTTTTCAGTATAGCCCAGGCTCTACTGGAACTCACTTTGTAGACCAGGCTAGCCTCAAACTCACAGATATTCTCCTGTCTCCCAAGTTCAAGGATTAAAGGCATGCACCACTACTGCACACTTGGGAATTCTTTGGAATCTCCTTAAAATAACTTCAGTTACATCCCTATTTGATAGGGATCACTGGAGCTCACTCCTACAGCCATCCTATATATGAACAAATGTGCACCATTCTTTTCAGGTGAGTGTAGATTACTGGGAAAGTATGCTATCAGAGAGCCCACTTAGAAGGCCATTAGCATTGATCTCCTCCTGGACCAGTCCAGCCCACTGTATGAGAGGTCAACACTGGCTCATAAAGCAGCAGTATCACTTAAAGCACAAGTGCAAGCATAACAGACAGCACTGAGAACAACTGAGACCAACAAAGACCATGAAAGGAGACAAGGAATGAAAAGAGAAACACATTTAACTAAGTGTTCTAAAAGGATCACTGGTTAGTAACTACTGCTAATTTCCTCTACACAGGAGTAGTAATTACAAGCAGTATAAAAATTAACATACCCATTCACCCTCTTGCACATATTTTTAACACACAAAGTAACCCAGCATAGCTATGCTGCGGCTGAATAGAATCTTACTTCCACTCCTCTGGTGGGTGGGCGAGTTCGTATTTCTCCCTCACACTGGAGACACCCATGTCCACATGCAGCCAGTGCACCTCCTCCGATCGCAGGTGACTGAGGCGAAATCCATAGCAGGCCACGTGCTTTACTTTGTGACTGTCCACTATCTTCTGAATGATTCCCTAGAACACATCCCACAGAAATGATGGTTATAGACCAAAAAAGTCTAGTTAGTTATAGGAAATCTTTTGTTCTTTTTAACTTTTATTTCATGTGCATCAGGGTTTTGCCTGCCTGTGTATCTGTGTCAGGCTGTCACATACTCTGGATATAGTCTGGAATGGGAGTTACAGACAGCTGCAAGCTACCATTATTGGGAACAGAACCCAGGTCCTCTGGAAGAGCAATGCTCTTAAGTGCTAAGCCATCTCTCCAGCCGTTATGGGAAATCTTAATAAGTGCATTACATAAACAAAATGTTAATCTCATACAATAATTTTATGAACAAGAAAAACTTTGTGCAAAGGAAGGACACAAGAAAAGATTCTCTATCTAATTGCTTGTTGATAAACAAGGCAATATTTCAGCAACTCCACTTTTACATTATCTCAATTCTGTCAGAGCAGACCAGTCCTGTCGGGTTCCACTTTCTGAGAGTATCTTTTGAAAGACCAAACTAAAACACCAATACCTTTAAAGAACATAAACAAAAACTACAAGATGTTCTATAAATCAGTCATTAGCAGTTTGCTCTTTTGCACAGACTAGAAATGCCTCCAAACCCACTGCTCTAACACTTACTATGCTCTGAGTTCAGGAGACAGTTGCCTTCAAATACATCAACAGTGAAAATGAAGTTTCTCCTGGGCTATGAAAATAGCCCTGCTTTAGAATGGACATCTCTTTTTCAGCTGCCTCCATGGGGAAGCCCCTCAAAAAGATACCCCAAATGAAGACAAATGTGTAAGCTGTGTAAAGATGAGACTGACTCACATGCTACACTTTGTATTCAGGACATACAAAGCACAGCTCACTGTAATGTCTCTTTAATGGTGAGAAAGATTCTCATTCATATATATTCTCTCTCTCTCTCTCTCTCTCTCTCTCTCTCTCTCTCTCTCTCTCTCTCTCTCTCTCTCTCTCTCATTTTTCAAGAAAGAATTTCTCTATATAGACCTGGCTGTCTTAGAACTTACTCTGTAAACCAGGCTGGCCTCAAAGGTACAGAGATCCACCTGCCTCTGCTTCTGCTTCTGCTTCTGCCTCTCTCGCCTCTGCCTCTCTCTCTCTCTGCCTCTCTGCCTCTGCCTCTCTCTCTGCCTCTCTGCCTCTCTCTCTGCCTCTCTGCCTCTCTCTCTGCCTCTCTGCCTCTGCCTCTCTGCCTCTGCCTCTGCCTCCTAAGTGCTGGGAAGAAAAGTTTTCTTAAAGGAAGATGACATCACCATTAATATCAACAAAAGAAAACACTAGCTTTTGAAACTCAGCAAGATGGTTCAGCAAATAGGAACATTTGCTGCTCTTGCAAATTCCAGTTTCAAGAAATGCCTCCTCAGGTACTACAGATATATGATACACTAATATATATACAAACAAAACACGCAAAAAAATGACAAATATGACATGTTGACAAATTTCTTTTCTAATTTAACAATTAATTTAAAGCTTTATATTTATTGAGAAATTTTATATTATGGTCTAGTGCTATTAATAATACAATAAAAGATATTCTCAACTATCTTAGTCACCATATTATTGCTCTGAAGAGACACCATGACCATGGCAACTCTGATTAAAGAAAGCGTTTAACTAAGGGCTTGTTTTCAATTTAGTTTAGTCCATTATCATCTCAGAAGAATGCTGGCAGGTGAGACTCTGGGCCTGAAATGGGCTTCAGAAACCTCAAAGCCCACCCGCAGTGACTCGCGTCTTCCAATAAGGCCATGCCTCTTAGCCCTAATCCTTTCAAATTGTGCCACTCTTTGGTGACTAAACATTGAAATATCTGAGCCTATGGGGGCCATTCTTATTCAAGCTTTCACATCAGCCTTCTATTTTATAACTGTTGTGTGCTTGCATGGGTGTGTATATGTACCCGTGTGTGCATACAGAGGCCAGAGAAAAATGAGTATCTTTCTGTGTTGTTCCCCACCTACTCCTTCCCCTCCCCCACCTACATTCCTTTATGTCCAGGTCTCTCACTGTTTTAACTACAGTGGTTAGCAAGAGAGCTGCTGGGATTTGCCTTTCTCTCCTGCTTCTCTCTTCTCCTAGTACTTTATTAGAGACACCATCAGCTATGCCTAGCTTTTGGCATGGACATTAGGGATCTGAACTCAGGTTCTCATGCTTGCACTGCTACCCACTGGGCCATCTTCTAGACCTTTAACCTTCTCTAAGACAAAAAGAAGAAAAAAAGAAAAGGCACTATTAAAAAATTGCTAGAAGTGGACTAGAGAAATAGCTCAGTGGTTAAGAGCACTGACTGCTTTTCCAAAGGTCATGAATTCAAATCCAAGCAACAGACACACAACCATCTGTAATGGGCTCTGTTGCTTTTCTTGTGTGTCTGAGGACAGCTACAGTGTACTCACATACATAAGATAAATAAATAAACAAATCTTTTTAAAAAATGGTTTTAGGTACAGTGAAGAAGTGTGTGCTGTTCTGTGCCATAGCACCTGTGCAAGGCATGCTCTGAGACTCAAGTGGATGAATCAGTCAGCTAGCTTCCTCTCAGACCTCTCAGCACTGAATAGATCATGATCGATTCAAGGAGTGACAGAGAGTATGGAATAGAAGAGACAAGAGGGATTAGACATGGTACCAGAAGAAACAAAATATCAAGAGTCTTGGACTGTAAGAACCCAAGACAGGTTCATAAGAAAGATGGATTCTCATCAAAACAGAAAGAATGTCTTCAGTCTGCAGACCTCTGTGGAAATCATGCAACACCTGGAGAATTCCACAGGACAAACTACACCCCATATAAGGTCATCCTGACACAGAGTGGCCGGCCAGTCAGCTGACTTCAGCCCAAGTTACAATTTTAAATCCTATTTAATGAATGGGGTTTTCCAATAGGAAAAGAAAAGAATATAGACTAACCTTAGTGACTCTCTCGAATCAAAGGCCACTTGTAAATCTCCTGTTTACCAACTTATGAGTCCTTCCACTATAAGGAGCTGACACTCTTTCATTCCCAAAGGCACTCATGCCTAATTCTGCTAATTCTACACCAGTGTATGCATACCAACATGATTCACCCCAGAATATCACAAGTGCCACATCACCTCCTTCAGCTCAATCATACAAGCATGCTGTCTCTTGTTTAAGACACACACACACACACACACACACACACACACACACACACACACACACACACACGTGCATCAACTCAGCTCTAATCACACTTTCGTGCTCACCAAGTATATCTTTCCTTAGCTCATCTATCAGTTGTAAGGCCCTGAAAAGCACAAATTATTTCTTACACTGGTATCTATCATCATTAACATGCTATGGGTAATTCCATTCGAATGGGTGCTGTCCCACCTTCATAGCTTTGCAACTCATGGTTACTTTCATATCCTTGCAACTCATGGACACCTTCAGGAATCCACCTGTAGCAAATCAGGCATAGTGAAAGGCTTAGCCCAGCTTTATAGTGAACAATGGGGGAAAGTAGACTTCTATCTAGTCTTGGTGTTTTATGGAGCAGAAAATGAGCTTGGCCAAATTTGGTCATGTTGCTTGAAGAAGCCCAAAAGGACCTCAGCCTGTGTTACAGTAACAAAGTGTTCCACACTACAGCCTCTTGTCAAATCACAGAGTTCTCCCTCTCCAGGAATCAGTCAAATACAGCAGGCATACAGAGATTTCATTTTTTTTTTCCTTTTTGTTTTTTCATCACGCCTCTATACATGGCCCATCATTTTCTTCACTCTAAAAATTGCTTACCAATTTCTCTGGGTAGCAACTGACACAGTGACTACCCAAGTCACAAGTTCTTAACTGTGCTACTGACTTTGCATTGGGTTACTCAGTAACCCAATGAGTAAATCTGAAAACCAAAAAATACTTTGCTCTGGAGAACTCAGGTATTGTTGACAATTGCTTATTGGCGGATGGTTTTTAATACTTTATATTCAGTTGCTGTTTTCTGTGCCCAGATATCTAGTTACAATCTGGAAGATAGTACTGTCGTGATTATTGAACCATCTTCTGTATCTATGTTGAGTAAAGCATGCCTCCTTCCCCCAATTATCTCTGATTGGTTAATAAAGAGTTGAACACCCTATGACTCAGCAGAGAAGGCAGGATTTCTAATCCCAGAGGAGGGCCCCAAAGTGAGAGAGGAAGGAAGAGAAGAGGTGTTCATGAGATGAAATGTCCAGGAAGAATCAAGAAGCAGATTGCCAACGGATTCACCATGAGGGTACACATGGAACAGATTAAGCAGGGCAAGACTCAATCTGCAAGTTACATGGGGCCTGTGGCTGGGAAGTAGATAGCTTAGAGGGTTAGAATAGATGACTATCTACCCAGTCACAATGCTTAAAGTTTGTTAATAAACCTAATAGGCCATTGTGTCACTTATTTGGGTGCTAGAACGGAAACAGATACGGCTTTCATCCTTAAATTACAGTCTACAATTGCTTGGCAAGTAAGTTCTCAAGACACTGCACTGCTGCTCTGCAATGCTCCCACCATGATACAACACAGATGCAAGGTTTCTGGAACACAGGAATTGTGAAGAGTGGATTTATGAATGTGCCACTGAAATTAGCTGAAATCAACTTTTAACTTCTTAGCTTTACCTTTAACCATCTAGGCCTAGGAAGCATAAAACCTTACTCCTATTTCCATATTCTTACTCCATTTCCCTATTAATGCTAAGTTTCAAAACCAGGAGTTCTCTGGACTAAATACTCACAGTAGACATTTGAAGAAAGGAGTATTTAAGGATGAAAACAGAACAACGTTCATGAGAAAACTTTAGCACTGGGTGCATGAAGTCACTCACTACTAATGGGCTGTCATAGGTGAGAGCAGAAGGTAGAAATACAAAACAGTACTCACTGAACATCTTTCTAGCTGCTGTCATTCATGGAATACCATCAGCACAGGACAAAAGTAGCCCCTGAAACTAAATACCATGTAAAGTACAACAAACTATACACCAACAAAATGAAACAATCACTTCACACAGAATGTTAGCAACTGTCTTTCATTCTACCTTAACAACACATAATATTAAGATGGTTGCTAATGTGAAGAACAAGGCTAAAAACAGAAACTACCATGTGCACACTGTCATAACTAGCATTTCCCTAATTATACAAGGCTCTCATCCTCTCTTTTTTTTTCTTTATGATCTTGCCTGGTCTGATGTACTTGCTAATCTTTTAGGTATAAGACTGTTAGAAGTGAAGACACCCCCTCCCTTTCTACTAACTCACTCTTTGCTGAATATTAGCTCCCTGAAGATCCACAGCACCCACTCGCTATGTGTATTATTAGGAACATAATGAGTGATAAGAAGCAATTCTTACCCACAGAAGGTTGAGTTTGTCAAGAGAAAGGCATAACACATGCAAACAAGCATCAGCTTTTGTGTGGGAAAGGCTTCCCCATATTCTCATGCTTATTTTCTAGATTTCTTACTACAGAAACTACCAAAAGCCCCTGTTAACATTGCTCACCTTACTCACCTTAGTCTATTTCTAGGATGGGCAGTGATCTCATCTCAGTGCGTTTCTCTTTCCTTCCTTCCCTATCTCACTCACTCTGCTAATTATCCCACAATAAGGATACAGAGCTCCAGACTTGACACCTGACCCAGAAGTCCATCTAAAACTCCCTCTAAAGCAAAGAACTTTATCTCTGGATGGCCCACAGCCACTATATTAGTTCCCTACTAGTGCTGTAACAAATCACCACAAACGTAAAGACATAATGACACATGTGTGCTATGTTTGGACTTTGGAGAGCACAAGTCTGAAAGAGTCTTGTTGAGCCAACTTTAGGTACTCTGCCAACTCACTGGGGCTTAGAATGAGGATCTTCTTTAGAAACTAGTCTTGTATTGGCCAGAATCTCCCTGTCCAAGACTGGTTTCAGGTGCATATTTTTATATACCAAAGCAGACTTGGCCTCTAGGTTCTCCCAGCATCCCTCAGTCCCTAACTGGCCTGCCCTCAACCCTGAACTTTCCAGCCCAGGGGTTCATCTGTCCTTCCCTAGAAGTTCTTTGCTTTTGCATTTGGTTTCTCTCTCCCCACCGTTCTCTTGGAGCACACTTTCTCTCTTTCTCTTCCCCCTCCCCTCTCACCTTTCCTATGTGACTTCCCTGACCTCTTTTCCTTAGGGCCACTAAATTTGCCTGCCCAAGAGCAACTTCCCAATAAACCTGCATATATACATACATATACATATATACATATATACATACATATACATATATACATATATACATATATATATACATATACATATACACATACATATATATATATACATATACATATATATATATAAATCTGGTTTGAATTGGCTCATTTTACTGGCTGAGAAATATCTTATCAAGGACCACAGTGAGAAAGAATTCCCTTTTTCCATGCTCTGCCACCTCACATTCTCCCTAACACATATTCTCTTCAACTTTATTCTTTTTTGTTGTTTTGGTTTGTTTTTTGAGACAAGTTCTCTCTGGCCTTAGCTATCCTGGAACGAGCTCTGTCAGAGATGCACACTTGCCTCTGCTAGGATTAAAAGTGTGTGCCACCAACAGTCGGCCTCTATTTTGTTCATAACACTTTCTTTTTCACCTTTTTATCTATCTCTCTCTTCTTTAAAATTTTATTTAGTTTTTTTTTTAAATATAGGAATGCTCTGTCTACATGTGCGCCTACATGCCAGAAGAGGACATCAGAACCCATTACAGATGATTGTGAGCTACCATGATGGTTTACCATGCTGGGAATTGAACTCAGGACCTCTGGAAGAGCAGCCAATGTTCTTAAGCTTTGACTGTCTCACCAACCCTTTCACTTTTTTCTCTAGAAAAAAGTCCAAAGTCTAGGACATGTGGAATCTTTTCTAATTCCTAAAGTATTTGGACTCACAGTAGTCAGCATTCAAGAACCATCACATTTTGAACATACACCCACCTATTCTTCTAGCAGAAAGAAATTATGCAGTTCTGACTGGTGAATTAGCAGAGACGATACCCAGCAAACATTGCAAACCTTAGACTGCTTGCAGAATATCTTCCAAGTATGTAGTGGAATTCAGGGAACTGGACCCAAAGTCCCTCTGGCTCCATCATTTTTAACACAGCACAACTCTGTTCACAGAACTCATACTCATATTCTCATTCATATTTTCCCCACCAACCCCCCTATACACAGACACACCTCTAGCCATTCTAATAAGAATGTAGTCACCAAATGTTACTAATGTTTACTAATGTTACTCTTTCCACCAAGAAGGAGACAATCTTAGATTAGTGTTCATCTAACTGCAAACACCCATTTGGCAAACTACATGAATTTACTTACCTATAATTACAGGCTCAAATAATAACAGCCATTCTCAACTGGCTCGTGAAGCTTGCTGAACCCTGAACCCCAACTGTGATCAATGCAGTTAAAAGTTTAACGTGCTTTGAATGTGGCAAGAACAAAACTCAAAGACTAAACTGGGTATTTTCTCATCAAGCTTCACTTTGAAATTAAAATAAAGCAAAACTCCAGCCTACTTCAACCCCACCCATCTAAAACGCTGGAGGCTGTAGGAGGAGATTTATAGGTTAATATAACTACTCACTTTCTTTCAAACATAAACTAGGAGGGGAAGGAAACCTCCGTCAAGGAGGCCCAGTGTGCACAGGCACAAAGTAGCCAATGTCATCTGTGCAAGTGGAAAAGAAACTCCGTTTTATTTGGCAAGACAAAAGTGATGTTTCCTTAGGCACTCAAAGTGCTCTAGAGAAATGCAGGTGCCTGCAGAGGCCAGAAGAGGGCGATGGATCCATTAGCTAGAGTTACATGTGGTTGTAAACCAATAGTCCTCTGCCAGAGCTGTATACACTCTGTTTGGTCCTATGTTCTTTGAGTTTAATTTTATTTATGTATACTACGTGTGTTTGTGGACATGCTTTAAAGTGGTAGCTTCTCCTCAACCTCCACAGAACCTGGATTGAGGTTTGTCTTGAGGGACTGTTATTGACTAATTTGACTGACCTCTATTCAGGACACTAGAATTTCCTCCTTTTTAGCAATAAAGCTGCATTACTGTCTTATCACTCTTGCATTAACTGGAATTAGGCCTTTTATCTCTTAGAAATTTCCTTTGTATTTACAACATAGCACTGTCTGGCATAAGTGGTCTAGCTTTTGTACAGTCTTGTCTTTCCATATACCCTCCTAACAAAATGTAAGCCATTTCTAGCTTTGGATTATAAATGCAAGTTTTCATTTCACTTGTATCACTGAAGGATGACTAGCTAGAATAATTTCAGCAGTATTACATCTTGGGGAGTGGGAACCCAGAGAAGAAAAGTTGTATGTAAAGGAGACAGCACATACACATAACTTTATCTATTAAGTTTGCTTTCTTATACAGGTGTGGTTCAGGGATCCCAAAACCATTCAGACAACATCAAAGATCAACAGAATAGCAAAAAGAAACAGAGAAAGGCTTCACTTTCTTCACAGCTCAGTTTGTACGTGTTCTTTATACCATATAAAAGTTCTCCCCAGAAAGCCTTGTACTGCTTACTTTTGACGTCATTGTTCCTCTTAAGGCAAGGTATGTCAGAATCCTGACTGGACAATTCATCTGGTGTCAGTTTCTGAGAGACCAGTGATTTCCTTAAGCATTGTAAAGATGCTCTTAATGGCATTTTCCTCTGTCTGCTATTACATGGGGAAAATGGATACTAGGTTTTCTTTCTTCTGGATAAGAATTCTTTTCTGGGTTTGGAGGACATAAAGTTTTCTTTGTCACTACTCTACAATATCACTACAGTGTTCTTAGATTAACAATTCTAATACTGCACAGCTTTGGTTAATGTTTCCTATTCAGAACTGACCGCAGATATGTCTCTAGGAGATCTGCCTGAAGTTTTGAACAATGTATATGCTACCTGACAACAGGGGTGCCTCAGTTTTTAAAGGCTGAACAAAATAACATGTCAGAACTATTTTTAATCATAGCTGGATACACAGCTTACACCTAACAGTTACCATTTGAGCACTCAAATATTTTGCAAATGCCCACATGCCCATCTTACATATCACAATACCAGGAGACAAGAGGCTTCCTCATACTGAGGTGCTACTCACAAAGCTGGAGATAGGAAAGATAGGAAAGACTGTCCCTAACACCCCCATATCACTGAAATGAGTACTTCCTCCATATCATGCTCAATTTAATAATCCATCTACAAAGTCCATCAATAGAATGGTTGTAGAGAGGTAACAGAAAATAACTCACGAAAAAACTTAGCCTTAAATCTATCCATTTCTTTATTTGAATAAAACAGTAAAGGAATCTAAATAAACTGATTTAATTATAGTTAAAAGGAAAAAGAGAGAAAGACTTGTCTAAGCTAACCTTGTCACTAGAAATTCCTGTTCTCTAAGAATAAATACAGGAAAGAGGTGGGCGGGAAGAGGAATCTTCCACACCTCACCAAAACAAATGCCTCCTAGAAATCCACACTGACTCCATTTTCTAAATCCTTATACTACCTACTCACATCTAACTTTCTTTTTTTTTTTTTTTTTTTTTTTTTTTGGTTCTTTTTTTCGGAGCTGGGGACCGAACCCAGGGTCTTGTGCTTCCTAGGTAAGCGCTCTACCACTGAGCTATAATCCCCAGCCCCACATCTAACTTTCTGAAACACACTTTCCCCTTTGTCTTGCCAGTCTCCTCCATAAGTCTCTAGCTCTCACACCCTTAAAAATCCAGGACCTTTGCAGTGCTACTTAAGCTTCCCAGCACTCCACCAGCCTGTGTACACCCTAGAAGAAAGTACTCTACACTATGCCATGTCTCTGATCTACACATTCTAAGCTGTAAAAGCAGGTGCTTGCTATGGTTAGTGCCTAGGGTAGGGATACTTGTAGGATGAAAGGCTAATGAAAGATCTGTAGATAGCCAGAGCATCTCTGAGGAGAGTGAAATGATCACAGCAGTCTCTGCCTCTTCCTTCCTCTGCTTCCTAGTTCAGAGACAGAAAGGTCTGCACCATGTGTCTCTACTATGTTATATGGCCTTGCCAGAGGCTTAAAGCAATAAGACCGCATTCATTACTATAACCTCAGAACCAGGAGCCAAAAGTCAACCTTAACTGATCAGAAATTTTATTACAGTGTCAGAAAGCTGACTAATATAGGTCTTTTGTATCACTACAGCATAACACAGTGTTTGAAACACATATTCAATGGTTTCTAAAGAAAGATAGAAATCTGAAAATATAGGAACACTCCCAAATTTACACTTCCTAGAAAAATCATTTAATTTTACAAGATTAGAGATTATTTCAATTACATTGGTTCCCTGTACCTTTCCAAGGGTTAAAATAATTAGGTGGGAAAACAAAACTTGCAGTACATGATTAAAATGTGATTTTCCTAGGAAAACAATACTTACATATTAAAAGGGTCCTACTTGCCAAGTGCTGGGGAATCAAACACAAAGCCTCACACTGTTAGGCAAATACTCTACTGACTACTTCAATCCCTAGACAGTTGAGTATATATCAGAAAGAAAAGGTTAACATTTCTGCAATATGTGAAGTTACATAAGACATTAAATAAAAACTGTTTTGTCTTTTACTTTGGGGGGTAGGGAGCTATATGCCATTGAAACATAACTGTTTCAAGGGGTCATGTGAGAAGACAGACTTACCCTGACGTCAGTAGCGTCTCCATGCCTGATAATACTGGCCCAGGTGGTTGGCTCATTACTGCTTTCAAAATAATGAAAGACCTTTAATACTCGTTCCATTGCACCAGGGGACCGTTCCGTGCCAGTACCCAGGTGAGTCTTAGTACTCGAACTTGGTGTGTGATTCAAGTTTGGGTCAAGATAAGCAGCTGCCATTCTTTTGCTAGATGCTAGGTATCTGTCATATTCTGTTGAGGGGGGAAAAGGAAAAAAATATTTTCAGTATAAAATGAATAGCAATTACAATCCAATAATTGTGTCACAAACACTGTTCTCTAGTCACCTTTCTATATGCACATTCTGTATGTATTTAAGGAGAATAGGGACTTAGCACCCCACACAATCACTGTGCTCTCTCTCTACACCCAAGGCCTGATAATAGAGCCATAAATGCCTACTAAAAAATTTGTTTAAGGACCAGGTCTCCTATTTAACAATGTCAAAACTTCATTGACTTATTTAAAAATAATACAATGTCAACCCCCCGCCCCCTTTTTTTTAACCTATTCTTTATTTACAGGACTGTATTACTGAAAAAGCAAACTTACTACTTTGCTGCCTACTTTTCAGGAACTTAAGTAAACATTCTTTCTTCAAATAAAAGTTTAGACTTTATGCACACTAAGTACTGGCAACTAAAACCAGTAAAACAAAAAGAGCTGAGGAGATGGCTCAGTGGGTAAGAGCAATTTGATCTGCAGTCATGAATACCTGAGTTCAAATCTCCAGCACACAAGTAATAAGCTGGGCACAGCTACACATGCCTTTAACCCTGGCATTAGGAAGCAGAGACACACAAATCCTCTGTGCTCAAAGGGTCACCTTCTAACCCCTGAGAGAACCTGTCTCAAGACAATAAGGTGTAAAACAGTAAGAGAAAGACACAGATACCCTGCTCTGGCCTCTGCATTGCAATGTACATAAGCACCTGCAGCCATACTGTTCAGACATGGTGAACCTTCCCTATCACTCCTGACAATGGACTTCCTGTTCCTCTGGTTCTTAACAATCTTTCAGTCCCCTCTTCCAAATGTTCCATGGGCCTTAGGTGTAGGAACGGTGTTGTAGATGTATCTGCTCTTGGGGGGTTCCCACTCAGAAACAAAGAACTACATGTACCTAGTGACTACTAAACAAGGGATAAGGCACCCTAACTTATCTAATACAAAATAGTAAGTCCTGAAATTATATATATACAAGCCACACTAAACAGACTCAGAAACTATTATATGTAATAGTAAAAATAAGAAAAGAAGCCATCAATCTGAGAGAGAACGAGGTTATAGAAAGGGTTGGAGCGAGCACAGGGATGGAGAAAAGCTATGCAACTATATTTTATTTTAAAAGTTTAAATTCTTTTTAAGAATGATTTATGTTAAGGGGTATACTGTAGCTGTTCTCAGACACACCAGAGAACATCTGATCCCATTACAGAAGGTTGTAAGCTACCGGGAATACTAGGTTGTAGTTGTCTGGAACTGAACTCACAACCTCTGGAAGAACAGTGGCTCTTAACCACTGAGTCACCTCTCAGCTCTTAAAAGTTTAAATTTAATAAAAAGAACAACAAAAACAAAAAAATAAATATGACATATAAACCATAGGAAGAAGAACCAACACCCTTTAATATTTCAGAAACTCCTTAAGTTATTAGAAATTTAATTTTTGGAAAAGATACCACATATGCTGGCAAGGATACAGAAGATAAAAGCCCTTGTGCTATGCACATAAAAAGCTGTGTAAACAGCACAGTGAACATGAATGCAGATCTCAACTGGTAAACAGAACCACTCACTATGTGACCTAAAAAACTCCACCATGCAGTGAAAATTTCCAAGAAACTGAAAACACATATCCAAATAAACAGTTGGCATATTTAAGGCAATACTGTCCATAATAGCCACTCCCCCAGTGACACACTTCCTCTTAACAAAGCCACACCTATTTCAACAAGGCTATGCCTCATAATCCTTCTCAAGTAGTTGTACTCTCTGATGACTAAGTATTCAAATATATGAGTCTATGGAGGCTGTACTTTTTCAAATCACTAAAATTCCTATACTAATGATTTCCAAGATGTAGTGTTAAATTTAAAATCAAAATATAAATGATGGCTAGGGGATACTCTGTATTTAAAAAAAACATAAATGTATATGCTCAAACATGCAAAAGAACTGAAGACTAATGAGACTGAATACGCATGGACTGGACAGAACCAAGAAAGAAAGAACAGACTGGAGAAAGGGTGGGTATGGCACTTCTGTGCACAATTGGGCACAGTACTGTAATTGCTAGTAGCACAGACAACAGCAAATTTGGCAAGAGTCAACAAGGACTATGACTACTTAGAGTAGGTTCTGTGTCTAGCATTAAGTTAGACAACTATTAAAATGAAAATCTAATCTTCCACTGTCTGGAAAGCAAGTAACATATCTCAAACAACTCACTGGTGAGTTCTACATCATCATCTGAAGACCACTAGGAGAAGACTGGCTCCAACACAGTTAGAAGGAAGGTCTCACTGCCTACCAACAGTGACACTCTTCCTTCAACACGGCCACACTTCCTAATGGTGCCATTCCCTGGGCCAAGCATATTCAAACCACCACAGGGAGCAATGGGCATTCCTCATTCCTAGCTGAAGACGTATTAGTATGTGATAGCTACTAGAGGGAGAGTCCATTTTCTTTTAGGGTATGACACCTAATGGGTTGGCCACTCTCCAAGGCAAGCCCCACACCCAAGAATATTTGGTAAATACAAATTGGACTTACTGTGTTGAAGAGAGGAAGGAGAAACATAGTGAACACCAAGATGGGTAGGTGGGAAGATGGGGGTAGATCTGAGAATTGCTACAGGGCTTAAATATGATCCAAATACATTGTTTAAAATTCTCAAAAGAATTAATTTAAAATATTACTTTAAAATACTAAGCAGGAAAAAAAAACTAAGCAGGAACTGGAGCGATGGCTCAGCAGTTAAGATAACTAACTAAGTGTTCTTCTAGAAGACATGGGTTAAATTATCAATACCCTTGGCAGCTCACATCTTTCTGTAACTTCAGTTTCAGGGGATGCGACACCCTCACACACACATACATGTAGACAAAACACTAATTCATATAAAATAAAAATAAATAAATCATTTTTAAAAGACAACAAAAAAACTAAGTAAATAACTTGATTGGAAAAATAGTAACTTACAATGAAAATTCTTTACACAAAAGGATATTTGAATTTTTCCAATAAGTTAAAAAAAACTTAAAGATATTCAACAAAGAACATGTGAAGTACCTGTGAGACTCACAATAATACTACAGGTGTGGTGGTACATGTCTTTAATCCTGGAACTGCAGATGTGGAGATGGGCTCATATCTGTGCATTTGAGAGTCATCTATACAGAGAGTTCAAGTAAAGTATCCATCTGCTACTCAAACATAATCACCTGAGTTTGGTCCCCGGTAGCCACATAAAAAGCCAGAGGTGGAGGTAGAAATGAAGGACAGCTAGTCTAGCCGAATCAGTGTTCAAAGAGTTCTTTTCTCTCTAGCCCACCAAAAGCCAATATTCTGTAAATCTCCCCTATCACCTTATGAATGAAACGCTACTGTGCATGTTTATTAGCTCAATCCCTGGAACTCCTAACTGAATCTATATCATACCTTTCTTTCCCCTTTACCCTATGAACTATCAAATAGCATCAAATTATACAGTCAAGCTCCCAACAATATAGTGGAACACTATAAATCAAAAACTAAATGAACTTCCTGCTTTGCTGTGTGCTTACTAGCCCTGTATAAGTCACCGGACACCCTTTTTCCAAAAAGAAACTGCCTTCTTGCTGGGTTGCTTTCACTTTGTTAGTTCTTCCTTAACATCGAGAAAACTCTTAACACAAAAAGACCTTGTGTGAAAAAGTAGAGTAGAGAGTGACTAAGCTAAGAAAAGAGACATAGATTTCTGGCCTCCAAACACAGTGTACACCTTTGTATACTACACACATTGGCAAGGTGAGTGAGGAGGCGGGGTGGGAACCACTGCTATTGTTCTTAGACAACATGACTATTTACCTACAATGAGACTCAAAAAGAAGGCTTCTAGAAAATTGGTGAGTTTAAGCAAGGCTCCTGGATTCCTACGTGTACTTCTGATCATTCCAGCTTTCTCTTTCCTCCCCACATTAAACCACTAAGGAATTCTAAGTAAGACACAGTATCATTTGATTCTTGACAACAGAAAAATGAAAGAAACCTGTACCCCAAAGTAGTCAGAGAAGCCAAGTGGTGATGGTGGTGCTCACCTATGGTGCTCAGGGGACTTTGGGTATCAGGAATCACTTAGGCCCAGGAGCCTGAATAATACAATAGACCCTATTTTTTAAAAAATTAAATGTGTATTGTAGTTCCAACTCCAGGGGTCCAATACCTTCTTCTCAGGTACCAGACATGCATCTGGTACACAGACATAAAGAAACAAAACACTCATACACATAAAATAAATTAATCTAAAACAAATTTTAAAGCTTCTCAAAGAGGAAATCGAAAACTTGAAATTCTGAAATTAGGTTTGTGGCAAAGGACTGTGTTTTAATTTTAAACCTGTTCAATCCAATACTTTTTCTTGGGGGATGGGGTGATAAGAGCTGAAATTATGGCCACACACAGACTAGTATGTTAAGCAAACACTCTACTACTTACTCCAGACCAATGCTCTTATAAAATACAATAAAAAAGATTTTCTAAAAAGTAAACTTAAAAAAACCAAAAGCTTAAAGAGACATCAAAGCTGAGAATTTTGTTTCTATCATTAATGTTAGTAAATGGAAAAATGTCTGCAAGTCTGCTATAAAGGTTTCCAAATGCTTACAGAAAGTCACCAACATTGTGCCTAGTTTAGACCAGGCACAATCCCAGTGCCAACATTAGTCTGGTAGGCCATGCTTAATAGCATCCTAGCTGAGCACCAGCGACTTTAAATCCTAATCAGACTGTCAGGTTGAAGTTGGTTTAGCCAAGAAATCAATTGCTTCCAGGACCACAGTGCTGGGCTGACTGCTTTGGGTGTCCCTTGAATCAACAAGAAACACCTCTACGGTCTTAACTGCCTACAGTTCTTGAAAAGGTTGGATAGTCTTGAATCAAAATGGGAAGATCTGAGACTCAATCTCCAAGTGGTTATAAGTAATACAGAAGAAGTATTGCAGCCAATTAAGCCAACCAGGTTCTTTTCCTCATGGGGACAAAGGATGCCAACAGTGGCCTCTGAGGTGGTATAGCTTGTACAGGATCTCCTAAGTGGTCTTGAAGACAACTTTCTGGTTAATATTCCCGCCTCTGATCTCCTGCCTCCTCCAGTGGCTTTGTGTGGTGCTTTTGAGAAGCTCAAGGACACAATGGCCAAGGTTCACACTGGCCACAAGGTTCACAAAGTTCATCATGCCCATCCACACCAAGCTGCAGAATACAGAATGTGTGACTGAGTTGTTGTGTAAAGCCAAGTGTAAGTTCCCTGGCCACCAAAAAAAATCCACACCTCAAAAAAGTAGAGCTCCACCAAGTTTTATGTGGATGAATTTGAAGACATTGTAGATAAAAGGCTGTTCATCTTTGCACTGCATGGTATCTGCACTCAGCAGTTCTTTCCTGTTGGGTATTCAAAAGACAGTGTGATAGAAATTCACTATCTGGCATCGTTGGTTTCTTGGCTTTGAGCATGTTAAACCTGGTATTTCTAATGATACAGTTTATTCCATATGTACATATTTCTGGAATAGGTGTGCTGGAGAGGAAGGCAGAGCAACTTGAAAGTTTGATCTCAATGTGGGTTCTGGGGAATAAGTGGTCTTTAAAGACTGGTTGCTTGCTGAATAAACCATTCCTTTTCTTCCTAGGGTGTCACAAGTGAAACCTACCTTAAAATGATTTTTAAAGCTAATTGAAGAAGAGTCCCTAAAGTAAATAGAAGAAATCCTCAAATCTTCTGGCTAAGAACTTAGAAGTTGCCAATGACTGTCTTTAAACAAAGGACAGATAAAAAAGGGCTGAAAGCACAACTGGATGACCTTGAGAAAGGGCTATTTTCAGATGACCTGGATGGGCAGCAGGAAATCAAAGCCCTTAAATAAAAATTTATTGACAATAAATAATTTTATACATTAAAAAAGTCCTTAAAAAAAAAAAGCAGTCCATCCCTGATTGGCTATGGGATTAAATATATCCCTCACTGTAAACCCCTGGGCAAGTAGAAATCCCTGGACACCTCATAGCACTTAGAGTGCTGAGTCCTACAATCATATTTGTGAATAAATCTCTAATCTAGTGGAGGGGTACCAGGACAGAAATACAAGGACAGTCTTCCCTCCTTTATAATCACTGCAGAGCACACAAAAGCAACAAGTGAGTGTGACTTCAGAAGCAGAAGAGTAGACCAAGGAAAAACTAGTCCACAACCAGGCTTTAGAACAGGACAAAATTCTGGACTAAGGGCAAAGAGAAAACTGGAAAAAGCCCAGTAACCTAGGAGGACCTACCTGTAGAACCATGCAGAAAAAAAAAAGATGCCACAATAGCCCACATAGTCACCTTACACATACAGGTGTTTGAATTCATTTGCTTCTTAGTTTTGTCTAGTGATCCACTATGGAGAAACACGAGCAGTTTCTAGTCAAGGATCACTGCCTTAGCATTTCACTATCTTAAAACTAACTCACAGCGCTTTGCTTTTTAAAATTCTGTTAGGAATAAAAATGGTGTTACAACACTAGACAACTAAGTCAAGAGAACGAACATAAATTCCCAAGTTCTCACCACTCACATTTTCAGCAAGTCATTTACCTCACTCTGCATAACAATACCTAAACTGCCACATCGCTTACCCCGCAGGACCCTGGCAAGGACTACAGAGTCAACTATAAAGTCTACAGTGTGTTTTGCAAAATCAGCACTGTGTGTGGCATGACCACCCTGTTAATTCATTTCCTTCAAGTGACTCACACACCAATTTCATGTACAATACATTATTACAAGTAAGGACATTGGGGCACTCAGTGACGTTACAGAGCTGAAGAAACCTAATAGTGTTGCTCCAAAATCTGTTTTCATCCTCTATACTAAATGCTTGTTCCTCCAGTATGGTCCAAACCACAGCACATGAATCACAGGGAGCTTGTAAGAAGGAAGAATGCAGGAATACCATCCCAGAGTGGCCCATGTGAAATCTCAAGTTTGTAAGCTGTAACCCTAATACTGACAAGCTGTATCAAAACTTCCTCACTGCATTTATTACTTCCCATCTAAAAGACATCTGAGAGAAGACTATCACCTACAAGATGCTTTTTTTTGGCCATCAAGACCTATACATCCAGTGTACAGGTCGGTCTCACCTCAGACAGCTATAAACTTTCTTTGCTCACTATGTCCTGTTGCATCTGGGCCTTGCTGACCACACCACACATCAAGGGTTACCACTCTCTATTTCCAGAAAAGGCCAACTGCAATGTATTACGCTGTGGTCAGCAATCTCACTGATGCATTCATCCTGTCTCTTACAGGCCAAGGAATAGGCCACACCTTCCAACAGAGTAATTACTAAGAATATCTACTCAGCCACTATTACACCAAATATGTAGTAGGTACCAAGACACAGAAGGTAAGTGAGTCGCATTTGTGCATGTAGCACTACAAAGTGAAACAGGGCCTTGCATATCAGAGAAGATCTACTCATAGTCCAAGTAATTAATTAAAAGCAAAAATGAAGCAAAACAAAATATACTTCCTACCCTAGAAGAGTTTTCAGTCTAGCTGGGAGAAAAACCACAAAAGTTTACTAAGTACTTTTTAAAAAATTAAAATAAAAAAGGAGCCAAGTCAATGAGGAAAAGCAGAGAGCTGGCTGCTAGGAATCCAGTACTTAGGAAAACTCCAATACTTTGATAAGAAGGCACAGTTGACAGACATTTCCCCACTTATTTTATGAAGCATTAATACTTTGGTGATGACAATCTGAAAAAGATTACAAGAAAAAGTTATGAACTAATAACTTTCATGAACAGACAAAAATAATCTAAATAACAAATATACTGATCACAACAGCACAAAAACTAATGGTATATTATGTTTAAGAGCAAATTTATTATCAGGAGTACAAGGTCAGTATCCTAGTCACTGTTCTATTTTGCTGTGAAGAGACACCATGACCAGGGCAACTCTTATTGGGGGCCTACTTATAGTCTCAGAAAGTTAGTCCATTATCATCATAAATAGAGCATGGCAGCACACAGGCAAGCACGGTGTGAAAGAAAGACCTTTATATCCTGATTCACAGGCAGCAGTCAGAGAAAGACACACTTCCTCCCAACAATTAAACACCTACTCCAACAAGACCATATCTTCTCATTCTTCCCAACAGTCTGACAATTGGGAACCAAGCATTCAAATAAATGAGGTAGGGGTATTGTGTGTGGGGGCTGGGGGAGGGAGGATTTCTCATTCAAACCACCACCTTCCACTCGTTAGTCTCCATAGGCTTGTAGCCTATGTATGTCATATCATATTACAAAATGTGTTCAGTCCAATTTCAAAAGTCCCCACAGTCTACCACAGTCTCGACACTTAAAAACTCCAAAGTCTCTTCTGTGAATTAAGGCAATCTCTTAAGTGGAATTCTATAAAAATCAAAAATCAAAAGGCAGATTACATACTTCCCAAATGCAATGAGACAGAATATTCATTACATTCCAAAAGGGAAGAAAGGGAGCATAGTAAGGGAATACTGGACAAACTACTAGCAAATACTAGCAGGGCAAACTCCAAACTCTGCATCTCCATGGATAATGTCAGACAATTTTTCAGATCTACTTTCAGCTTTGTTGGCTACAACACAGTTCTCTCTTGGGTTGTTTCCATAGCCAGTCAGCAGCTCTCCTTGGCAGGTATCCTACTGCTCTAGCATTTCCAACAGCTTGGGCTCAGCAACATAATCCAGGCTTCACCTTCACCACTTCATACAACTGCTTCTCCTGGCCTCCATACAAGGACTCCCTTGACACATGCCTGGCCTCAGAGACTTTCCTTAGCTGTGGAGGAAGGTTCCATTACCCCTTTTCTGTATCCTTGACTCTAAAACCAGAATCATGTGACCAAAGCAGTCAAGTTCTTCTACTTGCTGGGGCTGAACCTGGTCCCCTCCTTCAATTACTACCCCATCAGCTTTCTGTGGTTGATGTTTTCTTCCCTTTTAAGCTTTCATTTAATTCCTTTTCACCAGTTGGAAGCTTAGCTAGGTCTTGCTCTAAGATTACCACTCCCTTTTTATTCTATTTAGCATTACGCTTTTCTTTAAACTTTTTATCTCCTGTACACAGGAATTTCTATCTTCAACATTGTATTTTCTGGTGCTCCTCTTTTCATCTCAACTGTATACTTTTTATATCTTTGTCCTGTTTTTTTTTTTATTGTAGATCTGCATAAGAGCAACCATTAATAACCAAGTAACACAATCAATACTAGGTTGTCTTGAAATCTCCCCTAGCAACACCATTAATCCAAACTTCGAGTTAGCTTCCAGCAGATGTTTTTGAGCAAACACAGAAAGCAACTATTCTTACCAAAATATCACAAGACCATGCTTGTGATTAGCCACTTGCTAATATTTTTCCCCTCTGAAACCTCTTGAGGCAAGCCCTACAGGTTACATCACCCTCAGAACCATTGTCTTCTTTGCTTCTACTAGGATGGCCCAGTATGTACTATTTAGTTCAACCACCTTTCTAGTCCAAAGACACAATATTCTGTTTAGTCCAAAGTCTTTCATATTTCCTCCAAACAACGTGATCAGGCCTATCACAGTAATACTTCACTTCTGGTACCAACTTGATCCTTAGTCACTGTTCTACGGTTACGAAAAGACACCATGATCAAGACTCTTAAAAAAGAAAGCACTAAATTAGAGGCTGTCTTGCAGTTTCAGAGTTAGTCTGCTATCTTCATCTCAGGAAGCACACAGAAAGGCATGGTGCTAGAGAAGCAATTAAGAGTTCTACATCCTGATCCACAGGCAGCAGGCAGAGAAAGACAATGGGCCTGGCATGCACTACTGTAACTTCAAAGCACTCTTCCAACAATGGCACACATACTTCAACAAGGCCACATCTCCTAATCCTTCCCAGCCATCCACCAATTGGGAACCAAGCATTCAAATACATGGGGAGGTGAGGGTAGAGAGCACAATCTTCGATCCCCACAGTTGTCTTAGCACTCAAAACTTAATATATCAGACTAGGAGATACACACACACACACACCACACCTCGCCTCAATGCTTCAGCATAAGCCTAGCACCTGAATGACCTGGGTTCAATTTCTACCATCAAAACTATATTTAATTTAATAATTAACACCATAATAGATCACACTGTTTTTTTAATTTATGTGATCAACAGAGGTAGAAAAATATTTGAAAAACTTTAACATCTTTCTCACTATAAATAAAAAAATTCATAAAACAAAGAACTAAAAGGAATTTTTTTCAAATAATAATAATTAAAAATACAAAGCTAGAGCTAACACATTAACCCTGAACACTTTCTTCCTGAAATCAAAACAAAGATTAAATGAATAAAATCTCTTTTTTTTTAAAAAAGGGTAGAATCTATGATTCTTAACATGCAAACATTAGACAAAGTGAACGACAATTCCATTATGATATTATCATATTTCCATTTCAGCAAATACTTCCCCAGAACAAAACAAACACTGATAATGAGCCACAGTGAAAGAATAAAATAAAGATATGCCCACTGCAATATTATGGTGAGGGGCTGTCACTATGTTCACAACAAAAAAGAGGAAGGTGGGCACAACAGGGTCATCCTGTTAAGACATCAGAAGCAACATCTATCTGCCTACCACATTGGAAAAGACAAAGTCATGTTTCCTAAAGGAAAACTATTCCTCTCTCATTCAACCACTTTTAAGCAAAATTAGGTTAGAATTTATCTGCAACTTAGATTATTTCATCCCATGGCAGAAAAGAGAGAAAGTCAGAGAAAAAAAAAGGAAGGTCACTCTCTTCCAGGCATACTGCCCTCCCATCAAGCCTCTTGGTCAAACATTCTGCCGGGGGGTTTGTTTCTTCCTCCACCTTCTAGGATAAGCCTCTCAGGTGGGTCGACCTGACAAAGTACTTTAGACTGTCACCAGACCCCCAACTTGGATGTAACATTCACCACCTTCTATCAATTCAGGGAGCAGAAATCTGTGCCTTTTACTCCTTAGTATCAGCCAAGCATTGACAAATACATTCAGCAAATATCGAATGCTCACTAAAAACTTGTAAAATGAATTAATGACTTCAGAGAAAAATACTTAGGAGTAGAATCTATGGACTGGAGAAAAGGCTCAGCAGCTAAGAGTACTGACTGCTCTTCCAGAGGTCCTGAGTTCAATTCCCAGCAACCACATGGTGGCTCACAACCATCTGTAGTGGGATCTGATGCCCTCTTCTGGTGTGTCTGAACACAGTGACAGTGTACTCACATATATACAATAAATGAATAAAATCTTTTTTTTTAAAAAAAGGGTAGAACCTATGATTCTTAACATGCAAACATTAGACAAAGTGAACGACAATTCCATTATGATATTATCATATTTCCATTTCAGCATGCAGAGAGTGGTGATTAAGAACATTCACACTTGTGCCAAAACCCCACTGTGTAGAACCTGACTCTGCTTTCTGTGACCTAAGGAACTATTGCTAAGTTATTTAACTTCAATGTTTCAATATCACATATGCAAAACTGGGATGCTGATAACACTATCTCAGAGGTCTTTGTGTGAAATGAATGGAGCCATACACATGTGCAAGCTTAGCTCATATGTGGCATTTAGCATCTGTGGAATAAACATTAACAGTTACAAGATACACAGAGCTTACTTTCTCTTTCTCTTGCTCCCTCCCTCCACTTCTCCCTCTTCCCCCTCTCACAAAAACACACATACACACACACACACACACACACACACACACACAACAACAACAACAACAAAAAATTTGCTACCCTTTAGGCTGCAGAGATGGATAGCTCAGTGATTAAGAGCACTGCCTACTCTTGCACTTGCACTTCCTATTCTTCCAGAGGACAAGGATTCAATTCCCAGCACCCACATGGAGCTGTCTGTAACTCTAGGTTCAAAAGATCTAAGATCCCCTGGCCTCTATGGGCACCAGGCACACATGTGCTATAGATATACATGCAGACAAAGCATTAACACACATAAAATAAGGAGGGAGTGAGAGAGGGGAGAGAATTCTAACAAATTAGGGTAAAGCGGGGAGGGGGCAGTATTTAGTGAAATAGTCAGAAAGGCTCAAAGAACTGACAAGAGTTGAAGACCAAAGCCACACCACACACGTCTATCAGCTATAGGCAAAGTGTTAAGCTAAAGTCTACACACTCTTTTATTTTCAAAAGAAACCAAAACACACACTCACTGAGATTGGAATAGTCAATCTGATGAGTCTAAAACTAGGCTTAATCAAATACAACATAATATAAGGAAAAGAATGTAGCTCCAAAAAGAGCCTTTAAAATAACACTTACTCTACACAGAATGCATTAACAAATATTTAAAATAATACTCACTTGTGCCAACTACTTACTATGCAGAAAAAATTCTGACAACTCAGACAATGTTAAAATTTAGTAAGGAAGACAGAAACCAGACAGGTTAAATCTAAAATGACATGTCACAGTACTTGCAGTGTCAGGGCAGAGTGCAGGCTCTGGTGGAAACCCTGGAAAGGATCTGGGTAGGTTGAGAAATGAAAGTTCATCTAAGGGGTACTCTAATTGTAAATGGGACTCGGGGAGCTCTAAGGGGGCATCAGCATATACACAAGGTCTGAGAGGGAGATGCCAATGTGCAAGGCGCTGAAAATCTGAAGTGACTACACTGCTAATGAGCAAGACAATAGCTCAAAGCTGAGGAAGGCAAGAGAGGCAGGATGAAGTGAGACCTGTGGAGCACAGTAAAAATGTGGGATGTTATCCAAATCTGGTAAGCCACTGACCAGCTTTAAATATGAACATATCAGATTTTTATTTTCACAAAATCTAAAGGATGAACAAACAGGTATGAACACAGTAAGACCATACATTAACAGAGGGGTAAACTGATTAACTCAAGATATACCCTGGATATATAACAATCAGAATAAAATGATAGACTTGTGTGTGGAAAGGAAAGTCCAAGAGGCATCCTGGATCTAGAGCATGAATAAGTGTATGGGAGCCCAGTGTGTACTAAGACGGAGAGGATTTGGGACAGCAACTAAGAGTCCCATCTCTGAAAGGTAACTGATACTTATGTATACCATGTACTATGAGTGTACACTCCAAGAAGCACTTGCCACTCCAGTATAAGAGAGAAGGAAAGAAGACAGATGGACAAATGGATGAACGAATAAAATTTTACATTCTTATGCAGAGTGTGACTTCAACCAAAGAAGTCAGAAGTACATAAAATCTCTACTACTAGAAAAAAAAAATTAAAGAAACCAGAAAACACACTTGTTCCTAACAAACCTCTGGCACCACTATGGTAACTGCCAATCTCCCTCATCCCCCACAATGATGGAACAACATACACTGATAACCAGAAAACCCCACAAGCAGGTTTTCCTCACCCAACACTTTGTAACCTAATGCTCTGAGAACACTTACACTTAGTATTCTTAATTAATACATATTTTATGCCTAAGAAACCACACTGTAAAAACATATCTCTCTTAAATATTTTAAAACATAATCTTCTTGGATGATTCTTCAAACTAGGCAATACACTATAAACTATTAAAGAACAAACCCTCAAGTGTTAAGGGTACCTTTAAGATCCACTTCAAAGTATACAAATATAGGTCTGTTCAACTATTTTTAGCCTGTCCTGGTAAGAATCTTATGTCTTCTTAAAACTGGGACACTGCTGTGTGTTTTGAGGTTAATGTGACTGGTTGAATGAAATGCATGGCTTAGGGGTCCATTTGCAAGCAGAGTTGTATATTCTTTGGATCTGATCTTCTAACTTTATCTACACACTGTAACTGTTATATTTGAAATAACTTAAGTCAGTTAATTCTTTGATCATGAAGACAATATTAACAAGTTTAGGGACAAGTCCCCTGCCTTCTGGTCCTAATGCAAGAAAGTAAAGCAAGCAGCAGAGAAGTTTCTGAAGACAGCTGCACTGGGCAATCACTGCATAAAGCATGTGCTCAGCTGAGAAGGCAAGGTGACAAGCCCCTCCACCTGAACCACCAGAGTAAAACAGAGGAGGCACCCGGCCCTGCATGTAGACACTGAGCTCACTGTGCCTCACTGTGTCCTTGATATGTCCCAGTTCCCATCCTCTGCTTTGAGAACTTTGCTCCCTCAGTCTTTCATCTACAGAAAGGTCCATTTTAAGTAAAAATCAACTATTTGTACTTTCTCTAATAGTCTGCAAACACTTGCAAAGCAAGTTGTTTTGATCAATTTCTTCTTGATGAGTCAACACTACTAACTCTTTTCTGTCAAAAAGTTTTCATTTGCGGTTGGGGATTTAGCTCAGTGGTAGAGCGCTTGCCTAGGAAGCGCAAGGCCCTGGGTTCGGTCCCCAGCTCCGAAAAAAAAAAAAGAACCAAAAAAAAAAAAAAAAAGTTTTCATTTCTAGGACCACTTTAAGTAGGAAATCCAGCTGCTAACTATTAAACACTCCATTGGTCTAGGTCTGTAACTGTTGGCTAGTTACGGTCTGTGAGGAAATTGGGAGGACTTTTACTGCACCCGTATACTATGGAGGTGCCATTCTGTATAAAATCTACAAATTCTTCAGTAACCCTAAACTCTGCCTCGGTTATGTTCATTCACATCACATGGTCCTCAGACCACAAAACTACAATTGTAAGAAGTCAATGTCTTTTAGATTTTGAGTACTTGGGTTCGGTCCCCAGCTCCGAAAAAAAAAAAAAAAAAGATTTTGAGTGCTTCAATTTAACTTTACAAAATCTTTACTCTGAGTACCTATGTAATAAAGTAACCGGTGCTTTATTCAGATACCATAATACTCAAACAGTTTAAGTGTTGCAAGCTTTGGTGCAAAAGCCTAACACAAGTAGCAAAGACAAATCAACCAATGAAAACTAATCTTGAACTGCAGTGTGATGCTGACACTTCCTATTCTAGAGATACTAATATCTTTAACCTAAAAACTAAACTGAATAAGCCCTAGTTCATTCATCGAAGCACAGCTCTTGACCAAGTGTAGGCTCCTCTTTTGAAAGCCTTCCTAAGTACATTAACACAGTACCTAATACATTTCACATAGTGACATATTTTTGTAAAATCTTAAGTGTGTTAATGGCTTAAATATTCACCACTATGCTAAGCAAAACATCTAGTTAAATTTGTCTTAGGTCTTTACATCAATTTTATAGCTTCTTTAACTTATTAACTATGCTTTCTAAATGTTGCCTTGAATGCTACAGTGAAAATGCCCTACTTTATATTTACATTTCTGCATGAATACAAACTCTCACTAAAGTAGAAAATTCTTCACTCACAATATTCTTGACCTGTGGTAATAAACACAAAATAACAGAGCTTTGAGTTAAGTACTCAATGCATATAGACAATAAAGGAAACCCACCTTAAAACAACTAAGCCCACATTACCCCTTTCTCCTCTGGTCCTACAGTTAAACACATGACTTGCGTACAGGACAAGTGATCTAAATCACTTGAGTACATTTCCATACAAACATTTCATTTTCTACTTGCAAAGTCACCTAACTGGTTTTATGTACCAGCAGTAAGCCTATACCACATCTTTTTTTTTCCTCAAATGTAATTGTAACTAAGTTCTGAAAGAACTATTACCTAGCTTTTTCAGTACAAAAGCATGAACTGACATAAGCACACACCGAAGAGATCTTTAAGTTGTTATACCTTTAGCCCAACACACTGGAAATGGACTACAGCCGCTTTTCTCCATATAGACGGCACCTGTAGATCTCAGGGCCTCTTGGCCTGCCCGTTCCAACAACATACACCCAATCCTATCAAGATCAAGCCAGGAGTCCGCACACAAAGTCCCAGTTCATCGCTCCGACAGCATTTGCTTGGATCCAAAGCAAGACTAAGCTTCCCCTGTGCTCCTTTTTTTCAGAGCCTGAAGCACGGTTTGAGAGGTGCTCCTTCTGTAACAGTTTCCAGCAGCTCCACGGTGGCCTCTCAGTTACTGAATCTTCTGCTTCCGAAATCTGAAACACAGACCGTCCTGGCCAGATTAAGCCAATGAACAGGATAAAACCAGCTAGTCATGAGACCCCATGGATCTGGGTTCCTAGATTCATTCAGGGAAAGGGAGAGGGGGAGGGAGAAAAGGGAGGAAAAAAGAAGTCCCAGAGCCAGCACCTTATGAATATGCTAATCTCGCCCTTCTGTTCACTTCATCTGGCCGACTTCTGTTTACAAAATGACAGTCGACTCTAAAATTGAGTAAGCTGCAAGCAAATCCAGTCTGACCCAGATCAACTGTCCATAGATGGTTCCTAACAATTCCTGTCTACAGAATCATACCTTTGGCACTTTACCAGTTTTATTCTGGGCTTAGACTAAAAATAATTAACTTGATGAAATACATTTTGAAAAAATGATCACAATCAAAGAAAAGAATTAAATGTGGAGGGGAATGACCTACATGAGCCCAAACTCCTCAGAGGTAAAGTATTTTCCCTCACTGATACTTTTACAATGCACCTTTACATACACGTAGATTATCTAGAAAACATAAACCAGAACTTAAAGGTAGCCAATTTACTTTAAAATATGCTTAAAGAATAATGAGATACAAAATTTTTTTCTAGCTTCAAGTATGATTTCTTTTTCTAGCCTCAAAAGATGAGTACTATCTCACACTGAAGTAGGACAGAAACTACTCTCATCGTTTACATTAGCAACTGTTTTTAAATGCAAAAATCATGACAAAAATCAGGCTATTTGAACACATTCCACATAAGCATCAGGACAGCAGGTAAGGGGTTAATTCCTTGTCCTTCAAGTATATGTGGTATATACTCAAACTCCACAGTTCATGCTTGCTTGGTATGTAGGTGACTCAGCAGTCACACAATCCCACAAACAGCCAAACTCAAGCACCTTCACTGTGCAAAGGGCCAAGGTTTTTCTATTAATTTGTCAACTTCAGAAATAAGGAGCTGAGCAAATACTTAGAACAAGAAGCACGTTTGTACCCAGCAATGCCCAGGACAGTTTTCTTCACTCCCATCACCTAACGAGATGATGCCTTTGACTCCAGGCTCCACTCAGACTTTAAACAGCTGTTAGAGCTCCAAAGACCATTCCTGAGCCACCCTGAAAACACATTATTCCCAGGCATGAACTATGGTCCTAGGCAACACTAAAAAGAAAGGGCTACAGAAAACATTTCAAGCAGGCTAGAAGAACAGAAGCAGCCAGCAAGAGAGCCACCAGATCCAAAACGATATCTTGGGCAGTACCCCCTCACTATAGACGAGGAAGGGTCACAGAGGACTACTGCCATTCAGTAAGAAGTAAGCACACTAAGCAAGACCACCATCTGCCTTACCACATGAGCATGGCCATCATCAATAAATGCACAAGTCATTCAAGTCAAGGGTGAGTCTATTAAAAACGTATGACTCTCAGAAACCACCACCAGCTACTCCTACTACCAGACTACACTCCACACCCACTGCACTAACTGTTACCAGACACCTTCAGAGCCAGAGCAGCAAGACTGCCAGACCTCCAACATGAGGGCACAGACACTGAAGGTGAGGCCCTGCTAGGATGGAGGACCACATGCTCAGCTCTGATACAGGAACTCTGAGTCACCCGTCCAATCCAGGAACCATTTGAGCCTAACTTGCTAACAGCCCAGGGACTCCCAGAACAAAATAAAGAGTGGTCCAGGCAAGGGATGAGGAGGATGGAGCTAAAACACTGGCAGGAACAGTAGAGGGGACAAGTAGAACCCTGAGAGAAGGGAATAGGAAGAAAGGGCAGGATGAACCCAGTTTCTGGTTTTAATTCATGGATGGGGTTCTCTCTACATCCTCTCACTAATTTAATTTATTTACTGTCCAAATATTCACACCTCTTAATGTGTAAGTTCTTAAGAGGTGGAAAAACCAGGTATGAAAGATGACTGATTTCTACAGTTACTCAGAGCAAATGACTAAAGGTATGCCTCGTACTCACTGAAACTGAGGCAGTAGTTACAAACCCTGAGAACCCATTGGCCCGCTGAGGATCGTGGGGTCAGCTGACAGCTGGAAAGGGGGTGGGAGAGGTGCATCACCAACAATCAAAAGGACTACCTTAACTTTTTCTAAAAATTATAGTTACAGTTAGGCATAGTGCTGTAAACCTTTAATCCCAATGCTTGAAGAGGCAGAGATAGGAGGATCTGTAAGTTCAAGGCCAGCCTGATCTACACCGAGAGATCCCATCTCAACAAACAAAAACATAGTTATAATCAAAATAATACTCCTTAGTCTATGACATAATCCCAGAGAGGGTTTTGATGATTTAGAGAGGTCAAGCATTTTTTAAAAACAGACATAGATCATAATGAAACCTAAAACAAAGCATTAAGAAGTCCTCTGCTCTCTATCTTTTATACAGAGCCAGCATTCACTGAAAAATTTCTGTGCTGTTCTGATTAATGTTTAGTATTAGCATAATTAAATACAACTCTAGTAAATTCTCCTTCACAAATAAACCCATTATATTAAAATTTACAAGAAAAAGATAGTACTTTTGTAGAACACCAAAGCCCTCCGTCCCTAGTCACTGCTGTCTTTCTTGCTTCAAAGGGATCTGTCAGTAAACTTCAGAATGCAGCCAGTGCGCTTCTCATTGACTACTGCTCACATTCTAATTCAGACTCCTGCAGGACTACAGCTGTAGCCTGCTTCTTCAGATTCTATCCTAAACCTAGCTGCTGCTGATGCTCTGAAAGAGCAAGCATATCATTTATTCCTCTATTTGAAACTCGGTCAACATACGCACCAAAATATTTAGCAGAGTATGCAAAGCCCTGTGTGATATGGCTCACCTGCCTACACCTTCATCTCATAATTATCTATCTCTTGGTTTCCACAGCACTAACCACTGCACTGACTTTTCTACTGCTCTCTGCACATCTCAGTACCTCTGTACTGCCTGCCCCTCCTCGATGTGGGATAACCTTGCCTCAGCTTTTACAGTCATGCCCTTTCCCTACAGTGTCTTGCTCAAATATCACCTACTCAATGTGTTCTGTCCTGAGCACTCTATCTGAAACTACAGAGCCTATCTACTTTTCTACTGCATTTTCCCACATGGTTTACTGACACACAGTTTACTGCTCAATTGCTCCACTACAAGCAAACTGTGATCGGAGGTAAAGGTGTGTGTATCTATTCCAGCATAATCTCCAGCATCTTACTGTATACATAGCAGCTACTACAGAGGTGTGGAAGTCATGTTCCACCCATCCTCCTTTTGCATCAAGGCAGTAAGAAAATGGTGAGGGAATCAATCTGTGTTTTTTATCCTAGCCCACAGAAAATGTACAGTATAATAATATACCCTAATGGTAAATCCTATCTCCATCTTGGACACCATGTCACCTCCAGGTCCCACTGGTCAGAACCTGATGAACAGTTACAGAATGAATATTAAAAAAAAAAAAAAAAAAGCAACATAGAGCCTAACACAAATGTGACTGTCTCTAGCCCAGCTACACAGTACATCACAGGTGACTGAAGAAGTACCAACTGCAAAACTGCACTAAAACCATCAGGCTAGTGAGCAATGTGATTAGCATGATCAGTATGCAGGAAGGTAACTCTAGAAGCCTTCAAATGCTGTGCACAATCTGTCCAACCTGGCTTGCAAGTCACTGTGAATGAACTCTATTTTTTAAATTTTTATTTTTTTTAATTGTGTGTATTGTATGTGTGCAAGTTTTCACAGATTCCAGAAGGTACCAGAGCCCTGGGAGTTGGAGTTATTGGCAGCTGTGAGCCACCTGATGTGGGTCCTGGGAACTGAACTCAGGTTCTCTGCAAGAGCAGTATTGAGCTCTTAACCACTCAGTCATCTCTCCAGCTCAGCATAAACATTTTAACAAATGAACTGTTATAAATGTCGACAAAAGCATATCATAAAAATAAGAAACTGGCTTTTATGTTCTTATAATGCTACAGTAGCTTTATTTAAACACATCAGAATACTTTTGGAAACAATAAAGAATAAATAAATATTCTTTGTCAGCTGACTAGAGGAATATCTAGAAAAAAATAGTATTCTGGCAAATAGACTTACATGTACATTTCTAAGTCTGTGACCTATGTTTGTATGAGGAATTGAACATTTAAATAAATACGCTTCCAATTAGCATCCAGTATTGATAATATATGACAACTTTTCAGTGCTAGAAATCTCATTCTAAGCTTACATCTATTAAGATTACTAATTATTGGGCTGGAGAGATGGCTCAGAAGTTAAGAGCACTGACTGCTCTTCCAGAGGTCCTGAGCTCAATTCCCAGCAACCACATGGTGGCTCACAGCCATCTGTAATGGGATCTAATGCCCTCTTCTGGTGTATCTGAAGACAGCTACAGTGTACTCATATAAATAAAATAAATAAATCTTTTTAAAAAAATGATTACTAATTATCATTTCTCTCGCTGCGTATCATTGCTTCCACTAAAAAATAATTTTCTCAAAATTAGTCCGTCAACAAAAATTATGGCCTGATAGACATTAGGGTTCTATTAATGGAAACAAAGACTATAATACCTTCTGAAAGCAAAGACAACAAGCAGCTTCCTAGAACAACAAACTCCCTGCCAACTTTGAAACAACTGCTGTACCTCTCTTCCGTCATGCTGCAGGAAGCTGGAGAAGGCACTCAATTTATAACAACTACCCGTCACCAGCAGGAACCTCAGTTTCAGTGTTTGTAGAACAAGGACACTGCTAATACCCACCCTCTAGCCAGCACTGACTGCAGGCCAGCCAGCCACAACACTAATA
The DNA here is from genome assembly GCF_021556685.1 of Rattus norvegicus. Taxonomy (NCBI): domain Eukaryota; kingdom Metazoa; phylum Chordata; class Mammalia; order Rodentia; family Muridae; genus Rattus; species Rattus norvegicus. Next base: position 114,859,406 of record NC_141540.1, read on the forward strand.
TGAATACCAAGCTACCCCTTGCTATGTGCCAGACCTTGCTCAGAGCACTTTTAAAATGTCTGCTCACCTCATTTTCACTAACAACCCAAGGAGGCAAATACTATCACTCCATTACCACCACCACAACCTCAGCTTCACAAATGAAGAAACTAAAGCAGAGAGGTTAGTCAGTGTACAGCAATACCTAGGAATTGTAGGCCCCAATCTGTGTTCTTTCCCAATCGGCAGCAATGCTTGTGGCAGTTTTATCAACTAATACTCATACAGCTACAAAGATACTATTACAAACCCTGTGACACTAACAACTGAAGAGAGAAACTGGACAACTCATCCACTATTAAACTACTATTTAGCAGCCTAATGGGAATACTCAAAGGCACCAAACCATCAGAAAACAGGCAAAATACACAGAAGCCATCACCTACAGTATAGCCTACCCCAAAAACTACAAGGATTTCAGAGAAGAGGCCAGAAATAGGCTCTGTACCCAGGGTTCATTTCACCTACAGAGGACAAGTGAATAGTGAAGACCAATGGAACAAGAAGGAAGAGAACAAACACAGGCTTCTTCTACCCTTTCAGAGTATCTGGCATCTAACACTTGTTGTTTCAAGTGTCCTGCTGTCTGCTTCTTCTGTGTTTGTGCAAAGACCCTAAATAAGCACTAGAGACCTCAAAAGAAATAGGGCAGAAGTTCATAGCTCACAAAGGTAACAACTTGAACCAGAGTGTTCAGAGCCCTGAAATATGAGAGACAGAGACACCCTTAACTGGTGCCCCAAGTGTGGGGCTTCAGCCTCAGAGGAGATAAGAAATTGTTTCTTTAAATAGAATGAAAAATAAGAATTCAGTATTCTCAACCCAAGGAGTTGTGACCATAAGAGAGAGTAAAATAGCATAGTTCCTCCCAGTCCTCTGGGACAAAGAAAGCATTTTATACAAGTAGAGGTGTTTTCTAAGATCCAGAGGAGCAAAATACTAGAGCAAACAGCTCTGCGGCTTTGTACAAGTGACTATAAAATTAAATCCTTGATTTCCTAAACTAGAAAACATTGATGTTGAAAATTGGAAACACATAGGAGCTAATGTAGCTAAAAGCCCATGAAAGGAGGGATAAAATCCCTGTCAATTATTTTGTAAGATAAACTACAGTAATATATTATTTGACCCTCCTCAGGAAGATCATAAAGAGAAAATTTTAAAATCCTCTGCCAGACACATCTTGACAGGTCTTGGCAGGCCAGATCAAGTAAACCCTGGGCCATTCAAACAGGGGGCTCCAAGCCCTCTGGCTGAGCTGCACAAATTGACAGACCCTGGCTTCATGGCCCTTCCATTGCCCTACCAATGTCCTTCCCACTGAGTCTAACACCTGAATCTGGTTGGGCAACAGTTATTTCCCACTCTTGTCCACCCTTAGACTCTAACAACCCCAAGACCCAACACCCCAAATGAGCACTAGAGTTCAACAGTCCCAGAGCTTGGGGTTTTTTTTTCCCCCCCTCACATTGGTAATAATCCAGTGTGGATTGATCAACAGCCCCTTTGAGGGAAAAAAATTAAAACAGGTCCAACTACTAGTACAAGAACAATTCTAACTAGGGCATAGAGAACCTTCCGGTAAAATTTGAAAGTTATATGATCTATATTAGATAGATAGATAGATATAGATATAGATGCTACTAGGAAAATGAATGGGGAGGAGTGTTTCAGACAAGACTGCCTGATACTATGATTTCCTCAAGGACATTACATTATTATACTTGACTTAAAAACTATATTTTCTTTATTCCTTCACGACCTGATATTGACCAGCTAAAGAAGAACTTGGTAGACAAGACTGAAAAAACCGGGGACAGTCAGAGTGGTCAACACCCCTGACCCCCAGGAGAATGAAAAAAGCCAAGAGGCAGAAATGAATGTTTAAATCACAGGCTCAACTGTTTAAAATTGTCATAAATTTTGAAGATTGAAAATCTTATGTAAATAGTCATAGGTTTAAATCTTTAAAAATTAATGACCATTGTTAATTATGTTTTAATTATTTAATTAATTATTTGGTTTTTTAAGTTTTGTGCTAGTCCTTGGTAAGACATAAATGATCAGACTCTAACAAGGGAAGAAGTTAGAAGAGGCTCACAAAAGCCCATGCTCTACTGAAGGCATGTGTTACAAAGTATTCCAAACTTTTAGTGTAAAACCGGTAGTAGGTCTCTTGACATCTGGAACTAAGGCTGTCGGTGACTGAGGCATTTGCTGTTAAGTGTGCACAGTACCCCTCCCTGTCTAGTCAGTTGTAGAGTACTGACCCAGAGATGGCATGGGGCCCTAGGGGCTACAGAAAAATATCATTGTGTCATATCTGGAACTTTACTTTTTCAAACAGCTCTTTACACATTTCCTTTCTAGGAATATGTAAAGTCCTTGTTGTTTCCCTAACTTATTAGCTTATTCTTCCTCTGGGGACAATAATGGCCCTACTTACATTAGCAAACACTTTAAGGAATTCTGCAATTTATGAAATATTAATCAATGTTATTAGAATCTCTTTTAATTCACAGGGTTAAGCTACTATGGAACAACAACAACAACAAATATTTTTAAAAATAAAACCCACCTAAATCTTCACATATTATGCCACATTTGGCCATGCTAACTTTAATTTTTTTTCCAACAATGTTTCTGCTGCTGCCCAAAAACATTTGCCCTAAATGAGACACAGAAACTAATCAATGGAAGCATCCTGATATGCTAATACCAGGATGAGGTTATGCTTTTTCCTTTCTAGAAAATGAATAAAGTCCCAAATGGCTCCCACTCCAATACACCTAAGATAGCATCCCAAAGACCACTGGACAAATAAAGTATCTGAAAATGGACAACAAACCCATCAAGAGTGAGATGTCCCCAGAGGAAGAGTAAGCTAATAACTTAGGGAAACAACAAGGACACAGTATTAGTGACCTAAAAATATGATGCTGCTATGTTATCTGACTATATGTTAATTCTCAAGCTTGTCAATGAAGAATCCAAATGCTTTTTGTCAGGGGGACATAAAAGGCACACCTGTAATAGGAGACAATAAAGTATTATTTTGCCATGCTAAGCATTGTTTTTAGGCTTTTTTTATTACTAGTTCCAGAAATGATTACTGAACTACAAAGGAAGGTTCAAAAATGGCCTGTATGATTAGTAAAACTACTTATATTACAACAAAAATATTAGCAAAAATTAGTTGAGTGGGTGAATTAAGAACCATAGTCTAACAAAATACTATTATAAATTATTTGTTATTCAACATAATCTTAGTTGTCATCAATTTCCTGGCATGTGTTCTCTTAATGTGTCAGATTTTTCTTATACTACCTATGGTCAAAGCAGTGATATGCATAAAAAGATAAAACAAAATCTCTCAAGTGACCTTGGAATGGCCATAATGGCTAAGATGGCTTTTCCTTTTCCCTGGTCCTCTGTTGGCTATTCTTTTAATCTTTTTTTTTTTTTTCTCGGAGCTGAGGACCAAACCCAGGGCCTTGCGCTTGCTAGGCAAGCACTCTACCACTGAGCTAAATCCCCAACCCTCTCTGTTGGCTATTCTTATATTGTTATAGTCACCTATATTTGTTACACTAGCCAGGCAGGCAATGCATTCAACCTTCGTATCTATTACAACCACAATTTTCTCTTTAAAAAATAAAAAAGGGAATGTAGGAGTCATAGAGGTTCTTGTGCTCACGGATAACACTATAGGAACCAGGAATGTTAAATACACAGGACTGTTCCTTCAAAGAAAGGATTCATAACCTGTTAGCTGCCCAGAAGAATGGAAGCAGATGTGGTTAACAATCTGGTGACCTTTGTGTTATCTCTGTAGCAGAGCCCACACCAGATCTTCCTCCAGACCCTTATAATGAGCTTGTCAATCTATAGAACATATCTTTATGGAAGATAACACACGTACTTTTTTATAAAGAGTTGATGTAGTCATGTCTTAAGCTTTATTGTGCATACAGGATTAAGTTAATAATTATCACCAGGAAAGTTTTCACCAAAATGTGCTATGCTTAAATATGCCTAAAATAAACCACTCAAAATCAGACGCTCAGATCATTACTCCTGAAGATCACTCTGCTGGCCATGGTGGTCACAGACATAGAGATACACACAGACACACAGTCAGACACAGATGGTCAGACACACATACACTAGAACTCTGGAATACTGATGTAGCAAACCCCTAATGACTTGCCACAAAGCCTAATGACCTGAATTCAAACCTGAGATTTACATGGTAGAAGGAGAGACCTGACTCCGGCAAGTTATTTTCTGACCACACACAAACCACACCATACATATGTGAACTCACACACATATGCACACAAGTAAATGAATATTAAAATTTTTTTGGCAAAGTCTCACTATAGAAGCAAAGCTGTCCTGGAACTTGCTATGTGGACCAAGCTAATCTCTGTTTCCTAAATGCTGTGATTAAAGATGTGCTCTACTACATCCAGCTCTTAAAAAAAAGATAAAAGAAAAAGAATGGTTTTTAACCCAATGAATCATCTTTAAGATTAAGGTGTAACCTATACATAAGTTTATTTGTAATCCTGACACAGGAAAAGCAACCTCCAAGCGTCAGTGGAAGAAAATGAAGATTACAGTATGAAATGAAGTAAATGGCAAAGAAAAATGTCCATGATATAACCAAAGAATAAGGTAGCTCCCATAACTAAAATAATTGTGGGAAATCTGCAAATCAAGCACAGCACATCATTCATGCTAGGTTCTTGCTTTACCTGATCTACAAAAAGATAGAAGAGAGTAATAAGTAAGGTATGATTTGCTGGTGTGTTGCCATCAATAAATGCATACACACACACACACACACACACACACACACACACACACACACACACACAGAACTCTGCTATGAGGTTATAAAAATAGAATTGAAATTCCACCTAGAGAGAATCTAGAGGGAGAAAACCAGGTTGGGAATTATAACAAAATTCATAGCCACTGGAGTTTCAGGTCATTGTATTTTCTATTCAATGTAACAAAATGACATAAACAACTATGCAAAAGAAACACTGTGCAGTAAAAGCTCCTCTGGCACTTAGAAAGTAATAGTGCCTTTGTAACAGGAGTCAGTTAACAAGTTCAAATGAGAATGGAAAACCTTAGAATAACATGTAACACCAAAACCTTTTGCAGTTCCTGCAGAGGCACAATCCTGAAAGAATACACGGGAGGGAAAGTCTTGAGGAAAAGGAAGAACACCAACCGCCGACTTCTTTAACTTAAGCCAGGGACACGTGCGCAAATCCTTCCTGATGTAACAGGGAAGAAGTCAGGTAAAATCAAATGCAGTATTCTGCTCTGGAGCATGATGTACAAACAACAGTGAGTTGTGAGTACTGTCTTTACTTTTTAAAAACTGGATTCTTAGCCAAGCATGGTGCTGCACACCTGTAATTCCAGCAGTAAGGAAGCTATGGCAAGAGAATGTAGAGTTCAAGGAGAGCCTGGCCGCAGAGTCACTGTGAGAGCAGCCTGAGCAATACAGTGAGACCCTGCCTTAATGATAATGATAGAAGTAAATAAATAAAACTATGGAATCTTGTTCATCATAAATTTTTCATATTTATTTTTCAATTTAAAAAACTTGCTATATAGACTGATTACTGAGGTTGGTTTTTTTTAGGTGTTTAGTTTTTGCCTGCTAAGGGGGTGTATAAGACAACCCTAGACCCACCCTTCCCACACAAGACTCTCTACAACCCTGTGAAAAGATGCTGTGGCAGTTCATATTCATTGTCAACTTGACAAGATTTAGTATCACCATAAAAACACAGCTCTAGGTTATGTCCATCAAGGTATTTCCAGAACTCTAGTAACAAAAGCATTACTGACTTATAGCTGAAAAATAATTCAAAGGGAGACATTCTAGAAGGGAACAAAAAATGTTTAAAAAACCCCATATTCCACTCTTATTTGTCTTCAATAGTTTTAAGGCAAAGTTGAAAAACTTTGTAAGTCTAGCAAATCTTAAGGACCAGACCTATGCAGGAACTGAGTCAGATCCTAGGTTTAAAAAAAGATTATTCACCAGAGTCTGTTTAAATTTCTTGTCAGCTTAGTATTATGAATTCCAGCACAATTAACATTTTCTGTAAAGGATAACACTGCTTTTATAAAGACATGTTTCAAATATGAATGTTAAGATTGCAATAAACCATGCTTAAGGCCTACATTAGTAAATCCCCTGTTTAGTGAGGAGGGAGGCAGGCCTTGGCAGGCCCATGCTGAGGTACCAGGTGTAGTATAGAATAAAGTTTATTTAGGGCATGGGAAGGGGAGTTGAGAAGGGAATAGAAACAAAGAAAAGAGAAAGGCAGAGACAGACAGATGAAGGGAGGGAGAAAGAAGAAGAAAAGTCAGCCAGGAACACATAGAGAGAGGGGAGAGGGGAAGGAGAGAAAGGGAAAAAGGGACTAGCGGGGATTAGGAAGAGAAAAAGGTCAGAGAGAGTGAGGAGGGGCTAAATAGCCCCTTTTCTAGCTAGCCAGGCTGTCTTAGTCAGGGTTTCTATTCCTGCACAAACATCATGACCAAGAAGCAAGTTGGGGAGGAAAGGGTTTCTTCAGCTTACACTTAAACATTGGTGTTCATCACCATGGGAAGTCAAGATTGGCACTCAAGCAGGTCAGGATGCAGGAGCTGATGCAGAGGCCATGGAGGAATGTTACTTACTGACTTGCTTCCCCTGGCTTGCTCAGCTTACCTTCTTATAGAAACCAAGACTACCATCCAAGGGATGGCATCACCCACAATGGGCTGGGTCCTCCCTCCTTGATCACTAATTGAGAAAATGCCTTACAGCTGGATCTTATGGAGGCATTTCCTCAAGGGAGGCTCCTTTCTCTGTGATAACTCCAGCTTGTGTCAAGTTGACACACAAAACCAGCTAGTACACAGGCCTACCTGGCTAAGGCTAGGTAACTGTTGGGCAGAGCCTAGAAGGAATGCCAACAGGATCTTTGTCAGTTTAAGGCTAGTATGTTCTACCTTAGGGAATTCCAGGCTAGCCAGGACTACATAAAAAACAAAAAAAAATCAGGGGCAGCAACTAGCTGAAAGGGTTGTTGTTAAGGACTTTTGGACCTTGGAAAAGAATCTTAATGAGGGGAGGGACTGTCTATATTGTGCTGTACTGAGGACAGGTCTGAGGGATAATATCGTAATTGCTTAGCTGAGGTGGGAAGATGCCCACTGTGAGTGGCATCATTCCTAGGCTAAGAGTTCTAAACACTGTAAAAGTGAGTTGGGCACTAACATACACACATTAATTCAGTGCTCTCCAATGTAAGTGACTAACTGATTCCAAGTTCTTGGCCAATGATGCACTGAAACCTGGAATTATAGGACAAATAAACCCTTTTCTCTCCTAAACTGCTTTTGTTGGCATATTTTATCACAGCAAAAGGACATTAAATGACACTGAGGAAAAGACACAGACTATAAAGCTTGATATTTAAACTAGGTGTTCACAGAGAGGATCCTGAAGACAGAAAAACCAAAAATTAGGTTGGTATCTGTTTCACAGTACTGGGATCAATCTCAGGGTTTCATGAATGTTAAGCAAGTAATCTAAAGTATGTTTTAAGGCATTTTATTTAAAATATGTTAAAAGACTTTCCAAACATAAGAAATAAACACTTTTTACAATTATGTTTTACCTTTTTCCTTTCTTTTTTCTCTAAAGTGTGTTGGGGCACTGAGACAGCTGTCTCATGCAGCCCAGGCTGGTCTCAAACCATTAACTCTCCAGCCTCCAACTACAGGAGTGTGCCACTAAACCCAGCTCCCGACTCCCAGCCCTGTCTCTATGTCTGTGCTGTTCTGCATTTATGCTAACCTTTCAAATAAAACAGGCCATAATGCATCGTTTTAGAAGGCATTTTAAATGATGCCTAACTTACTGTGTGCAGTACAACAATAACACACTAAATCCAACAGGAATCAATATAAAATGTGTGGTCATTCCACCCTAAAACTGCAGTCAATGACAACTACAGTGACTGCCACTTGGCAGAAGCAACTGTCAAATCTTCAGAGTTAAACATGCTTTAAGTTTTCTAACTAAGAGTAATGCAGTGACCTCCAGGGGAAAATACCCTGATGTAATATGACAATGAACCATGTAAAGTAGGATGAACCTGTCATCACCTTCTGTTCCCAAATACCAACTGTCCAAGAGGCTATCACAAGTATCTACTATATATCACCATATAACTGCATCAAACTACTTTGGTCCCATGTCATTATCACAGAATGTCTGACTTGTTTGTAATAAGTAACATTCTCCCTTTTGTATTTTCTTTTGTTGGTTTTTGTTCTAATGGCATTTTGTGGCTGTGATGAAACACTGTGATCAAAAGTCAGATAAGAGAGAAAGGTTATCTGACTCACACTTCCAGGTCATAGTCCACCACAGAAAAAAAGAATCAAGAACTGAGTAATGGACTTACTGATTGATAGTTACCCATCTTAAAACAAATGAGCAAAAATTTATTTGCTTGTTTTGTGTGTTTGTGAGTATGGGTAGGTGTTGTGTTGTGGTGAGCAAGGTAATGTCAGTGTAGAGATCAGAAGACAACTTTAGAACTCTGTTCTCTTCTACCATGTGAACCTAGATCAAATTCAAGGTTGTCAGGCTTGGTAGCAGATACTAGGATTATAATGTATACTACCACACCCAGACATTGCTCTCTTTTTTTAAAACCTTGCTTCTCAGGTAGAATTAGCTCCATGATTTCTGACAAACACCAGTACTGAGAAGAAGCAGCACACTGAAGGCACAGGCTTCTCCCTAAGCCTAAGTATTGAACTCGCTATCTCAGTACCAAGCAATCACAGATCTGTACTTATGGATCAGGTTTTTGGGTTTTTTTATATTTATTTGCATAATTTATTTGTATGAGTGGTCTGTCTGCATAATCAGATCCTATTACAGATGGTTGTGAGCCACTATGTGGTGTGAAATTGAACTCAGGACCTCTGGAAGAGCAGACAGCACTCTTTTTTTTTTTTTTAATCTTTATTAACTTGAGTATTTCTTATTTACATTTCGATTATTATTGCCCCTCCCGGTTTCCAGGCCAACATCCCCCTAGCCCCTCTCCCTCCCCTTCTATATAGGCTTCCCTTCCCCATCCTCCCACCATTACCACCCTCCCCCCAACAATCTCATTCACTGGGGGTTCAGTCTTGGCAGGACCAAGGGCTTCCCCTTCCACTGGTGCTCTTACTAGGCTATTCATTGCTACCTATGAGGTTGGAGCCCAGAGTCAGTCCATGTATAGTCTTTGGGTAGTGGCTTAGTCCCTGGAAGCTCTGGTTGCTTGGCATTGTTGTTCATATGGGGTCTCAAGCCCCTTCAAGCTCTTCCAGTCCTTTCTCTGATTCCTTCAACGGGGGTCCTGTAGCAGCCAGCACTCTTAACTGTTGAGCCATCTCTCCAGCCCCAGGGATCAGTCTTAATAAACAGAAATCACCATCACTTGGTGGTGTTCCTTGATTTGTAGATTTATCCCTTCTGTTGTCTACCATCAACAGTTAACTACCTCACTGTACCTAAGTTGGTTTCATGTAGGGCTGTACTAAATTTGCTCATTTACCAAGTAATGGGCATCTGAACTGTTCCCACTGACTAGGAACAAAACTGCTACAAATCCTCCTATAGAGAGTTCTGTTGTGAGCATGTGTTTTCATCTTCCTTGAGGAAACACCCAGGAAGAGGGCTGCTAAATCATATAACAAGTATTATGTCCAACTTATAAGAAACCATTTTCCAAACTGTCTCCCATAGCAAAGCATCAGGGTTTTGGTTATTTGTTTATTTATTTGGACATTTGTCACTTGACAGTATCACCCTGTTCAGTTTTAACATAGCCAGACCTCACTGAAATTAAAATCTGCCTCTTCTAATAGCTACTAATGTGAAATACCCTTTTCTGTATTATTGTCATATACATGAAATGGAAGAAATATCCATTAATCTTTTGACCATCTTTAATTGAATTTTTAATTGTCCTACATTTAAAACTTTTTTTTACTTATTACCATCCTGTGCGTATGTGCATAACCACCAGCTTGTGGAGGTTAGAGAACAACTGTGCAGTTGTTTCGTCCCTCTAACTTTACGTGGCTCTAAGGATCAAGCTGGGATCATTAGATCATGTATCTACTGAACCACTTCACTGGCCCCAACCATGTTTTTAAGAGTTTATAAATAAAAAAAAAAAAATGTTCAAGCCAAGTGGTGGTACATGCCTTTAACCCAGCACTCAGAAGACAGAGGTAGGTGGATCTATGAGTTTGAGGCCAGGCTGGTCTACAAAGTGAGTACCAGGACAGCCAGGGATACACAGAGAAACACTATCTTGAAAAATCGAAAAGAGAAAAAGAAAAGAAATGAATAGAATTTGACAATGAAGTGTCTCCTTGCCATTGTACAACACTGCTCCAAATAATTAATATGGTAGACTATGCAAAAACAAGTAGAAGGAAAATAAAACACGTCCCTGCCTTTCTCTCAACCTGAAAGTAAAAATCCTAGGAAATGCAGCCTGCCTACTTCTAGGGTCAGGAAATGAAATTTCTCCACTGTGGCCATTTGTTTTGCTTTTTGAACAAAAATATATATAATCCAAACCAGCTTTAAATTCACTGTGAAGCTGAATGACTTACTGTTTTTTCTACTATTACAACAAACACCTATAAGAAGCAACAAAAAAGGCAACTAAGAAATGCTGAGAGTAGAGAAAGTCTTCTCCAGGAAAAAGCATGTCCACTGGTTATACAATACTAATGCTGAGCCCTGAAAGAAACATGATGCAGATTGAACAGACTGTATTGTGTGTTAACAAACACACAATACACAAGCAACAAAAATTAAAGAAAGAGACGCCATGAATTTGAAAAAGAGCAAGAGGAGATACACGAGAAGGTTTAGAGGAAAGGAAGAAAAGGAAGAAATGACGCATTTATTTATAATCTCAAAAAAAAAAAGGCAAATTATTTCTTTAAAAAGGCAGCAACTCAGGGAAAAGGGTCTACTGTGGCTCACAGTAAGGGTACAGTCCAGTCCATCATAGAAGGAAGGCACAGTGGCAGGAGCATGAGGCAGCTGGTCACAATGAATCTGTACTCAAGACTCGGACAACTGCCAAGTGTATTGAGCACTTTAATCCCAATGCTCAAGAAGCAAAGACAGGCAGAGCTCTTCAAGTTAGAGGACAGCCTGGTCTACACAGGGAGTTCCAGGCCAGCCAGGACTACATAATGAAACCCTGCCTTAAAAAACAAAAATTATGGGTAGGGGATTTAGCTCAGTGGATTTAGCTTGCCTAGCAAGCGCAAGGCCCTGGGTTCGGACCCCAGCTCTGAAAAAAAGAAAAAAAAAGTATGAAAAGATGGCTCGGGGAGAGAGACCTCACCGCCTGATCAGGTGGGCACTCCTGAGGCTGCAGAGCGGAGGAGACCACCAACACTGCCCACCCCTGCCCACATCCCTGGCCCAAGAGGCAACTGTATAAGGCCTCTGGGTTCCCGTAGGGGAGGGCCCAGGAGCGGCAGGATCCCTGCGCCTGAGACACCGCCGGAACCTGAAGGAAACAGACCGGATAAACAGTTCTCTGCACCCAAATCCCGTGGGAGGGAGAGCTAAACCTTCAGAGAGGCAGACACGCCTGGGAGACCAGAAGAGACTGCACTCTGTGCACATCCAGATGCCAGAGGAAAACACCAAACGTCATCTGGAACCCTGGTGCACGGAGGCTCCCAGAAAGAGCGGCGCAGATCTTCCCAGTTGCTGCCGCCGCGGAGAGGACTTAGGCAGTACCCCACGAGCAAACTTGAGCCTTGGAACCACAGGTAGGACCAACTTTTCCCCTGCAAGAAACCTGCCTGGTGAACTCAAGACACAGGCCCACAGGAACTGCTGAAGACCTGTAGAGAGGAAAAACTACACGCCCGAAAGCAGAACACTCTGTCCCCATAACTGGCTGAAAGAAAACAGGAAAACAGGTCTACAGCACTCCTGACACACAGGCTTATAGGACAGTCTAGCCACGGTCAGAAATAGCAGAACAAAGTAACACTAGAGATAATCTGATGGCGAGAGGCAAGCGCAGGAACCCAAGCAACAGAAACCAAGACTACATGGCATCATCGGAGCCCAATTCTCCCACCAAAGCAAACACGGAATATCCAAACACACCAGAAAAGCAAGATCTAGTTTCAAAATCATATTTGATCATGATGCTGGAGGACTTCAAGAAAGACATAAAGAACTCCCTTAGAGAACAAGTAGAAGCCTACAGAGAGGAATCGTAAAAATCCCTGAAAGAATTCCAGGAAAACACAATCAAACAGTTGAAGGAATTAAAAATGGAAATAGAAGCAATCAAGAAAGAACACATGGAAACAACCCTGGACATAGAAAATCAAAAGAAAAGACAAGGAGCTGTAGATACAAGCTTCACCAACAGAATACAAGAGATAGAAGAGAGAATCTCGGGAGCAGAAGATTCCATAGAAATCATTGACTCAACTGTCAAAGATAATGTAAAGCAGAAAAAGCTACTGGTCCAAAACATACAGGAAATCCAGGACTCAATGAGAAGATCAAACCTAAGGATAATAGGTATAGAAGAGAGTGAAGACTCCCAGCTCAAAGGACCAGTAAATATCTTCAACAAAATCATAGAAGAAAACTTCCCTAACCTAAAAAAAGAGATACCCATAGGCATACAAGAAGCCTACAGAACTCCAAATAGATTGGACCAGAAAAGAAACACCTCCCGTCACATAATTGTCAAAACACCAAACGCACAAAATAAAGAATATTAAAAGCAGTAAGGGAAAAAGGTCAAGTAACATATAAAGGCAGACCTATCAGAATCACACCAGACTTTTCGCCAGAAACTATGAAGGCCAGAAGATCCTGGACAGATGTCATGCAGACCCTAAGAGAACACAAATGCCAGCCCAGGTTACTGTATCCTGCAAAACTCTCAATTAACATAGATGGAGAAACCAAGATATTCCATGACAAAACCAAATTTACACAATATCTTTCTACAAATCCAGCACTACAAAGGATAATAAAGGGTAAAGCCCAACATAAGGAGGCAAGCTATACCCTAGAAGAAGCAAGAAACTAATCGTCTTGGCAACAAAACAAAGAGAATGAAAGCACACAAACATAACCTCACATCCAAATATGAATATAACAGGAAGCAATAATCACTATTCCTTAATATCTCTCAACATCAATGGCCTCAACTCCCCAATAAAAAGACATAGATTAACAAACTGGATACGCAATGAGGACCCTGCATTCTGCTGCCTACAGGAAACACACCTCAGAGACAAAGACAGACACTACCTCAGAGTGAAAGGCTGGAAAACAACTTTCCAAGCAAATGGTCAGAAGAAGCAAGCTGGAGTAGCCATTCTAATATCAAATAAAATCAATTTTCAATTAAAAGTCATCAAAAAAGATAAGGAAGGACACTTCATATTCATCAAAGGAAAAATCCACCAAGATGAACTCTCAATCCTCATCTTCGATTGGTTTATATACAAGTGTGCAATTTCTAGGCTTGAAAGTAAAATGATGCTATCTGGTGCTGGATAGAGGAGCCTTATTTTTTTATTATGGCAGCTTGCTATTTTTGTAACATGGTGATTTGGTTGAACACAATAAAGTACAGTAGTAACTGATCTCCCCCTCTTCCTGGATGAGTGAGGAGATGATTAAATGTTGATGTCAGCATCCATGAGCATATTCAGATGAGCTTCTGCTTCTGTTGAAAAGGATGCTGTGTTTGATTGTGGTCCGAAGCTTTGAAGCACTACTTGGCATCTCCTTCCTTGGAGGTCTCACTGTTTAAACATAACAGATTTGATAGCTTGTTGGTAAGGTGAGGTCCAGCTTGTCTCCACTAGGTCATCTTCATGTGAATCCGGTGGTTATACGGTTTTGTTCTAGGGATATTTCATTTTTTTAATAACGGTTTTAGCTGACATTCATGGAGAGAATGAATCCTTAGAAGTGTGCCACTAGTGAAAGGAAATCCTGTCTAGAGTATGTTTCTTTACAAAGCTGTGTCACACCATCCTTTGGGCCCTCTGCTGGAAAAGTAGAATCAAGTCTCAAATAATGCCTTTTAAATTGTATCCTCTAGTATTATAGATGTAGGACAGTACTGTATCATACCTCTGTGGATGTAAAATAGCTTGTACCTGCTTTATGATACGTAGTAGTGACCGTGCTTTATCAGAGCTGTTTTTAATGATAAAAAAAAAGATGGCTCAGTGGTTAAGATCAGAGGACCTAGGTTCAATTTTCAGCACCTACATAGCAGCTCACAACTGTCTGTAACTCCAGTTCCAAAGGATCTAAGACCCTCACACAGACACACATGCAGGCAAAACACCAATGCACATAAAATAAAAATAAATTTTAAAAGAAAAAGAGAAGAGGAGGAAGAAGAGGAGGAGGAAGAGGGAGAGGAAGGAGGAGGATATAGACAAGGATGAATAATGTGACCCAGCTGCTTTCTCCTTCTTAGTGCTGGTGGATCTCCAACCTGAGGGATGGTGTGCCATCCATACTCAGGATGAGTCCTCCCTCTTCAGTTAGACCTTGTAAAAATTCTCACAGACACACCCAGAGGTATGTTTCGACAAAAACTATAAAACCAATCAAACTGTCACTCCTGCCCATCACACTCCTCAGAATGCTAGGGGTGCAGGACGTACCACCATATCTGATATTTACAAGTATTTGATGAAGATACACTCTCAGTGTGTGTGTGTACAAACAAGGAACTGGATGTTTGCAAGCTTTACAGAAATGATAATGTATTCAACAAGTCAATTCACTTAAAAAGGAAACGCAAAGTAGAAGTAGTAGCTCGGTAGATGGCACTATTCTCCTATCTGTTAAAAGCATGACCATCACCTGTACATTTGAGTAAGTACAAGATTAAGCTATGATCAAAGACTGGAGAACTTGGCACTGCTGTAGGGAAAGGAACTCTTGCAAATTCCTTAACACTAGACTCCGTTTCTTGTTGATGAAATGAAAACATAAAATCACTACCTTACTGAGAAGCTATAAAGAATTAAATAAAAGCTGAGGAGAAGCATTTTGTATACTACATTAAGAATGTGAGTTCAGCACAGTAGTGAAGACAAACACCTTTCTTCTAGTCTCAGCATGGGGTCAAGGCCAACCTGTTCACAGAGTGAGTTCCAGGACAGCCAGGGCTACACAGAGAAACTGTCTCCAAAAAAAAAAAAAAAAAAGTGAGTTCAAATCCCAGAACTCCATGTAAAAAGCCAGGTGTGCAGCCCAGAGTGACGGACAGCTCGGTGATGCATACTTGTATCCTGCGACAAGGAAATCAGAAGCAGAAGGATCTCTGAATTGTGAGTTTAAGGCCAGTCAGGACTACATAGAAAGACACTATCTCAAAAAAAAAAAAACAAAAGAAGGATGAGTCTCTTGCAGAAGACTCAGTTCCCACCACTCCACATCAGACAACTCAAAGCATCTTGTAACTACAGCTCCAAGGGATCCAATGCTTCTGACCTCCACAGATAGCTGCATTCAACATGTACACACACCACATAATTAAAAATCAATCTTTTTATTCTTTGGAAAGCCAGATTTGTAGCACAAGCATCTATATGTCCAACAGTCCTTTTGGGACAAGAGGCAAAGACACAAGAATCCCAGAAAGCTTAAAAACCAACTAGTCAGAAGAGAGAAAATTTTAAGCAAGGTAGAACATGAATACTATTGCACATAAGAAATAAGATTCAGGGCTGGTGAAATGGCTCAGCGTTTAAGAGCACTGACTACTCTTCCCAAGGTCCTGAGTTCAATTTCCATCAACCACATGGTGGCTCACAACCATCTGTAATGGGATCTAAAGCCCTCTTCTGGTGTGTCTGAAGACAGTGACAGTGTACCCATAACATAAAAGAATAAAAAAATATATATTTAAAAAAAGAAATAAGATTCAGAATTCACCTAACACATAAATGGCAGCTATACTGACTGTGACTATATATACTGTTCTAGCCATAATTCCTGAAACGCAATGTCATGACTGAAATGTGTGCTCTCCACATACCTGGGTATAAATGGGAAGCTTAAGACTAAGCTCAATACAAGGCCCCACCCATCCATGAATTCTATGCATTCACATGAAAGGAACTGTGGTGTCTGCAATTGCAAAGGCTATGTGAAGGCCTTATTTTTAATCATTTGTCTCAGCATTTCAATATAAGCAGTGTTTCTATTCAAAAAAAAGCAATTCATCGGCCTCTGGTTTTTCACCATCTCATCCTTGAGAGTTGGGTTCCCTTGGGGTTCTATAGGGATGCCTGCATACCTCAAAGACATGTTACCATGCCCCAATTGTCCTCTCCAAAGACAAGCATATCAGCAAGCAATTTCCTAAGTTTCTCCTAGAATTCATCTGAGTCTTGGAAATCAAGACTGAGGCAGCACTACAGCACTGATTACTACACCAATGAATTGGCTTGGATACCCCAAGGCCAATGTCATTACTCCAGTAACAAGCATTCTTAAAAAGATTTTCTCATGAAACAAGATATGAAAGACGCTTTTAAATTTACCCTTTGGTTACATGTGTTCTAAATGCTCTCTGTTCAAGTCTTAGGACTATAATAAAAAAAAGTCATCCATGTTTAATAATGCGAACCTAATCCCCATGTAATCTGCCCCATGTAATCTGGCTTACATTTTGCAAGGGACTGTCTGTATCAAGGCAGTATGGTATACATAATCCAGTGAAAGGACTTGAGTTGGTGAAACCTAACAAGTCACTTCTACAAGCCCAGGCTTTTGCTCCCATTACTTCCCCCACTAAGAAGACCTCTTCTTCAGGGGTCCTCTGGAAGAATAGCCAGTGCTCTTAACTACTAGGCCATCTCTCCAACCCCTCCTTCTCTATTTTTAAGTCTTTGGGGAAATAAAGGCTAGAGGTACACTGCTGCCCACTTTAGGCGGCAGAATGATACAGTATAAGGGATGTGCTCAAAGACAGCTGGAATTCATACATACTGCCAGCTCTAAGATGTATTAGCTACTCATTCTGAGAAAAGCAGCTTCCTCAATTCACACACAAGAGCCATAGTACTATGAACCTTATATGTTGGGCTGCATGCACAGCACCTAGCACATAGAATGACTACACATCTGAGAAGTGGCTATGTCCAGATCATAAGTCTCTCTCATATGCAACTCTATCCCTTTTCTCCAACCTACACACAAACTACTAACAAATCCTACTGCCAAGACATCCTAAGTCCACTTCTTTGATTGCTAGTGCCCTAGCCTATGTCATCTCTGCTATACAACTAATTTCCTTCATAAAATCCCAGTGGATGTATGTTGTCATGAGCTCTGAGTCAGACTTAAACAAGAATGACCAGCTCCATCAAACACGGCACATTCTGTCTGCACTGCTATCCACTCAACTACAACATTCTTTCAACCATGGATCGACTTAGGTACTGCATTCATCTCTGCCATATCTGGCTCACATCTCAATTAGCAGCAAGGCTTATTGTGGTCATTCTATGTACACCTATGTACACCTCAAACCCTAACTACAAACTACAGCATGATTTCCTCCACTGCACTTCCCTCACACACATAACATGGGGTACTCCTTAAGTTCACAGCTTGTCAGCTGCTTTACTTCTCTCTTCAAGACACTCCTGTTTTGTTTTTTGATATCTCTACTTACAGTAATTAGAACCACGGCTGGCACTTAATATGAACTCAGCTAACACATCCTGAACTTAACCACCTCTTACTGTCACTACAATTAATCCTCCTAGAATAGGCCCATCCCACAGCTCAGTGCATATTCAAGAGCTCCTTCCAGAGAAGTATGAGCTGCTGAGAGCTACCACTAGACAAAAATCTTACTACCTTAAGATGGGCATACTCTAGTTTAATTCTCACCAACTGCAACCATGCCCATCATTCCAGGACCAACCTCTCAATGCTGCAAAGTTTCTCCTTTCCTCAACCACAAACCTTTTGCTACAAGCACATCTGCAACTCCTGGCAATACCTTCGCCCACTCTCTAATGATAGCCATATGCCCTGCTTCAAAGAAATGTATGTTTGTACCTAAATTCTACCTCAACTATCCCCTAACTTTCTGCTACTAACATATTAGAGAATCAACAAACCATTGTAGAACAAATGAGGAAACCAACTAATAGAAAAGCAAAATGTTTTGTATAAAATACCACAGTCAATATTAGTAATGCCAAGGTTTGACCTCAAGCCCATATGACTTTAAAATTATGACTTTTTCCTTAGCCACAAGCAAACCAACCCATACCCTACCACGTAAATCCTCACATGACAAACCAACACACCCCAACCTCCTCAACCCTCACACCACAAGTCAACATAGCCCTGTAGAAGAATTTTAATCTAGCATCATGGCTGCTCTGGCAAGGGATCATATCCAAAGACCTAAGTCTGTCTGATGCAGTTGGAATATAGACAGTCCACATACCTTTAATCCCACTGACTGGAATATAGACATGCCCTTAGTACACACCCCTAATCCCAAACAATGTAGGCAAGGTTAGTTTGTAGAAGGAAGCAACCATGTTTGTAAAATTAAATGTTTGGCGAGGCAAGATGGCTCACTGGGTAATGGCGCCTATTGCCAAGTCTGATAACCCGAGTTCAGTCCTTGAGACCTATGAAAAGGAGAGAACCAACTTCAACAAGTAACATCTAATTGATGGGCAGGCAAAGTGATGAATCAGAGAAAGATCTGATAGAATGAGTCCAAGATAGGATACTCCCAACACTCACAAGAGCAGCACAGGAGAGGCAACTTAAAGAAACAGACCAGGAAGAGAGGCAATAGGAGGCTGGGAGGAGGACAGTTTTACAGAGACAGGTTGCAGGTAAAGACAGAACAAGCCAGAAAATGAGAAGGAACCAGAAGATTAGAACAGCTAGTTTGAGACCAAGCAGAGCAATTCAGTCAGACGCCAAGAAAAGCCAGTTTAAATCAGTCAGTTTAGAGAAAAGTTTGGACCAGAACAGCTGAATTAAATCAGCCAGCCAGTGTTCAGAAAGAGCTAGAAAGGGTGAGTTTATTCACCAGTAAACCACCAAAATAACAATTACATCTGGCTAATAAAAGTTACTTTTGGGCTGGAGAGATGGCTCAGTGGTTAAGAGCACTGACTGCTCTTCTAGAGGTCCTGAGTTCAATTCCCAGCAACCACATGGTGGCTCACAACCATCTGTAATGGAATCCGATGCCCTCTTTTGGTGTGTCTGAAGGCAACAACAGTATACTCACATACATAAAATAAATAAGTCTTAAAGAACAAAAAAAGAAAAAACAAAACTAAACAAACAAAAAAACCAATATGCTTAGAGCCAGTGAGATGGCTCAGCATACAAGAATACTTGTCGCTAAGGCTCGTGAGCTAAGTTTGATCCCCAGAAGCCACATGTATAAGGAAAGAACTGGCTCCCAATGTTGTCCTCTGACCTATACTGAATGAGCGAACATGTGCAAGCATGTATTCACATGCACACTCCCACAAGTGTTCACATACACACACACAATAAGCAAAGAACTCTTCATTCAGTGGGAATGAAAACTAACCTTGGGTTAATAGGCATGATATCACGATGACACACAGTTCTCACATCTGGCACATGCAGGTATAAAACAGACTCCTCCCCTTACTCACAGGAGCAAGAGGAACTGGAAAAACAGAAATAAGATTTGAGACCTTTACACCTAGACTAGAAAACTGAAACTGCATGCATGGGAAAATTTCTTTAATACAAAGAAATAAAACCAATTTGAGGAGACAAGAAATAACTGAGGAGTAAGGTAAACTAACACTCACAGGGAAATGGAAGGGGCAGAGAAAAAACCTCCACTCCAAAAATCCTTGCCAATGTCACACTTAATAAACTGTGAGTCATTTGAACTCCATGAAGTTCAAGTTTGTTAAAACAAATGTCTGGGGAGGCAATTGGCTCAATGGGTGATGGACTTGTTGCCAAGTCTGAAAGCCTGAGAAATCCTCAAGACCTACATGAAAAGGAGAGAACCAACTTCAACTAGTTGTCCTCTGATCTCAACATGTACTCCCATACACACACAAAACAGATAAACGTAAATTTTTTATACAAAAATAAAAACAAATATTTGCTTGAAGTGCCAGCACTAGAAGAGAGATTATAAATCCCTTATCAACAACCTTGTCCTTGGTTTATTACCAGATGTACCAGGAAGTAGGCTCTAAGAATTAGACAAATTTAGGAACTTTCAAGTCTGTAATCTCCCACATGTGAAGAAGAAACCAAACAAATTTAACAACTTACAAGTCATGTAATCTTTCTCAGGGTCAATCCCACTGTTTTTACTGTAGAAAATACCATCTGGCATAACTGCTGTCCTGGCTAGTTTTATGTCACAAACTAAAGTCATCTGAGGGGAAGGAACCTCAATTGACAAATTGCCTTCATAAGATCAGGTTGCAGGCAGGCAAGCCTGTCGGGTATTTTCTGTCTTTCCTTTTTAAAATTGAAACAGGGTCTCAATTATATAGACCAAATTGGTCTCAAACTCACAGAGATATGCCTGCCTCTGGTTCCTAAGGTGTATACCACTATGCCCAGCTTAAAGGGCATTTTCTTAAGTGGTTGATGCAGGAAGGCCCAGCCCATTAAGGATAGAGCCATCCCTGGGCTGGTGGTCCAAGGTTCTACCACAAAGCAGGCTGAACAAGCCATGAGAGCAAGCCAGTAAGCAACATCCCTCCAGGGTCTGTGGATCAGCTCCTGTCTCCAAGTTCCTGTCCCATTTGAGTTCCTACCTTGGTTTCCAATGATGAACTGTAGTAAGGAAAAGTAAAATAAACCTTTTCCTCCTAGTGTTGCTTTTTGTCATGATGTCCCCACACAGCAATAGTGATCCTAACTAATACAACTGCTAAGTATCAGTTGATACTGAGTGCTGAGTATATATTAGATGTATCTCAAAGTTTCTTCCTAACAATCTCCTAAGAAAGTCTTAACCCCTAGGTCAGATGAGAAACTAGGTTTAGGTAGAAAACAATAACAAAGTAGGGCTGGAACTTAGTAAGTAGATAAAAGATCAATTGCTAAGAACCTGAGTTTGGATTTCAGCACCCATGTTAAAAAGATGGGCATGGAAAAAAAAAAAAAGAAAAGAAAAGAAAAAGAAAGGGCTGGAGAAATGGCTCAGCGGTTAAGAGCTCCGACTGCTCTTCCAGAGGTCCTGAGTTCAATTCCCAGCAACCACATGGTGGCTCACAACCATCTGTAATGAAATCTGGTGTGTCTGAAGACAGCTACAGTGTACTCGTATACATTAAGTAAATAAATAAATCTTAAAAAAAAAAAAAAAAAGATGGGCATGACCACACATGTTTGGTCTGATCCTATCTATAGTTTCAGGCATCCACTTGGGGGTACAGGATATATCCTCAAGGTAAATAGAGCTATTATAAATAATCCATGAGGCCAAAATCTGAAGCCAGTATTCATGAGTATAAAACAGTAAGGAACATGCTTCTAAAGCTATAAAGAGTGAGAACCTAATACCAACACTTAACTTGGAAACCGTTAACTTCTGTTGTGAGTTTATGTAAATATGAAATAGAGAACAGATCTTGTTCCTAAAGTGGCTGTAAGTATTTAATAAGTAACTATAATTCAGAGTGTTTACAATGTCCAGTGTTTTCCAAGCATTATGCTATGAACAACTGATATCATAATGCTAATATTAAACACATATAAAGAATCAACATATAACTTACAGGTCTTCTCTGATCCTATCAATCATTTATGTTCTGCTATTGCTATGGAAAAGGGAAAGAAAAAACAAAAAGCAACAAGGCACAAACAAGAGAAATGTACTCACAGCTCAGAAGGCAGCAGTGATTTTGAGAAGAAATCAAACAGCTGTCTTAAAAAATATCCTAGTATCTGTTTCCTCTTTTCATTGTAGCCCAGAGACCTGGAAGACAGAATGTACATATACATAAATGTCTTTATTTCACTGCTACTTACTTATCTCTTTAACACAGTTGTTGGATAAAGTGTTCTAACACTAAGCTTAACTAACCATCAGCCCATTTTTCTCCTCTTATAAAGTCTTACCATGCTCACCCTCTTGAGCATGTTATTGTCATGTCTAACATATAAAGTGATAGACAATGAATGAATTTAAAGATAAACACATAGAAGCTATTTGCAAACCAGCTCCCAGTAAAAAGGATGCACACAAGTAACTGAAAACTATTAGGCAATCAACAAGAATAACCTGCGGAAACAATGGCAAAGTTCAAGATAAGCAACAACATAAACCTGCTTGTTCCCACTAAAACTATGCTAAAGAGATAAAGTTCAAAAATCAAACACATATATGTGAGAACTAAAAAGAGTAGAAACTGAGGAGCTGAAAAGGCTTCTAAAATAAGCATCAAAACAAATAGGGATACTGAAGGAGGGGCAATATTCTGGACAGAAAAGAGAAATATTTAAAATGGGAATCACAGCCAAATGACTTAGACTATAGGCCAAGAACTGAAAAGTTGAAGTACCAATCCCATTTTCACGGCAGAGTGAAAAAAGTCTCAGAAGCAGCAGCACTGAGTGAGGTGACCTTAGAGTGTGAAGATGCCCAGCTGCAGCAAGAGCCCTAGCAGCCTGTCTCCAACCAAGACCCACTCTCTGGAAAAAGCAGAGCACCTTTCACACAAAGGTAGGGTAAGTCAACAACTCCAACTCCCACAACATAATGCAGTCAAGTGCCAGAATTTGGCATCATTATCTTTTTCCTTCAGGAAACTGTTAGCCTAATAGGAAAGACACCAACACAAAACTCCTGGCAAAAGGCCTGTACGGAGTATCCTGATGCAAAACTCAAAGGCCCACACATATACTTAAAGCTTCCTAAGGAGTTCTGAATTCACCACAAGAAAATAAAGACATGAGAAAGGCCTCTAATCAGAAGATGGAGACAAGCACAGTGAAGGGAGACCAGAGTGCCACGGAGGGCAACTTGGAGGAAACAGAAAAGACACAAATTTTCAGTAACCTAGAGGTAGGACTCTACTATCATGAAACAAAGATATAGGATGTTTTTTGCATGAACCTCTCCACCATCCATACTAGCAGTCTAACTTGCATGTTCTTCTAGATGCAGGTACAGGGTACAACAGTAAATGTGTGCAACAGCGCAGTCATGTCCAGCAAATACTGTTTTGCTACAGCTGTCAACTACCTCTAGCTTGTCCCTTAAAGGCTGCTACCTGCTCCAGTAGCTGGTCCTACACCCATGCATACACTTGCAGCATTAAAAGGTTTTTAAGAAAAAAAGCACACTAAAAGTTATGAGGGAAAAATGAGAGGAGAGAAAGGAAACAAATAAGTTTGGTCAAAATCCATCATATACATGGATGAAGGTCTCAAAAAAAACTTAGGAGACTTATTCAACATAAAAAACAACACTCTTTAAATTTTTTAAAGTGATCTAATAATCAGGCACTAAGGAGACGGCTCAGCAATTAAGAGCATGCTCTTCCAGAGGACCAGGTTCCATTCCTAGCACCCACATGTTCACCAACAGCCATCTGTAACTACAGTTCTTGAGGATCAGATGCCCTACTCTGGTTACCAGACACTGCTCACATGTAGTACACAGACAAACACGCAAGCAAACCATGAATACATAGAAAGTATCAAATCTTTTTTAAAAACTGATAATCAAAACACAACCTTTCTCAAACCCATTGTCAAAGACATAACTCAAGTAACATTGTGCACCAACTATCCTCCTTTATTGTTACTATAGCTCTTTCAATTTAACTTCTCAGAGTAATAAGTAAACAGTTATATTAGCTTTGTGTCTTAAGTTTTTATATTTATTTTTACTCCTTTCATAAAAAACTATACATTTTATAAGTGTTTTGCCTGAATGCAAGTGTGTGCACCACATGCATGCCTGGTACCCAAGAAGGTCAGAAGAAAATACTGTATCCCTTAGAGCTGGAGTTAGACTGTTGTGAGGCTCCACGTGGGTACAGGGATTCAAACCCAGGTCCTCTGGAAGAGCAGTCACTGCTCTTAGCCACTTAACCATCTCTTCAACCCCAAAACTATTTTATAATGTAAAGTGAGCAGACATTAAGCAGTAAAAGCACTCCATTCCACAGCACTAAGCCCACTGATTACTATTTTAGCAAGGAGTAACTTAAGATATATTATGTTTTAGCTGTTCCATAAATCAATCTTATTTAAGAATATAAACCAGGAGAGGCCTGCCCACCACCATGCCGCTCAGGCAGATGAAAGACACCCAGAGGCCTGCCTACAGTAAAGGCCACTATAATGTGCAAGCAAGTATGTGATGGAAAAATGGAAGATAAAGAGAAGCAGACAGTTTGAGCACTATGAAGAAAGATGGATCTGGAGGAAGAGGGTGATGTGAATAGCCTGCCCTGACACCTGAGGCCATGATGAAGTCTTGGCCCATACTGCCATTAAGGGCCATGTATGGGTCTGTGGCCATGCAGCAGCAGGAGTCTGTATCGAAGTTCATGGCCCATATTACCACCAAAGGCCATGCAGATGTCCCTAGTCTGAGCTGCAGAGTGAGACCATGTTGATGTCCAAAGCTGTGTAGTGAGGGCCCACCCCTCACTGGCTTTGGCATTCAAAAGAGTGCCTATACCTCACCTGGACAGCACAGTAGAGTTGGCCCTGGTGGTGGTGGTGGTGGTGGTGGTGGTGTGTGTAATGAGCTGGCCCCTGGTGGTAGTGGTGGTGGGGGGTTTGGGGTGTGGAATGAGCTGGCCCTAAGGCATAACAGCAGGAAAACTAACTCTACCCTTCCTGTCTACAGCATTAGGAGAGCTAGACGGGGCAATATTGGAGACTTCACCCCGGTGGTACAGGTGTGGGAGAGCTGGCAGGCTGACCAACTCAACTACCACCCAGGCCCAGATGCTGGCCCACCCCAACATTTACCCCATCTATAAACTGCTGGAATGTGGTGAAAGGACAGGTCCTGCAGATCCAAAGCTATAGGATCTCCATGATACAGGGCAACAACAGGATATCCTAGAGGAGTCACAATGAGAATTCAGTATTGGTAGTGTAGCAGAAGCCAGAGGCCCTGAATTAGATCAATGGCTAATTGCCAATGAGCATTTGCAAATAATTATGTATGGACAAAAGGGTATACTGTAGGACACACTATGACGCATTACAGCTTCCCCTTTTTTGTTTATTTTTTTATTTTGGGGGGTGGGTTATAAGAATGGAGAGTGGATAGCTACAAAGGGAGATGAGTAGGACTGAGGTACATGATATGAAAGTCACAAAGAATCAATAAAGAGGTTTAAGAGAATATAAATCAATATATTTTAATTATGAAACTGGTAAAAATGTCAGCATGAACTAGTTCAAACAGGGCCTAAAGTAGATAGTGTACAAACTATATAAGATACAAACTATTAAAATACTTACATTCTTTTGCTCCAGATGAATAAAGAAAAACTGAAACTTGACTTATTACAAAATGAATACATTTTCAACTCTCCAAAGCTATCTGTAAAAGGAAACTCCTGTCCTTTTTGGCATGAACAAATGTATTTTAAGATCAATACAAGCAGATAGGCAGGGTCCTCAAAACTCTTCTCTCTCATACATACCTTTTTGCTATTGCTACCATGCTTCAAAATCTTCTTATTCAAATGTGTAATTCACCCCAGACAACATTCCTACCATCCATCACTCACTACTACAAGTAAAGACCAGTGCCTACCATGTTATGTTCACATGTTCAAATAGTTGGCATGCTCAGCTCACTAACACTATTTCCATTTTACACAGAACAAAACTTAAGTCTTAACAATATCAGCAAATTATCCAAGGTCACATGATAAACAAAGAAATTAAGAAACAAGCACTGACTTCTTAGCACTCATTTATTTACACTGCTATTCTGAGTCCCTACATAAGCCACATTAACATTTCTATTAAAATAAGTACGAAATGGAGAAATGGCTGAGCCCTGGTTGTGCTTCCTAAGAACCCCAGTTCAATTCCCAGCACCCACATGGCAGCTCATAACCACCTCAACTCCAGTTCCAAAGGATCTAATGCTCTCTTCTGGTCTCTGTGGACAACAGACAAATACATGGAACACAAACATGCGTGCATACAAATGTGAATTAAAATAAACCCTTTCTCCTCCAAGTTGCCTTTTTACGGTAATACAATATTATAAAACACCCAGTACACACAGCCTGTTTGTTTACCCTGCTTTTAAGAGAACAGTGTAACAACTAACATTGTTTGCCTTGGACTTTCCATATAAACAATTTTTACAACATAAGCTAATACATAGGTTTAATTTTAAGTTATTTGTTACTAATCTCTGACCCAGAACAGGAGGGGGTGTGTGTGTGTGTGTGTGTGTGTGTGTGTGTGTGTGTGTGTGTGTGTGTGTGTTATGGTAATAATTCGCTGAAAACAGCAAATCAGTCCAAAGTGAGTACAATAAATATCAACCATAAACACTGAAAGCAGCATGGATAATGTCTGTTTGCAGTGATGTTTACAGCATTGTTTGTTATCTGGATCAGTGGGAATCAGTAAAGTTTCAACATCTCCTATAAGACTCTTAAAGATTTTTATAAAGTAATCTTCATTCCTTTCCATTTGATGCTTTCTGTGCTGTTCAACAAAAGAAATAGAAAAGTCCTTTATCAGGAACAGATTCACAAGACAGCATTCAGGCAGGCATGGATTCAAACTCACACCTAGTGTATAGACAGGCCAGAAACCACAAACTATATACACAGATGGAAAGCAGGAAAAGAAATGGAGAATTCAAATTTGTTCACTCTCAGTCAAATTAACTTAATATGACACTAACAAATTTTGGTGCTTCTGAGGCTATCTTTAATGCATTTTTAATAGAGATTTAATTTTATGTATATGAGTACACTGTAGCTGTCTTCAGACACACCAGAAAAGGGCATCATATCCCATTACAGATGGTTGTGAGTCACCATGTGATTGTTGGGAATTGAACTCAGGACCTCTGGAAGAGTAGTCAGTGCTCTCAACCACTGAGCCATCTCTCCAGCCCCCTCTTTAATGCATTTAACAGACTAATTTTTCTTGTGGTATTTTATCGTAGCAACAGAAATGAAACTAGGACAGTAGGTAATCCTGACATCAGTTTGTTTTTTATCAATTGTATCAAAATCCTTGATGTTTAGCCACCAAGAACTATAAACTGGATTACAGAAGATCTAGGAACTGTCTTTCCTCATGTTTCCATCATTTTTCCTTTCTATTCTGCTTCAATTTGTGATACGCTCCACTGTCCAAAACAAACTATCACTTCGTATGGACTTCCCTTTTAGCTTAGTCTACCAACTTCTATACTTAGACAAGCTGTAACCTATATTCTGCAAGAACATAAGTCAGAGGTAATGTCCTTAAAAAAAAAAAGGAAGAAAGAAAGAAAAAAAAAAAAAAAACAGCAACAGATCAAGAATGTTGGTATGACCAATCATGGTGGCACACACCTTTATTTCCAACATTCAGTAGGCATAGGCAGATGGGCCTCTGTGAGTTCAAAGCCAGTCTATTCTACAAAGGGAGTTCTAGGCTAGTCAGGGACACACTGTAAAACCTTACCTGAACTCACCCCAACCCTAAAATTAATATTGGTGCAATAATAAAAATCACCTGAGCAAACCAAAAGTTCTTTACACTTCAAAATTAGCTCCTAGACAAAAACATTATATTACCAGAATGTGGAACTTGTCATGGTTAGAATACTGTATGTCATTCATCATATGCCAGGGTTAGTCCAGGGGCTGCTATACAGTTGGTACTGTGCCACTGATCAAATAAATACCCTAAGCCAGAAAAAGAAGCCATGAACTTCCTACTGACTTCTGTAAAGGAAGTATGCAGAACCAGCACTATAGAAACTGCTTTCTAGTCCTTAGAGTAATGAGGACAGTCAGGAAGCAACTAAGATTTAGGAGCTCCTCTTGTTCAATACAAGGAAGATTCTGCCCTAAAAGCAATAGGTTTTATTTATGACTATTTATAAACTAAGAACTAAATCTATTAATTTATAAGAGTTATAAAAATGTCTATATAACATATGAGGAAGAAAATCACTTTAAAGAGGGTTCAATTCTGGAAGCAGGATCCACATGTCTAATCTGATTCTTTTTGTCTCTTGGTTAGATTGGTTGGTTGGATTAGTTGGTTGGTTGGTTGGTTGGCTGGCTGGTTGGTTGGTTTTTGATTTTTCAAGACAGGGTTTTTCTAGTCCGGCTGTCCTGGAACTTGCTCTATAGACCAGGGTGTCCTCAAACTCACAGAGAACTACATGCCTCTGCACCCTGAAAATGCTGGGATTAGAGGCATGTGCCACCACCAGCTGTTTTGTTTTGTTTTTTTTTTAAACAGTCTCACTTTATAGCACAAACTGGCTTTAAACTCACTATGTAGACCAAGCTAGCTTTGCATTATCAATCCCGCCTTAGACAACCAAGCTCTAACACTAGAGGTTTATACTGAATCTGGCTTTCTGATTGATCTATCCAGAGCCAGCACTCTTCACCACAGTTCCACTCTGCACTTGCAAATAAAGAAACACTCTCAGGCAGTCTAATGGACACAGCAGTTATTCCTGTTACTTGGGAAGCTGGGGCACAAGTATTTAAAGTTCAAAATGTGGCAGCAAATGACTAATCCCAGTGCTTAGGAAGTGCAGTCAGGAGAATCTTGAGTTCAAGACTAGCCTGAACATCCCTGCAAGAACTTATCTCAAAATAAAAGGTAAAGGGGAGGGGCTGGGGATTTAGCTCAGTGGTAGAGCGCGTACCTAGGAAGCGCAAGGCCCTGGGTTCGGTCCCCAGCTCCGAAAAAAAGAACCAAAAAAAAAAATAAATAAATAAAAAGGTAAAGGGGAAGCTGGAGTATGATACCAAACACCCACAAAACTCTAGGTTTGATCCCTAGTTCTTAAAAGAAGAAATCAAATGAAATATTTTACTGAAGTAATTAACGCACACAGTATGTTGAAGACAAGGCCACTTTTCAAGCATATTCAGAAGACCTAATTGCTGTCACAGTATATGATGAGGGTGATGCCATCTACCTGAGAAAGATACCAAAAAGCCTTATGAAAAGAGACAACAAAGGGATACACTTAAGGATCAGATTTAACAAGTAACCTAAAGAACCTCCTGTATCAACTGGGGAAGCTGATACAGTTGCATCACCTAGGCACACACAGGTCATTTGTGCATCAAGGTCTAGGTGAAACTGTGGACCAGCACTGGGCAGTGGAACAGTCTACAAAACAAAGGGTTACAGGTCAAAGTAAACAGGTAAGCAGGTTCCACATGATACTTTCTTGAAAAGCAAGAACAGAATGGACAGAATGACTAGAAAGGCTACATTTTATAGAAAACTAAACAGCAGCAGTGACTCCAGGAAGACTGAAATTTAGACCACCACCAGACCACCAAATTTAAACTTATAATCTCCTACCATGATATTCAAAACATGAAAGATACATAAATACACTCTGCCTGGGAAGAGCCAAAGAAACTCAATTCCCTCAGCAAAGGATGTCCAGGCAAGTCAATCCTATAATACTGTAAATATAAGAATTGTCCCACAGACATTACAGCAGTTGTGACACAAATAATCTCATAAATATGCACAGACAATATGCTCAACATCACAAACTTTCTTCCATGTATCTCTTCAGTCCAACTATGAGAACTCCCATAGATGACTAAAGACCAAAGGATGCTTGCTATTCAATCTGTCATCTTCTCTGGGCTTCTTTCCATCCTTCAAGCGTCCCTCCTCACCTCTCAAATCAGTCTAGAGCTCCCCAAGACTCTATCCTTCCAACCCTATCTTGATATGCTACCTGCATGCTTACTCCATTTCAGACTTCTCTTCTGAACCCTATCTGTGAAACCAACTAACTGGCTGTAAGCCCTATATCAATGCTTCACCATTTGCAGAGACATGAGAGCCATATCCCAAAAACTCCCACTTTCTATAAATCCCCAAGAGAGAAAACAGAGAAAGACACTTTTGCAAGACTGGTTTAACAAAAGAAAACTCTGTGTTTAATTGATCAGTGTATAGAAAGGAAATTATAATAACCAAGAACTTATGTAAGTCTCTAAAAATTCCCAGCAGCCTCTGAGAAATGGCAACCAGTAGTGGCTGCCCAGCACAACTAACCCCTGAGATACTCCTGGAAAGTACTCATTCCCTGGCATTATCACCTCTATCAAGGGAGACCTAATTCCATATATTTAAAATAAGTCTAAGGCAGTTTCTATTTTCCTGACTAAACCTGAAAAACTGACTCCATTTATAAAGACCATCTTCTAGACCCCTTAGAGAGAAGCATCTTTAATAAAAGATAAGTGGACAAAGTGTTCAACAGATGTCTCAAGGATCAGTAATGTCTTGCCTTGCAAATCTTTATAGTTCACTACAAAGTCACATAGTAAGACCCTGCCTCAAAAGAAATGAATAAATAATAACCTTTACAGTTCACTACCTCAGTTTATAATGTCTCCTCCCTATTTAGAAACTCAGGCCCAAAGCCAACAATGCCATCCTTGACTCATCTCTTTCTCTCACATTCCCTATTCAACCTTGTCAGCAAATAACATTCTTCCTGCTTAACTGCCTAGCAATTGTTCTTTGATGCAAGTCCACACCCGTACCATAATGAGCCTCTACCTCTGTTCACAGAAATTAATCCAACAGCATCTACTACAGGTAAAGTGACACTTAACAGTTTCCCTTTTACATTTATGCCAGATAATTTTTATCTATTGAATTATCACATTACAACCTGCCAAAATGTTTTATAATTCCAAAAAAAAAAAAAAAAAACAAAAACAAAAACAAAAACAAACCACAAGCCATTTCTCAGCATGATGCCTGTTCTTTATTTAAATCCCTGAAAGATTTATATGTTAGGACAGATGTCAAAAAATGACAGGCACACTTAACTTGTACTAACTTGTGTTTTTAAATATGTAATTTTTTTTCATTTTGGGAGGTTTCATTTTGGTGTTTTGAGGTAAAATATCATTCTGTTGCCTAACCTGGTCCCCAAGCAATCCTACTGCCTCAACCTTCTGAGTATCTGGGACTACAGCTGTACATCACTATACATAATAGCTTCACTTTAAATGACACGACGCAAAGATATGACACATTCTCTAGCAAAAAGAAACTGATTTCTTGAACTCTTTAATGACAAAATAATTTGTTTCTCTAGGTCTCATGCACTATGTATGGGATGGGGGGGGAGGGGAGAATAAGTATTTTGCCTGCATGTTTGTCTGTGTATCACTTGCACTGCAGAAGCCAGAAAGGGGCCTCAGATCTCAGATCTCAGTTCTGAGAGTCTCCTGCCTGGAAAGGCTGTATCTGGCTGTATTTGGTGGCACACAATTTTAATCCCAGAAGTCAGAAGACAGAGGCAGGGAGACCTTCCAATCTCTGTGAATTCTAGGCCACACAGGGCTACATAGTGAGACACTGTTCAAAAAAAGAAGGGGGCAAGGGGGGCTATATGGAGGAGCTTCAAATGCATATTGATTTTTTTTTTTAAAGTTTGCAAAAGCTATAGACAGTACCATGATTCCATTGTACTGTGAGAAAGACAAGACCAGAGAGATGGTGATCAGGCCTGATGGGGAGGAAGCAATGGACAGACTCAAAGGGACTCTGGAAAGCCATAGTATGATCTTTTAACAAAGGACTGCAAAGGACTCAGTAGCATGGGGATGTAATAATGTGGTGCTCTGCATCTGTTAAAACCCTCACAGCTTAAATTTAAAGGAAAAAAAAAGTATCTGTTTACCTGAGGATCTTGAAGGCAGAATTCCAGACTTGCTCTCTGAAATGGTAAGCTGTGCTAGTGCCAGAATTTATGACCCACCTCCCTAACAGATGAGTGTCTAAGGCAGGCAATTCCATGTGTGTTGCCACATACTGATATGGATGAACAAACATGGCCCACACAGCCCATTAAGACAGCAGAAGGAGCTCACACAGGTCTCTTCTGGACTCTCCCTATATGCTTTCCATTCCTAATTTTATTATGTATCCTTTTGCTATAATAAATGGTATAAAACAATAACCCTGTACCTTCTTAGAACAGTACACAGCCAGTCAAGGCTCATATTTTGAAACCCTAAGGACAAGGGCTTATTTTTCTTTAGCTTTGTGAATACTTCTTCCAAATAATTTAATCTGTGGTGGTTTGGGGGGACCTCCAAATTTTACAATGCTCAGCACTAGACTAATCTCACAATGCAAGGATGTTCATTTAAAATCATTAACTAGGAAGAGTAGTGCATATCCAGGACTCAAGAAGCTCAGACAAAAAGACTACACGGATTGGAAGCCAGCATTGTAAGACGAGTGAGAGCTGTCTCAAAAACAAAACAAACAAACAAACAAAAGACTGCCAGGCATGGTGAGCACTCAGGAGGAAGAGGCAGATGGATCTCTGTGAGTTCCAGCCCGGTCAGGGTCACACGGTGACATCCCGCTTCAAAAAACAAAGTCAAAACATATATTAAAATAAAATGTAATGCAGAGGACTTGATACTACAGCAGGCATGAAACGTGACAATCTAAGGCTGGCTGCAATGTACATGCCACTTTTCATTCTCCCAACACTAAGTATCAAGAATGCTGTTCTCTAAACCACTTATGAGCCCGAAAGGACAGGAAGCTGTACTTACCAACAATGCCCAGCTCCTAGCACTAGAGCCCTTCATAAAATCCTTTAAACTTGATAGACAGATAAGTGGATCAGAAATAGTATGGGGTTTTTTGTTTGTTTTATTTTTAAACAGGAAATTAGGATCAGAAAGATGGTTCAGCAAATAAAGGCAAGCTTGGTGACCTGAGTTCAATTCTGGGAGCCCACATAAAAGGTGGAAGGAATCTACGCCATAAAGTTCTCCTTTGATAGCCACATGTGTGCTATACAGTACATGCCCACAAATACACACAATTAAAGACAAAACAAAGGGAATATATAATGTCTTGTCAATCCCCATATCTCCACAATAATGTGGAAGTTAGTATTGGGAATTAGAGGAAATGGGTTCAGCAACTGACTCCTTATGTTTATTTCTGTCTACTGCCAACAGTAGCCATGATTCCAATCTCCTCTCCACCTTTTCCAGGAAAGCACATTTCACAAACTGTGTCATACCCATCTCACCACTAACAGGTTCTGGCTGAGCTGCAAATGAATAATCAAGACTGTCTGAGCAATTTCCCCTAATTCACATTGTCTTCTCTGGTTATCAGCTGAACTCACAAGAAAGAGCTCTGGACCCTATCCTTAAATTTATTTCCACAATTCTAGACAACATACAGTAATCTGGATACTGGGGGACAAAATAAAACTAGAAAAGTTAGAATGTTTACCTATAAACTAGCAAAAAACAGAGTCCTAGGACAGATGAAATCAAAGACACCAACTCTTTGCCAAACACAAAATCAATCCAGAATTGTCAAAAATAATTTCCACGTAGACAGAATCAACTTAAAGGAAGTTACTTCAGTCCCCTAGCTCAAGTGTATTACTGCCTATAAGTAATGTTTCTTCTTCCATATAGAAAGCAAAATGCAGGGCTGGAGAGATGGCTCAGTGGTTAAGAGCACCCGACTGCTCTTCCAGAGGTCATGAGTTCAATTCCCAGCAACCACATGGTGGCTCACAACCATCTGTAAAGAGATCCGATGCCCTCTTCTGGTGTGTCTGAAGACAGCTACAGTGTACTTACATATAATAAATAAATAAATCTTTAAAAAAAAAAAAAAAAAGAAAGCAAAATGCAAATTAATTTTCCATCGGACTAAGCAGATTGTGAACTTTTTCTAACACTGAAGTCACAACTAAGCCTAAGCCCAAAATCTGGGGATGACATCTGAAATCATACAGGTCTACTGTGACTTCTATGTCATTACCACATGCAATCATTTATTCTCTGTCACTCATGACTCTTTGCCCCAATAGGAGTCTGAGATAGTCCATCTCCAATATCTCCTCCCTAGATTCTACCCCCAGTACGTCAGATATCTCACATTTCTGCAGAAACAGCTTTGATCTGTGTTCCAATCCAGTAACTGAAACTGCTTGTGCCTCAACAACCAGCCAACAGCTGCCCTACTGTCCTGCTCTAATGTAGATACTCACCAAGACATTGCAAACGTGCTGCTTGGTATCTCTCTTCTAACTTAATCCAAAAGATACTATCTCACAGCCATGTAAAAACTTCCTCCCTTCCATGTAAAATCAATCCTCCATTGTCTCTCTAACTAAGGCCTTTTCCTAGAGAACATAACTAGCATTAAACTACACTTAACAGTCTTTATACCCTTTAGCTTTGTCTAATGTTAAGTCACATGCTGAAGATATGACAGTCCAATCAAAGTCCCAAACACCTGGCTGGCCTGAGGTGCCCAAGCTGTGTCCTTTTATCCTTTTACCTTTAAGGGTAGGGGCCCAAAGCGAATTTAAAAAAAAAATTTTTTTTCCTTTAATGCTGCTTGATACTCTCAGGACACAATGTGTATGAGTTTACCTGACAGATTGGGCTGCATACCTATGGCTGTTTCAAATGTAACTGTTTTTTCCTTATAGACATTATTCCAGTATGTCAGGTAAGTACAGCCTAACACCAAGGAAGGTCACATCTCTTCTCTGGCCTCTCTCCTGATGAATCTTGGGGCACAGGAACCCACTTATTCATACACAGTTTTGCTTAAGTTTCAAAGGTTCATGGTTCTAGGACAGAGCATGCCTGACTCAAAGCACCAGTTGACAGTTTCATTCCACAGGTGAAAGAAGTCAGAAGAACTCCATAAACTAGTTACTAAAGAAAGGACTTGGGCTGCCCTGTTGTCCCCTGGACCATTGGAACCTTGACTTTCTTTTCATGGTCAGAGCTTGCACAAACAGGCTTCAAAATCAATCCTCCATTGTCTCCCTAATTAAGGCCTTTTTCTGGACAACATAATTAGAATGCTCCAAGACATATCAGAGCCCAACTTTGCCCCCTTTGTCTTGCTAGCTAAGCCAAAGCAGAGCAGCTACTTACTCTATGAGAATGATGACAAAGTATGGGTCTTCCCCCTTCTCAGGTAGGTAACTGTGACACCTTCCTTATGAGCCCTGTGACTCCAGTACAACCATCCTAACATATAAGCCTGTTCTATCACTCTGGGACCCAAAGTTCCCATCAAAATCAACTGCAAACTGCTCTGATCCTGTCTGATAGAAGCTTCTTCTCAACCCAACACTACTCCAAACATAACTAAAACTTTCAGTCGAAACGCCCAACTTCTCACACCTCCATGTCTTTCCCAATTCCTCTCTCAAGGGGACTAATTTCCCCATATGGCCTAGTCAGTTTCTGTACAGTTCCTGGGCCAAGCATTTTTCACGTCTCTATCTAGGGTTTTTCTGTTGTTGTTTGTTTACCTGTTCTTTTTTTAAGTAGGAATATATGATGATGAGAAAAGAATGTAATAGGCTATGTGCTGCCTATGAAGAATGAGTATCTGCCAAACCTGGAGCCCAGACAGCGCCTCTAGGCTCCCCGAGCACACTGCTGTTAACAGCCACTGCACACATCACACAGCAAAGCATGGAACATGGCCACTAAGCTGCTCTGGTCTCACTCCTTACAGATATACCTTCAGGACAACTGCTGTTCCTGGCACACTCTGCAAACGAATTAACTAACAAACCATACCTCAAGAACAAGCTGGCAAAACCCAACAGAAGATTTATTCTTCTGAATAAATCTTTAGCAGTAAAATACTAAGTGGGGGAAAAAACACTAACTTTATTTACATACCACTTCATATAGTAACTATACAATAATTTCAAAATCTGGCAACATAAATATTGTGCAGAAAAGAACAGAAACCAAATTAACTTACGGAAAGTCAGGCTCCAGGCCAAGAAGTGCTGAAACAACCTGGCAATGATGATACACACTTTTAATCCCAGCACTCAGGAGGCAGAAGCAGGTAGATCTCTGAGTTTGAGACCAGTGGTCAAAGAATGAGTTCCAGTACAGTCAGAACTGCACAGAAAAGGCCTGTCTTTTTCTGGATGGTGTGGGGGGGCACAGAGAGAGGGAAGGAGGAAGGGAGGGAAGGAGATTGAACAGAACACTTAAACTCAGATCTATAGTTCTCAGAAACACTTTTTCTGGCCATGAGTAATGGCTAACATGTATGACCTCTGTACTTTGGAGATGGAAGCAATTGGATCAGGAGTTCAAGACTAACCTCAGCTAGAGTGAGGCCAGTTTAAGCTACAGGATGAGATTTTAAAAAAATGAGGAATGCTTTTCCTTTTGGTCCTAGTTTCACCTCTGTTGCTGTGAAAGAATATCCTGGGAAAAAGAAACTGAGGGGAGAAAAGGTTTATTCAGTTTACAGTTCCCAGTTACAGTTCTCCAGAAGTCAGGAAGTCAGAGAAGGAATTGCAGTAGTCATATTCAAAGACAAGAGCAGAAAAAGAGAATGAATGCATACTTGCTTATTGCTCAGCTCATTTTCTCTACTCTTACCCAGGCAATGGTGCCACCCACAGTGAGATGGGTCTTCTCACATCAATTAAGAACTGAGACAATCCCCTACA
Organism: Rattus norvegicus; assembly: GCF_021556685.1. Taxonomy (NCBI): domain Eukaryota; kingdom Metazoa; phylum Chordata; class Mammalia; order Rodentia; family Muridae; genus Rattus; species Rattus norvegicus. Next base: position 114,896,323 of record NC_141540.1, read on the forward strand.
GACATCTCCACAAGTCAACCTCAGCCAGACCATCCCTTGCTGAGACTTTTGACTGTATCAAATAAATAAAACTACTCAACACATTGTTACAGATCTGCCTCTCTCTACAAACTATAATGAAGCATGATGTCTTCAATTACTATTGTCTGACATGGGAGTAAGGTGGGATTTAATTTCTAACCCATTACTTAACAAAATTTTCAAGTTAATGCTACTTTTTATGGGGAGTCATACAATGGATACTCCTAGGCTATAGCTTTAGAATAACAACAAACTAAATATTTTATGTCTTTTCTTTTTTTGTAAGCATTAGTCCTTGAGAAATCAACAAAGATTAAACAGCTTAATTAACAAATGCCACTGAAAGGCAAGACAGCTGCACCCACAGCATGACCCTCACATGCCAGCTAAGCTGACACAATGCCAGCTGAGGGAATCAACTTTTGAGCTTCTGTACAGGTAGGACAGAGTCCAAAAGCCAACAGGGCATATTAACACCTCAGCCTCAGCCAGGGAAATGCACACTTTCAGGAGCAGATAAAAATATAAGAAAAACTCTTAACTTAAAACAACTAACAAGTGCTTTTGCACAGTAGCTATATGGAGTGTTGTCTATTCCAGAGCTGCAAACCACTACCTGCAGGCCAACCCAGGCTCACTTGACTCAGTACAACCCATAGTTATTAAGACTTTGCAAGACTAAAGGAATGATGATAGCGTGTCATTCACGTGAAAATTACATGGAATTTACATTTCAGAATTCAGGAATGAATCTGGTTGCTCACAATCAGCTCATTCCTTTATTAGCACCCTTCTGCTAGGTACTGGTGATACAGGTAGTCTATGGTCTGAAAAGCCTGAAATATTCATTGTGTGGCCTTTCACACAGGCAGTCTATTAACCTACAGCACAACTAGGAACATAAGCTGACACAGCTTCCTTCCTCTGAGTTTTCAAGAATTGAGATTGATTAGAGAAATTGATTCATTTTTAGGGCCAGGTGTGGTGGCGCATCCTTTAATCCTAGCACTCAAGAGGCAGAGACAGGTGGATCTCTGTATTGAAGGCCAGTCTAATCAACATCGTGAAGCCCTATCTCAAAACAAAAAAAAGACTTATTTTATGTATATAAGTGTTTAACCTGCATATATGTATGTGCTGCACATAAGTCCCTCATGCCTGAAAAAAACAGAAGAGGTCATTAGATCCCTTGAAACTGAAGTTACTGACAATTATAAACCAACATGTGGGTGCTGAGAATCAAACCTAGGTTTTGGGAGTAGTATTTGGTTTTGGCTTTTAGATTTTGAGACAGGGTCTGGCTATGTAGCTGTGACTGATCTGGAACTCAGTATATAAACCAGGCTGACTTTGAACATACAGAGGTTTACCTGCCTTTGCCTCCTAAATGCTGGGATTAATGGTATTCATCACTACACCCAGCCAAGCTGGTTTAGTTTTAAATCAAATATGAAGGGGTGAAATAAGCTAGAAAGACTAGGGAAATAATAACCAGGGAAAGGAATCTCTCATCTTGGAAACTGCTTAAGTCTCTTGTCTGTTCAAAGTCAAGAACGCCAGTACAATGAAATTTGCCCACATAAAGCCTGGTGTGACAGCAAAGCATTTACCTATTTATTATCCCAGAACTTTGGGAAGCAGAAGCAGGACCATCATCAGTTCACTTTGAATGGAAACATTTCAACTCCCTCTTGACCCACAGTTTACCTTCTCTTTAAACTCCCACCCACTGTACCTTAGAAACAGCTCTAGAACTTTACTGGAAAAAGGGAAAGAGGGGCACTTTAGAAATTCTTATTAAATTATGTAACCACAAATGTTGTATGGCTATTACAACAGTAGGGGCAGCTCTCTTGAGAAGCACACACTCACATTTAGGTGTGTTGGTCTCCTCTGTTGTTTCTTTAAAAACTCCAACTCTACTTGGTACAGACTCCTGAAATTCTCTGCCTGTGTATGGTCAAGAGAGCGGTTTCACTTGAAACTGCAGATCCCTGAAAGAACTACATGGCCACTAAGAAGCATGGAGCTATGCCCCTGACACTTCTGCAACCAACAACAGGGAAGGGAAGGGCACCAAACAAGACCCTAGCTAAAGCTCCAAATCTGTTTAGGGACCCACTGACAGTTCTGGGTGCCCATTAAGACTCTGTGTGCCCAGTGGTTCAATTTTCCCCCTCTCCTTTCTAAAGAAAGGTGTTGTTGATTTACTGTGTCTCATTTTAACAGGAGTACCAATGTTATAGCATGTATGTTCTCAAAGCAAGCTCCTCTGCTATATATCTAAGCATCAACCCGAATCAACACAAAGAGCCAGCAATATGGCTGTAAATAGGAAGGATGGCCGAAGGTGATGAAACCACGGAAAGTAAGTTACAACATTCTAGGGTCTTTGTGCGATATGGGGAGAAGACCAGTCTTATGTATCCCAGGCTAGCCTGGAAGAATGCAAACAGGCCACTCTCTTTGAGCTGCAATTCAACAGACAGACAAAGATGTACAGATTATTGTATACTCTGAAAATGTTTAATGTAAACATTTATTTTTAATAACTGTTATCTTTTGAGAGCCACTAGGCTAAGCACTATACCATTCTGAAGTATGACACACACTGTATCATTTAATTCTCTCAACAAATAGCCTAGGGCTCTATTATTTGGCCCAATTAACTTACAAGGAAATGTGAGAAAAATCAACAACTGAACCCAAGATCAAGGGCTGCAAGATTGAGCCCTTTATCAAAGCATCCCCAATGGTTACTCCACTTCCAAACATATTCCCCTCAAGACCTTTGCCTTTGACAGAAATCTTGCTATTCACAAGGTGGACTCACAAGCCAATGGCTCTGGCACTGCTCTAGCTATATCCTCACTGCTGCAATAAAAACCATGCCACTGAAAGAAAAGCCAGATACTCCCATAAACAGGCCGAATTGGAGCCTCAAATGAAATAAGATCTACAAGAGTTATATGTACATGCACGTTAAAATTTGAAAATCCTAGTTCAGCACCTGTACATGCTATCTTGAGATGTTTCTCCAGTTCAAATGCATATCCTTGTACAGAGCCTCCTACTTGTTGCTTGCTGAGATCCCAAACCTAAAGGTACACCAGGACCAACAGCTACTCCCTGGGTTCCCCAGGGAGCAACCTAGCTTTTCTTCTGTTCTCAGTCTGCTCCTTTATTACCTCTTTACAGAATCTAAACCACAATCCAGCTTTCTGAACCCTCCTTCAGACTAAAAGACAACTAGGCAATTAGGAATGTCCCAAGTTCCTTAGAATGGGAAAGTACAGTAGCCACCAAGAGCAGAAGGGACAGTAGAGAGTGCTTCTGTTTGGCTCTCGGCTCTTAACAACTAAAGAATAATCCCAAAATTGGGGGTGCATGTGTTATAGAGTCTCTAACACATCCCTAGCAACCACAATAGGATACTACCAAGCAATAGGATATATTACATGTGTAATCAGAGGTCTTTAGCTTTCCTGTGAGAAGTTTGTGCTTCTGCTGCTTCTGGGTTATTAGAAGCTTAACTGGAGATGCATCAGCCAATCTGTACACAGACACCAACACCTAGGCTTGCCCTTGCTCTATCTCCCCATTCTTCCTCTTAACCAGGCTATTCTCCCCTTGGCCCCTCCAAGTGGGTAGTATGGATTTTTTGCCAGCCAAAGCACTGCAGTACACCCTAAAGCTGGGACTTAAGGGACAAATCAATATAAACGGAACATGTTTTCCCATCTTTCATGACTGATTAGCATTTGTAAGTGAAATACACACACACGCACGCACGCACGCACGCACACACACACGCACGCACGCACACACACACTTGCAAGCATGATAATCCACAAAGAGGCAGGCAGATCTCCATATTTGAGGCCAGACTAGTATACATAGTGAGTTCCAGGCCTGCCAGGAGAGAGACCTTATCTCAAAGCAGAACACTGACAATGGTGTGCTAATGGACACACCACAGCTTCAGTCACCATCTTTATCCCTGGGCCTCAAAAGAGCCCCCAAAACCACTTAAAATTCATAGCTTACCTTACATCATAAACAATAAACAAAACAATAAATAACTCAAAGTAATAATAACAAGATGGTTCAGTGAGTAAAAACTGACAACCTTGATTGGATCACAGAACACAGTTAAGGTAAAAGGAAGAGATCCAACTCCGCAAAGTTTCCTCTAACTTCCACATGAGCACACATGTGCTCTCCCACATACAATTGTTTAAATTAATTCAAAATGAACTAAACCAAATGTCAAACTAAAACTCTTTCAACTCCTATGAAGGTAGGGGAACCTTTGTGAACTAGAATTGAGCAATTCTTGGCTATTTACAACCAAAAAAGAAAAAAATCTATAAGCCAGACACGGAAAGCACATACCTGTAATCCCAGCACTCAGAAGGCAGAGGCAGGAGGTAAACTGGCCTACATAATGAGCTACAGGCTAGCCAGAGCTACATGTCTAGATATTGTCTGGGGTCGGGTAAGCCCAGTACTCAGATTCAGAAAAGAGAAATCAGTGTTGGAGACTAACCTGAGTAAGTGCAAAATAAGTAAGGGCTAGGAATATAGCTTTGTGGAGAAAGAAAGGGAAGGCAAAGAAGAAAGGAAGAGAGAGTAAGAGAAGGGAAAAGATCAAAAGGGGGAATAGAGGAAAAGCCAGAATCCCAAGCATGCCTGGTTGCAGTGTTTCCAGGCCTACCTAGACTACAGCCTATGAGGCCATCTCACTAACTGTAAGTTAGGTTTTTGTTTGTTTGTTGTTGTTGTTTATGATGTAAGGTAAAAACAACAGAAGGACAAAAATTAATTGGGTCCCTTCTTTATACTATACACCAAAATCAATTCCAAAGCAATTATAAATTTAGACATGAAAAGCACAATTATACATCATTTATAAAGTAAAAGTTTTGTTTATGCCCTCAGTTAGAGAAATCTACAGAAAAATGCTGAGAAGCTAAACTCCAATAAACCTAACTTCATTTCACCCAAAAGCAGCAAAAATGGCTCAATGAAAATAAGCTACAGAGAATGTACATGCATACAATACTCAAAAACAATCATGATTCCAGTTCCAGAGGGACCCAACACCCTCATACAGACATACATGTAAGCAAAACACCAATGCACATTAAAGGGAAAAAAAAAAAAAAAAAAAACAAGGAAAAGACAAAACTCAGGCAGTGGTGACACATATCCTTGATCCCAGAACTCTAGAGGCAGAGGCAACTGGATCTCTGAGTTCAAGGCCAACCTGATCTACAAAGTGAGTACAGTCAGGGCTACACAGAAAAACACTGTCGCAAAAGAAACAAACAAAAACAAAGGGGAAAAAGAGAAAGAGGGACGAGGGAGGAGGAGGAAGAGAAGATAGGAACCAATTGAAAACATGGGCCAAGTGGCCAGCAAATGCATAAAAAGACTCATCATTATCAGGAAAGGACTATTTAAAGCCCCAGAGCAGTAACACTACAGAAACCCACCAAGAGTGCAGAAGAAAGGCCAGCCAGGAACAGAGAAGAGATCAGGGAAGAATGGTCAGTGGGAGAAAGGAACTTAAGCACAGAGCCACTAACTCAAAGTTATTAAAAAGCTCTCTGGGGGCATTCTGAGAATACGTACAGGGGCCACTGGCTACTACTGACTCTAAAAACTTCAACTTCACTGAATCAATTTAGACAGAAAACCATTGTTCCAGATGTGTTTCTCTGGCTAACCCATTTCTGTTATTTTTGCTTTCACAGTTGATGAGAGAGAAGAACAGGCATTTCATATCTCACCCATTGTTTGAATTTGAAATTGCATGACCATTGTCTCTGCTCCTTCTCTACCTCTGCAACTACCTTGATATTCTAAAAAGTCACTTAGAACAAAGTCATCTAGTCTTTCTGATAGACTCCCTCCAGAGAGAGGTCTTTTGCAGACCAGCTTACCATTGCTCTCTTTATCTTTATTCTCCAAGGACCAACACACTGACACAGTGCATGAGGAAGCTCTGAAGCACTGAAGAGCACTGAAGAATAACAGAGTCCCTGCCACTGAGCTTGCCACAGCCCCTTCAATAGACGCACTTAATTCTATATAGGGCATACAAATAAAGGCAAACCACTTATTTTCATCTTTGCAGATTCTTTACCTTTCATTTAGCCTTTTATCTCAAAAGAGGTGACATGTGGCCAAAATGCCAAAGAAAATATACTAAACCAAATGTGCCTGAAATCTCAGCATTGAAAATAGGAAGATAGGTGACACAGGGGAAGAAAGGGGGAGGAGAAGGAGGAAGGTAAGAGGGGACAAAGGAAAAGGAAAGATGGATGGATGATTTAATTAAATATACATATTAATTCAATGCTAAGCCTAAAATCAATTTATACAATACTGCTTCATTAGTCACCCAAAGGCTTGGCAATCACCCTGACTTAGTGAATGCCACCCAAGCTTTTGGACCAAAACGAAACCACTAGGGAACTTAAAACTTTGCCTTAAGCACCAACATGTACATTCTATCCTATGTGCCAAAGCCACACACCCAGGAACCACACACACTGTTCTTTCTATGCAAAATGTTTGTTTAAATTCCAAACCAAGACCAAAAGACTTAAGTGGTCTCGGTATAAAACGTAATAAATTAAAAAGTAGTTGAGGTGTTCTCAAGATTCTGAGAAATGGGGTTGGGGATTTAGCTCAGTGGTAGAGCACTTGCCTAGCAAGCGCAAGGCCCTGGGTTCAGTCCCCAGCTCCGGGAAAAAAAAAAAAAAAGATTCTGAGAAATACTAAAAACAGCCAAGACTCTGAAAAAATGAGAGCAAACTCATTGGCATACATACATCTCAAATAAGGACCAGCATTTCAAACTGCTCTAAAGCTGCAGTTCACAAACTTATTATCCATCTGAGCTCCCAGACAGCAAGCTCAAGCAAGTTAGAGAGTACTTCATGATCTGACAAGATTCTAGGTGAAGGTAATATTTCCTGCAGTCACCACTTGAAATCAATAAAGACCTAGAAGGGGCTGGAATTCTCACCTTTTGACTTTTCACTGCATAGCAGAGCAAGGCTAAGGGAGGCCCTGACTGACAAAGAGCAGACAAAAAAATCAGCAACAGATTCTGTACTACTCAAATGCTAGTTTCTCTTACCAAATGACACTGTCACCTGTGACTCAAAACGTTGCACCTGGATAGCATCCGTGCAGTAAAAAACTGTGAGCAAGGTCACAGCACACTTGTATAACATGTAACTACCACTTTCTTGTACATGGCTTTAGGATATGTCAAGCCCTTATAAAAACATCCAGTTAACACAGACTGTCCTAGAGCTTCTGGCATTACAGGTCCTTTTTTTTTTTTTTTTTTCATTTTATTTTCTGAAGTGCCAAGGATTGAACTCAAGCCCTTGCACACACTAGGAAAGTGCTTTATTACTGACCTAGACTCTCAGCATGGATCCTTTCTAAATCCCACTTACTTTGCATTACTTTGAACAACTGTTTCCCTCGAACCTGAGTTGAATCCTAATATGTAAGACTAATTCCTATAAAACCGATTTCTATGAAAAAAGAAACTCAAAACTGTCAAATGTCACAGAAGCATCTTTTCTGATCCCAGTAGCCTGAGTGACCCAATTCTACAATAATTAATACACCTAGGTTCTTCCTGTCATTCATTCAAAAAGACTATGTGACAGAAAACTGGGAGTACAATGGGAAATAAAAGGGCACTTCTGTCCTTTTGGAAGACACTGAATCCTCTAATAACATAGAACACACAAAACTGTTAACAAAGATGATCATATGGCACTTTGGTCAAGTAAAAGTAAAAACTGTAAGTACCTACAGCAGAATCCAAGATACAAGATGAAAGAAATTTTAACAAAAACTGTGTCAGAAAGGAAATCCCAGACACAGACAACCCACAAGCAGAACTTCTGAGGTCCTTTTGAGGCTGGGTTTTGGTACAGTGGCCTCAAATAATGGAACAGAGAGTAAGTCTTAAAAACAGGATGGAAAATTCCAGATTCATAGAATGAATGAATATACCTCAGAAATCTTTATTTTTTTATTGTTTCAGAAATCTTTATACCAGTGGTTCTCAACCTATGGGTCATGATCCTCGAGAGGTCAAATATCAGATATGCTGTATATAACATTTAATCATGATTCATAACAGCAAAATTACAGCTATAAAGTAGCAACAAAATAATTTTATGGTTGGGGGAGGTCACCACAACATGAGGAAGAACTGTATTAAAGAGTTTCAACATTAAAATGTTGAGAACCACTGCTTTACAGGAACACAGTTTGTTAGAAATTATAATTTCCAACCAGGCAGTGGAAATAACAATCTTTAATTCCAGCACTCTAGAGGCAGAGGCAGGTGATGTCTGAATTCAAGGCCATCCTCCTAATCTACAGAATTTGTTCCAGGACAGCCAGGGCTACACAGAGAAACCCTGTTTCCAAAGAAAGAAATTATAATTTCCACCTGGTCTACTCAGAAATTCTAGGACCGCCAGGGCACACAAAGAAACCTGATCTTAAAAAAAAAAAATCAAAAAGAAATGATAATTTCCAGGGATTACTACACAGGGAGCTCATGCCTCTGAGAGAAACAGTTTTTCTGCTTTCCATAAACTGTTCCCCTTACACACAATAACCCAAGAAAAAACACCCACAGAAAGCCCTGAGACTGTGTCAGCTACTAAAGCAAATAAGCATCATCAAGTACTGCCCCACTCTTATGTATCTGCATTTAACTAGTTCTTTTTTTTAATGGTTTTTAAAAAGATTTATTTAATGCGAGTGAATACACTGTATCTGTCTTCAGACAAACCAGAAGAGGGCATCGAATCCCATTACGGATGGTTGTGAGCCACCATGTGGTTGCTGGTATTTGAACTCAGGACCTCTGGAAGAGCAGCCAGTGCTCTTAACCTCTGAGCCATCTCTCCAGTCCTACTTAACTCTTAACTAACTCCAAATAACCAAAACTTTGATATAGTCAATGGTTAGTCTATATTGCGCTGTTTAAGTCAGAAGCTCAGGTCCTGAAAGTGCCAAGACACGAATCTACTTATCTAAACTTCCCAGGTACTGTCACTTACATTCTGAAAACCAGCTAAGCTTTGTCCAGTCCCACAGGCCCTGGGTGGCTAGTTCCCTCCAGAGCTCCCAATATGGGCCAAGCAACCCCACAAATTACTCTTAACTTCAACGCCCAGTCTTCTGTATACTGGGGAGGGTACAGCACCTGCAGCCCAACAGTTCTCATAGGATAGAAGATTGAAGCAAAACCCCCATTCAGGGTTGGGAAGGAAGGGAAACTGCCAGGTTTCACAAGACAGTGATGCACACAGGGGCCCAATGATAAGATCACTCCCCTATTATAAGTTGATTCCAGTCATTTTCTTTCCAGCAAGTGGAAATATACATCAATAAGTTATGCATAGAACTACTTTAATTAATTTTAAGGTGGTAAGGAAACATCGTCATGTCCATAAACTCTGGTCAACACCAGTAATGCTCTCCAGGCTTCCCGCTCCAGCAGCACACTCACACAAATTCTATTTCCTACTTCCAAGATTGCAAATTAGATACACCACTATCCACTAAACTCCACTTAAACTGAAAGCTGAGCCATACAGACTTCTTTGAATTATATTTCCATACTAGAGCCCACTAAAAATAAAATTTTTTAAATATTATAGATTATAGGCTTTATAATCAGCAGTGCCTTTAAGGGGTTTTAAATACGATCTAGCATAATTCCTAGAAATTAGTACCAGAAACTGGGATATATAAATTTCATTTCTTGTACATGAGGCTCCTTTTCTTTGGTAGTCATAAACTTTTGCCAAAATGATGTAGAGGAACAAAGCCAAAAAGGCTCAAATATCCACTATTAATACAGTTCAGAGAGAGTGGTCAAACACACCTTCTCAATGTCGTCTACTGAGACCAGTGAGTCTCAGGGGACCAAGAGGAGCCTGGCAGCTGCACTCTTAAGTACCCTGGAGTATATCACTACCAGCACACACACACACACACACACACACACACACACACACACACACACAGTCATTAACTTTGCCAGTCTTGTAAATTTCTTGAACTTAAGTAATTCTAAAAGCACCAGTAAAAGATTCCAGTAACAATTTATTGCTGATTATTTAAGGAATCTTAGTAGAGGAAATGGTAATGAAAATATGTTTTCAAAGTGACAGACTCCAAGATTTAAAGCAAAGTCCACAGAAACCATAACTGTCTGATAATTTTGATCTTTGCAGTGCTAGGGCTCAAGTCCAGAGCTTCATGAACACTCGATACCATTGAGCCACACTTCCAACATGCTTCTCCAATTTTGACTATCACCACTATCACCACCACCACCACCACCACCACCACCACCACCAACAACAACAACAACAACAACAACAACAACAACAAACTTCAAATATTACTGCAGCAAACCTTTTCATGTGGGCTAGTAAAATAGTACCACAGGAAATAACATTTGTCTGTTATAAATCCAGCAACTTAAGTTCAAAATCTGGTAGAAGACAAGAAGCAACTGCACAAAGTTCCTCTGACCTCCACACTTGAACTGTGGTACACACCAACTTGCACACATATATCACACACACACACACACACACACACACACACACAAATCATGAAAAACAAGTGATCCAGGTAAAAATCCATCTAAACTGAAAATGTCTATTCCAAACTAAAAAGATTTGCACAATATATGAACATGTTGAATCACATCTTTTGAAACTCATTTTTAATTATTTTCTCAAAATTAAGACACAAAGGGGGACGGTCTCAAAATTTCTATGAACAAAGTTCCCACTTCTCTTACTCAAATTAACATTCCAAGAAAGGGCAATGATTTTGAAACTAGTTTTATTACATTATACAGTGTAATATAAACTCCCTTCTTCCACATAATCATTTTAAAACAACTAGGTTTAACACCGCTGTCTTTTTCCCCCCTTCGGGGTGGGGTTGGGGGGGTGCCACTGATCAAATTTGGAGACTTTCACTTAGCACACAAAGAGCTAACTCCCCAGCCTACAAATGTCTTTAAGATACTTCTCCAAATTCCTACCGAGAAGAGTTATCTAACCAGCTCCAGAACAGGGTTTTGAGGACTGAGGGATTATGTAATTTCCAACAACAGGATTAGAGCTCCAAACTACTTCACATACCCCGCTTCCTCCATGCTGCCTCCTCCCACTCTTCACAGCTACAGCTGGAACTCCACCCCCAACACTTCCTTGTTTAGTGGGCTGCCAGCCTCAAAAACAGTAGGTCCCATCTACTCTAGTTTGCCACCGCACTCCTGGCCCTATACTATGGATTTTGAGACAAAAGGACTTACCTGTCCACGCATCATCTCTGTATAATCCACACAATCCTAAAAGCTGTGACTTGTGGGCGCCCCCCAAACAGAGACCACCTTTGTCTGTAAATCACGAATAAGTTAGATTATACGTCAATGTTCCTAATAAAATTCTTTCCAGGAAAATGTACTCCTATAGCCTTTTAATAAGCTCAAGTGTCTAGAAAGGAGGCCAGGGATCAGCCCGCCTACGACAGCCACAAATATAAAACAACTAAATTGATAATGATATTGGGAATCATGTCCACGTCCCTTAAAGTTTCCTGTTAAGACTGGGGGCGTGGCTTTGTGGCCCAGCACTAACCACGTGGGAAGCCGTGGGTTTCATCCCCAGGAAAAAAAAGTTCATGTTTAAATACTTAAATACTACATGAAACTCAACAGTATCACTGAATGGAAATATTATCTATAGTGTACCTCCACAAAAATACGTAGAATGCTAATGCTATATGAACTACCTCGTTTAACGTCTGCATTCACAATACTTCTGTCCCAGGTCACTGCTCAGAGAGACCTGTCTTTCAAAGGAGACTTTTCATTCCTCCTTTTATAAATATACACCCACACTGACACACACACACACAGACAGATAGACAGAGACTGTGAGGCGCTAGTATTTCACTACAAGTAGTAATAACCTATAACCACAACCACGATAAAGCTTTCATCCTAAATAGAAATGCCAGCACTGGTCAGGATTTAAAACGAACCCGCAAACTCTTGCTGTGCCTTCAGCTCCAACCTATTTCAACCAGTTCCCATAATCATTACAGTATTGCTATTATCTTGGTCCCACTGCCAAACACCCAGCTGCAGTCTAACTATGCAAGAATGAGACACTGTTGAAATAGCTTTCAAAAAGAGCAACTTTCTCCTCAGTGAATTTCTCCGCAAAAACCTTACAATTAACCGACACAAGTGCGCACACAGACACCCTCACTCCTCAGAGCGGTGCCACAAAAGCAGCCGGCGAGGACCGGCGGGGACAGGCAGCGCGCCGTGGCGGGGCTGGGTCGGGGCGGAGGGAACTTGGACAGCACAATGACTCCCGGGTTCGTGCGCTCGCACTGGAAGCCCCGCGCCGGCCACCCCGCGGCTGCTCGGCACTCCGCCTGCCACCTCTTTTGTTTTTCGGCTTTTGGGCCTCCGGGTCCCCGCCGCGCCCGCCCCGCCGCCCCAGACCCCGCGGCCTCTCGCGCCCCAGCCCCGCGGCCTCCTCAGCCCTCGGGGCCGGGCCTGACGAGGAGCGAGGCCGGGGCGCGGTGGGGGCCGTGTCCGCCAAAGCCCGCACCGCGGCCCGCGCCGCCCAACGCCCTGAGCCCGCGCCTCCGCGGCCGCGGCCCGCGGCCCGCGCCCCGCACTCACCGGCCGCCTCTAGGCGCGCGAGGCTGAGGCGGACAGACGGCAGCGGGGCGGCGCCGGCACCGGCGGCCGCGCTCTCTCCCACGCGCACGCCCGGCGCACGGCGGTCCGGCCGGCGGCGGTAGCGGTGGCGGCGGGCTCGCGCCCTCGGGCCGTGCTGAGTCGGCGCGGGCCCGCGCGTGCGCCGTGGCTGGGGAGCGCGCGCCCACACCTCGCGGCGCGCGACGCCTCACCTCAGCGCGGAGCTCTACGCCTGCGCGATGCGACCGCGCTTGCGCAGAGTAGTCCGGCGCGCCCGGCTCCTAGAGAAGTGTATCCCAGCTGTGCGGGCGTGGCGACGTCCGCGGATAGCGCTGTTCCGGGATGACGAGGTGGCCCCTGTGGCTGCCGCAGGGTCTGCCGACTAGGCCTGGGTCCCACACGGTCACAGGAGCTCCTCCGCCGCACACACGCCCGCCCTGATGGTCTCCAGACTTCACCGCTCAAATAGAGGTTCATGGGCTTTCTGTAGATGGGGAAACAGAGGCACAGAGAGTATTTTAATGGATCTCTGAAGACGGTCCGAAAGACCGTTTAGGAGTGCCTGGGGGTTCGGTCCCCAGCTCCGAAAAAAAGAACCAAAAAAAAAAAAAAAAAAAAAAAAGGAGTGCCTGGGGCCACTCACATTTCAGCCCCTTCCCCCAACCCCTGTAGATCTTAACACTGGGGCAGCCTTTCGGAAACACTGGGTGGACAGGAGGGCAAAAACTGGAGAGCCACTGTGCCTAGCTGCTGGGTTAAGAGCCAGTTCCAGAGCGGAACTTACCAAGAAACGTGAGACTGAGGGACACCTTTGCTTGAATCAAGCAGGTGGCCCTGGCCTGAGCTGTGCCTAGTTTCCTTGAGTTTGTTTTTATGCTTGGGGACCCTACGGAGAGTCTTAGGAATTGGTGCAGGAAGTGGTGACTGATTTGTGTTCTCTGAAGAAAAAAAAAAGGAAAAAAAATCACTGGCATTCTTGCGGTAGGAAATGAAACCAGAAGCGGGGAACTTTCATTTTTAATGGTGTCATTTTGATCTTCAACCACAAGCCAGTGTGCAAGCAGGACAGGCAGTGAAAGGTGAACACGGAACCACCAACCATTACATATCTGGGAGCTGTCATTTACTCAGCAGAATCAGGTATAATAAAACGCTCTGGATTGTCGATTTGCCATATTTTAGTGTTTCTTTTTTATTGTTTTTTTTTTAATGAAGTGTATTAAACTTGGATTTGGACTAATAGTGAAGACTATGTTGGAGTTTTTTTTCTCCCAGATTTATTTCTTTTATTGTACATGTGTCTTTTCCTTGAATGTATATATGTGTATTGCACACATGCCTGTTGCATGGAGAGGTCAGAAGAGGGTATTGGATCGCTCTACTGAAATTAGGGATAATTGTGAGCCAGCCACCATGTTGGTGCTGGGAACAAAATCTAGGACCTTTCCAAAAGCAACAAGTCCTCTTAACCACTGAGCTATCCCTCTAGCCCGTTTTAGTTCGTTGTTGTTTGTTTGAGACATAGTTTCATGTAGCCCAGGCTGGACTAAAACTTTGTATGTAGCTGAGGATAGCCTTGCCCACCAGCTCTTCCTACTTCCATCTTATGGTGCTGGGATTACAGATTGTGTCACTAGAGCCAGCCTATGGTGTTTTTCTGCCCTTAAAATTATAAGGGATTATGTCTCTGTGTCACCTCAGGAGCCCTTGCCCTTTTTCTCCAGCCCTATGTTAGTTGTCACTTGGGTAATGTCAGCTGACCACATTGTAATCCAAACCACCCATTGCCCTGCTGTCCTCCTGTCCATGCTCCCTGCCTGCTTACCCTGTTGTCTCCAAACCTATTGTTCAGACCAGCTCAACACTGCTCTTGTCTGTTTCTTGATTGTCTCTGCTCTGGACCTCCAGATTCATAGAACAGGGCCTTTGTTTGGTTCACTAGGCAGTCCCTGACACACAGTAAATATTTGTTGAGTGGCTGAATGAAGCTTTGCATGGTGTGAAATGAGAGATTATTATTTAAAGTATCAGAAGAATAAGGGGGGAGGGGACTTGGAGTGGTGAGACAAAAGGGTCTGCATCAAAAATGGCTTTGTGAGGAGAGGTAGCACTCTGTGGTGGACTAAAAAAAGGGTCACCGAGTCTTTGACAGGCCTCCCAACAAGAGGCCGAGACTGGTTTTCACCCCTTGAATCTGAATAAGTCTCATAATTTGCTTTGACCAGTATGATACATCATAGGTGACATGGTGCAGATCACAGGATACCCAAAGCTGTTTCTTCTTAACCCTGCCAAAGGAGCAAGGGTTAGCCCCCTGAACAAGCCACATGGGACCCCGACGACAAGCTGCCAGCCTCCAAGCTCGTGAGCGACGCTGTGCTGAGCCACCCAGCTCCAGCCAGATGGTCAGCCAATAGCAGCCACAGCGGAATCCAGCTGAATGTCCAGCTGATTCCAGTCCACACCTCCAAATTGTGTCTTAGTTACTTTGTCAAGACGACATGACCAAGGCAACTTAGAGAAAAAAGGCAGAGGGGGCTCACAGTTCCAGAGGGTTAGGGTGAATGACCACCACACCAAGGAGCAAGGTGCTGGAGCAGTAATGGAGAGTTCACCTCTTGATCACAGCATGAAGAAAAAAGAGAGCTAAATGAAAACTCAAAGCCTGCCCCCAGTGACACACCACCACCAAGGTCACACCTCCTAACCTTCCCCAGACAGTTCCACCAACTGGGGACTAAGCATTCCAATATGTAAGCCCTCGAAGGCCATCTTCATTCAAAGCACCACAGTGAGCAAATAAAAAGCAAATTGTGTTAAGCCCCCAGCCTGAGGTAGTTTGTTACACAGCAGTAGCGGTCAGAAGCATTCCCTCACTAGGCTTGTGATGACATCTAAAATTCACGTTCTTGAAGGGCAACTTTGCTTACTTTTAACAGATGAAAATGCAGTGACGCAAATGAGATAAGGAAACAAAGCAGAGAAAGCCCTGTGGCGGCAACCGTGGGTCGCATGCCTTTATCATCCTGTGCTCTGGGGGCCTAAGAGCTCCGGTGGAAGAATCATGTGACTATTGCCTTAGATTCAGCCTCAAGCTCAGCTATTCACCAGCTAACCGTTGGGCCCTGGGAGTGTGGCAGAGTGTCTCTCTTTAAAATGGAACGGATATTGTATCTATAGAAATAGCAATGCCATGGGAAGAAAAGAGCTATTACGAAATGGCAGAGGGTCTGCTGTCTCAGTGTAATGACAGGGCATTAGTGTGTGGCTGATGAGGCCAGAGGGGAGAATACTATCAGGGAGGCTGTCCTCAGACATCCTATCATAGCCTCATAACCCAGCAGGAGACCACCTATTACCAATACCTCCACTTCACAGATGTGAAAGCCGTGGCTCAGGATAGAAAGAATGAGTCGGTACCCAGGCGAAAATTCAAGGCTGCTTCCTTCCAACCACAGAGTCTGCGCCTGCTTTTCTCTCCCTGGATAGTCAGCTGCACTCCACCCACCCCTACTCTCACCCCTAGAGCAGTCTGCTGCACTCAAAGCCCTTGCAAGAAAACAAAACAGCACAACTTGGCTTCTCCTGCGCTACATCGGATGGGCCAGTACTTCCCTGGCGTGGGAAGTCCTCAGGAAGGGCTTCCTGTATGCCAACAGAGCAGCTGCACAGTCCCCCTAAGCAATTCCACTTGAAATGCCCACCCTCCCACAACTGTCCAGAGCGCACTCCTAGGAGAGCGCTCTCACAGTGGAGAAGCAGAAACGCACATTTAAAACTAGATGCTCAGTCCGCAGAGGTGACTCACACACTCTGGAGGCAGAAGCAGGTAGATCTCTGAGTTTGAGGCCAGCCTGATCTACACAGTGAGTCCCAGAACAGCCAGGATGGTTACCCTCTCTCAAGGGGGAAACTAGATGCATACTGAGAAGGGCTGAAAGCTAATCTAACCATGACACACTTAGATAAACATTGAGCCCATCCCAGCACTGAGCAGCCTACAGTTTTTGCCCAAAGAAGCTATAATGGGAGAAAGTGAAAAAACAAGGGCCAATCACAGTTTGGTCCAGTAATAGCCTGCAGCAGGGGAAGCTGGCCCTTAATATTGACAAACCAGGGGAAAGAACAGGAAACAGGGAAGACGCAGCTCAGCAGACCTGGATTGCAGCCCCACCTTCCTCATGTGACAATCCAATGGCCCTGCATGGGCTGGTCACCCTCTCTGCTCACTTTCTCCTCCGTAAAATGGGGAAATTAGAGCGGGAGGTGGCAAGCACAGAAGCTTGAACTGGCAGCTTTGGAATGTGGCTGCAACAGTTTGTAAAGTTCTTTGTTTCTACCCTTGCTTCATTAAGGACTGGCACCGTGTTCAGGCCCAGCTGTGCTCCATGCCTGTTACCATGAGCAGCACTACATCCCAAAGATTAAAACTCAAGAGGTAGGACTGGGAATATGGCTTAGCGCTTGCCATATAAGCTCAAGGACCTGCATTTGATCCCTTGTTACCCATGTAAAAGCCCGGCTGGGTGGCACCTATTTTACTTCCAAAGCTGGGAGTCATACACAGGGTACTTTCCTAGAGCTGGCTGAATGACCAGCCAGTCTACCTTACTGGACAAGATCCAGGTCAGTAAGACACCCTGTTTCAAAACACAAAGGTGGTCAGTGCTTCGTGAATGACACCAGAGACTGATTTCTGGCCTCCATATATGTATTCAGACACACACACACACACACACACACACACACACACCCCTAAAAAACAAAATTTGAGTCTGTTCAATATGTACACATCAGAAAAGGTTTCCACCAGAGAAGGGTACATTAAAGCATTAAAGGCAGTGCGACTAAGCGGATATTTTCTGGCCAGGTGTGGTGATACACACCTTTAATCCCAGCACTCAGAAAAAAGAGGCTTGCCTGGTCTACATAGTGAGACCCTGTCTCAAAAAGAGAAAATTCATTTTCCTATGTGTATTAAATAAGGATTTGTATATCTTACAAATGTCTGTTTACAAAAGCTAAGTAAAACTACAATTTATGAATATCAAAATCTTGCTGAATATGAACAAGGCTGGAGTTTTCTTTGAGACAAGGTCTCGAACTTCTAACAATCCTCTTGCCTCACCCTCCCGAGTACTGATAGTGCAGCTCTAAGCAGTTCCTGTGGCTCTTCCCTAGGCAGCTGATGCTTACAGACTTGTATGTCTCACAGACAAGAGGCGAAAGAGCTGGGTTATCGCTAAGGACGCCACCCAACTTGCCAGCACCCCCGGAGCCCACCTGGCTGCACCTTTTTTTATATAAACATGTCCAGCAAGTGTTTGCTTTCTGATGGACTATTGAGGAGTCTCGTTGGACATTTTCTCTGGCAGCCCAGGAGTGACATTTGTCTGGTGTTCTGCCCATGAAAAGACGTTATAGACCAGTATGAAGAAGGCCCCAAAGAAATTATTGTTGTAGTATACTGAGTCTACACTGTTGATATCAAATGTGGCTGCCTAGAAGTTTGGTCATGTCAGTCACTCTTCCCACTGTCCAAACCTTATGCTTTGGGAGGAGGAAGTCACTAGAGTGGCCACACCTAAGCTAGAAGCAGGAAGACTGATGGAAATGAACCTTACGTAGCCATCTTCATCCTTCTCCCCATTTATTCAGCCCTTTATATCTGGACTGCTAAGGAAGGGTTGCATGCTTTGGGAATATTCCGTCACTATCTTATTCATTTATTAGGGGGGTAATTGTGTTAACATCCAGAACACCTTCAAACTGACACCACTCACAATCAGGCCTGCGCTGGGATATATTAGGGGAGCCACTGCCTCGTGGCAGGAAGTTGCTCTGGTAACACATGGCCCTCTCCCAGGCATGAGAAAAGAGCCAGGTGGGCAGCAGTTGGTGGGGAAGAGACTGATGGATCTAGTTGCAGAGTGTGAAGTCACTCCCACCTCCTGAGTCTCCAACATCCATTCTTTTTCCCATGCATCATGCAAACCCCATGCACCAAGTCCGAGCACCGCGTGCGCGCGCGCACGCACACACACACACACACACACACACACACCTGGAGCAGATGCTAAATATCAGGTTGTACCTGTCTGGTGGAGAACAGACAAGTAGACAGGTAATTATGACAGAGAGCCATCCAAAGAGATGGGAAGGACATCCCTGGCTGACAGAGCAGTGTGGGCAGAGGCACAGGGTGACAAGCAGGGCTCGGCTGGATGATGAGAAAAAGCAGAACTGTTCCTACACATGTGGCAGGAGACTGTGGTGAGAGCAGTAGAAGGGCTGTTTGTGAGGCAACAGAAGCCAAAGGAGCTTTACCGCAGAGTGTCTCTGTAGGAGTCATCTCCTGCAAGAGGGAAGACACACAAGGCCCTACTCTGTCCAGTAAGCAAAGCTCAGAGTAGAAAAAGGGGTGCAGAGCTCCAGACACCTCTGTTGTCCATGACCTCCATCCTCAAAAGCAGCTCATGGTCTGCCATGGCTGGGCAAGTTCCAGCTCTCATTCCCCAACTTCCTGAAGCAGGAAGGAAGGTAAGAGGATCAAGTGGTCCATCCTCTTGAAAGTCTCACTGAAACAGAGGCAGAGCATGAAAAAGGACTCAATTGTAGGTTCAGGAAATTAACATTGTGACAGGTAAGGATCACAGGCACTCTGGGCAGAACATGATAAAGAATAGGGGCTATCTCCTACCAAATCCAGTGTTCACTGAATGACTGAATGAAGGTTTCCCTAATGGCCCATTTTACCACAGTTATGTGAACATATATTACTTTTGACCTGGACTCCATTCTGTATCTCTTGACTTATCTTTATAAACTATATACTCTTGTCATCAGAATCAAAAACTGGGGGCTCTCTAAAATTGGGGTCAAGAGAGATCATTGTGAAGTTTCAAGGGAGGTTTTAAAAAGGCATATGGGAGCTGGCTGTGACGGCACATGCTATAATTCTAGAACTAGGAAGGCTGAGAAGGGAAGATTACTAAGTTCAAGGCCAACCTAAAATACACTATGGAATTCTGTCTCAAAAAAGCAACCTACAGGGACTGCAGAGGTGGCTCGGTGGGTAAAGGTTTGCTTCACAAGTGTGAGAACCTGGATTTGAGTCCTTGGCACCCACATCTGTATGGGCTTGTATCCTCAAAGCTTGGGGTAGAGACCCAGTGCCTGGAGCTTACTAGTCCTTCTAGGCAGCAGTGAGCTTTAAGTTAGCAAAAAGCCCTGTCTTAAGGAAATAAGGTGGAGCGTGATTGAGTAGGATGCCTGTGACATCATCCTCTGGCCTCTGTGTGCACAATAGCACACACATGCACAGACCACACACAAGCACACACGGTTACTTTTTTTTTTTTAATTAACAGCCTGGTACAGCTCTTGCCAGTAATCCCAGCACTTGATAGGCTAAAGAAGATTGTTACAAATCCTAGGCCAGCCTGGACTACAGAGTGAGAGAGCAAGAGAGAGGGGTGGGGGAGGGAAAGAGTATGTCAGCCCTCTTCCTGGTGTTTCTCTTCACAGGAAAACTGTCTGGCAGGAAGCACTTGAAATGTTTGCTGGTTGAACATTACATAAATGTTAATGGTCATTATTCCAACGGGAATACCTGGCCATGGCCTGTAATTCACCTACTAAGCCAGGACTCAGCGTTCTATAAGTGGTCTCTGCGGACACATTCATACAGGTTTGTTTCTAAATTGGCTGTCCAGAACCACCTCCACTAGAGGTGAACTCCAGGTTCACCATGCTGCTGTAATTGCCACCTCCACTTGGAGAAAACCCAGGTGACTCAGAGGGTAGAAATGCCACCTATGCCTTAGGGACAGGAAAAGTGCTAGAGCATGGCCAGCAACCACAAGGCATGGCTGGCTGTCTGGCTCTCTGTGCAAGTTCTACCTAAGCTGTTTGCACCTCCCCACCCCACCCTCCCTGGCCTCACTTGCTGATCTATCAATGACAAATTCAGAAGGGGGTAGACAGCATTTAGTCTTCGACAGGCATTCACTTGTCCCCTTCAGCGGGTCTCTGATGACAAAGACAAAACCTTGGGCTCACACAAATGGCAAAGCCATCAGTGGATAATCAATAATACACCACTCTCCCTGTATAGGAAAAGTCCCAGCCTCTAGCAGAAGGACCAACTGCAGGGTGTGCTTTGAGGACACACAAATTTTGAGCTGGTGTTGGCGACCCGCTGAGGTTTTGTGGAGGTGAGTCTGGACTTCCCCCCCCCCCCCCGAAGCAGGCCTGGGGATGACCTTTGTGATAAGGACTTGATGAAGGATTCTTGGTCCTATGACAGGCACCAGACATCACTGAAGGATGCAGTTTGAGCCTCCAAACAGCACTGTAAAGTAATTACTTTTCTGACTCCCATTTTACAGATAAGGACAATTCGACCAAAGAGAGTCACTTGCCCTAGAGTCTACAGACATTGGTACATTTGAATCCTGAGCCAGGATTCAAACCCTTATGACCTGGCTCCTAACCACTGCTGCAGTATTCATAGCTCCTGCCTGTGCATGTGCTATGCACATATCAGTTCAGGAAAGATGGCAGCCTACAAAATATGCCAGGCTTAGATTCCTATTTTAAGACAAAACAATGGCCGAAAGGAAACAGATAAGGAGGCTGTGCTTTCAGAGCTAAAGTTCAGCCAACCCTCCCATAGGTGTGGATCAGGGTGTCTGTGGGCAGGAGACAGGAGCATCCTAAGAGAGGCCTTCAGAAGGGTGGGGGCTGTGCTGCTCTGCTCCGCTCTGTTCTGCTCTGCACACTGGAGGCGGAAATTACTAACTAGACGTGAAAATATACAAGTCATTGCAGACAAATTTAATCAACACAAGGAAACAGACAAAGGGGGAAAAGGGAACAGGTGGCTACAAATAAAAGGCAGGGCGGGCAGCGGGCCTCTTGGAACAGCAGGCTGCACAATGTCCCTACGAGTGTGTGTGCACATTAGTTCAGTATTCCAAACAAGCTCATCTGCAATAATGCAAAGCCCGTTAGTGAGCAGGTGGGTACAGCAAAGGAAAGAATAGCAGGAGATCCCGTGCAGGAAGGAAGCTGGGCTGTGGCCTTGGGGGACGGGATGGACCCTGGAGGTCAACCATCATAGCTTCATAGGGCCACAGCTCTGGGGTGTGGTCCAGCTTTTGGGCCTGAGCTTTGAGCCTTAGTCTCAGTCTGAGGATAGGATCAACTGCCTGAGGAAGCAGCTCTCAAAGGATGTATCTTGATGGCCCCAGGTATGGCCTTATGTGTGAAGGGTACAACTGAAAGCATGGTAGGCCTAGCAAAGTATTTCTATGGAGGACTGCCTGGTTGTCCTCCTGGAGCCAGAATGACCCAAGGTAGTGCCAGTCAGTGGCATATATGTAGGCCGAACAGTGGCTGAGTCTGGCTATGGCCGCCACCCTGCAGGATGGGCAAGGCAGAGCTTCCGGAAGTGGACCTCAGGTAGGCAGTCCACTGTAGGGAAAACTAATGAACTTGGCTTCTGACATGTGTGACCTGGTCGTCCATAGAGAACCTGGGGCTTAGAAGTAGAAATGGGGGGGTTGGGGATTTAGCTCAGTGGTAGAGCGCTTGCCTAGGAAGCGCAAGGCCCTGGGTTCGGTCCCCAGCTCCGAAAAAAAGAACCAAAAAAAAAAAAAAAAAAGAAGTAGAAATGGGAGCCATGACTGCAAGTTCAGCAGGCCCTGTCTCAAAACTCTCCATGCTTTATCATCCAGTCCATGCGGCTGCACGTTCTAGAACTTTGGACCCTCAGGTGTACACGCCTCCCTGACTACAACCTCCCAGTCTCAAAGGTTCTTGGACTGTGTCTAGCCTAGTTCTTGCTCTCACTTATCCTGGGCCTGTAGTGTTTGGGGTGGGGCACAGCAATGGCTCTATGCGTATGTACCTGTCATCGGCGATACCCCTACTGTGATGTAGGTCCCAACAAGTCTGGATACATCCCTGATGAGCCAATAAATTTATTGAGCTTACATATGAGAGCATATTCAACCTCCAAAGAGCTGCATCATTGAAATATTCCTCCCTAGCGTAAGTGACAACTTCCCCATAGCTACACAGATGGAGTCCCTCCTTCAGGAGCTTTCCATCTCCTGAGAGCACGATGTAGCTGGAACAGGATTATGGAGAGCTAAGAGAAGGGCCAAAGAGGTAGAGAGTGGCTAGACTCTCAGCTGGAGGCCTAATGACCTCCTCTCCCTTTCCCCCATTCCTTTTTCTATGGGACCATAGATAGCTACAAGCTTCCTCCCACTTAAAGTAACTATAGCTTTTCTAAGACGGTAACGGCTGCCATGCGTGAAGGCAGCGTTCTACAAGTTGTTGTTTCAGCAACGTTCCTTTTGCTACAAAAGAGGTCACATAAAGGATACATGGGCTATGGCCCATTGCTTTGTTTACCACACAAAGAACTGGAAGTCAAAATGTGATCAGAGGCTCTCAGGCTTGTGAGACAAAGGGGGATAGTGGCTCTAAGAAGGGGGAAGAGGCATTTGTGGATCTGCTTTTCAAGAACCCTTTCAAGAAGGGGGCACCTGAGTTGAGATGGCAGAGTATACCAGGAACACAGGGAAGCCAGGGTACCACCTGTTGCCCAGGGCATATGGAGGCCATTGCCAGAAACAACCATCATGTAGCCTGCATGTTCCTTCCCTTCTGACATGCACAGTCTTTGGTGGTCCTCCAGCGAGGTGGCCCTGATGTCCCCCAAAGTCCCCAGCTGGTGAGAGGCAGGCAGGAGGCAGCGCATGCTAGGACACAAGCCAAGCCTGTGGGCTAAACCATCACCAAAGGCCTCATCTCCTCCTCCTCCTCCTCCTCCTCCTCCTCCTCCTCCTCCTCCTCATCCTCCTCTTCCTCCTCCTCCTCTTCCTCCTCTTCCTCCTCCTCTTCTTCTTCCTCCTCTTCCTCCTCTTCCTCCTCTTTTTTTTTCTTTTGAGACAGGGTTTCTGTGTCATCCTGACTATCCTGGAACCTGCCTCTGCCTCCTGAGAGCTGGGATTAAAGACATGCACCACCACTGCTCAGCAAAGACCTGACTCTTCTGAAGAAGCTGCGTATGTTTGGTCAGCAGCTCGTCCAGGGGAATTCGCACTGGGAGACAGTAAGATAGTATCGGGGATGGTGGTAAAGGCTGGAGTCAAAATACAGGGATACAAGAAAAGCCGGCCCCAAGGCAGAAGAAGCCAGGCTGCTACAAGGGAGATAAAGAAGTCAGCTGGAGGAAGCCATGAGTCAGCAGGAGGGGTGGGAAGCTCAGCTGTGAGTCAGCTACAGCCTCAAGCCTGCTGATGGCCAGAACAGGAGCAGAGAGGAAGAGAAGCTGAAAAACTAAAGACATTGAGTCACTGTGCATTCTGTTGCCCATGGGGGCTAGAAGCCTGATGACCGGATCCTGGGGCTCTATCCTAGGACATTCCTGACTGTACTATGTTCTGGTCCTTGGAACCAAAATACACAAAGTCCTGAAGAGAGAGCAGACCTAGAAGAAGGGCAGGGAGTAAACATAGGAGGTCCAGTCCCAACTCACCTCCCAGCTCCTGCCTCTCAGGCATGTCGCTCATCAGTTCCAGCCCCCCTACCCCTCTGTGGCTCTCTCATCCTGTGAACTGTGAGTGTTCTGACACTGCTATCACACTGCCAAGGCTAAACAGTGCAGTGGCTCAGATTTCCAGACATAAGCTGAAAACAGGGTGGTAGAACTCTATGAAGGGTCTCCCCGAGTATAACACAGCCGTTCCGAGGATCGCTGTCTCGGTCCCTCCAGAAAGTGGAGCTGGATCTCTCCAATTCACCTTCTGTGAATCACTTCCATCGCAGCAGAACAAACCATCATTCACTCATTCATGCATTCAATATTCTCAGGGGCAACACAGAGACAGGGACTGACTGAGCATGCTTCAGGTATACGTATGTAACATATACAGAGCTGTAATTCCATGGGTCAGCTCAGGCACTAAAAAGCAATCTAGGGGAGCAAAAATCAGGCCTGGAGATATAGCACATTGGTAGAGCATTTGCCAGGCATGGGCAAGTCCCCAGGTTCAATCCCCAGTGCTCACGAATGAAACAAATATACCAATAGAAGGCAAAAGTACAGAATTGTACTAGTGAGGGCCTGGGTGTGGTATAAGGAATCAGGAGAGGACTCTAAACTGATAGCTTCTGAAACAAAACCAGAACACCATGAAGGAGCCAGCCAGGCGGATCTCTGTGTGAGTTCCAGGCCAGCCTGATCTACAGAGTAAGTTCCAGGACAGTCAAGGCTACACAAGAAAAAAAATTCTTTCATTCTTGGACAGCATCTGCAGCAGCTCAAGCTTCAAGACAGTAATGGGAACTGTCCAGAAAATTTTCAAGTTTTCACACTCTATAACATTCAGACACAAAAAATATATATGCAATTATAAGACTAAAGTTACTGACATTCAAGTGATCCCAGCTGACCCCACCCTCTCATGAAGAATTCTAACTTGCTGTGTTGTTCTCCTTCTCCTACTTATCCCCCTCCTCCTCCTCTTCCTTCAAGGTGTACTCTATGCCTAGGTGGGTTCTTTAAGGTTTCACAGCTGAGTGAAAGAGTGCAGGGGAAGAAAAGAATTAGGGATGCTTCTGAGAGTGGGGCAAGAGCCATCACAGGTGAAGGTCCATGAGATCAGGAAAAGCCAGGACCAACACAAACCTGCTTAAGAACTCAATGTCACACTTGTGGTGAGTGACAGATAACGGGGTAAGGGTTGAAAGGGCTGGGAATTGCCAGCAGGTGCTGGACTGTGCTCCAGGACTGTCCGTGTAAGTAACAGGTTTGTGAGTGTTGTATCCCTGCTTTGGCCAGATGTTCATCACCACAATAAACGCCCAAGAAGATCGGCTTCATGGAGAAAGATATCTTTCGGCTCATAGTTTTGGAGGTTTCCATTTAAGTTCACTCAGTCCTGTCACTGGGGGCTATGATGAAGCAGACACATCATGACAGAAGATACTACAGAGGAAAGATGCTCATGGCATGGCAGTCAGGGAGAGGGAGGAGGGAGAGAAAGAGGAGACAGAGGCACAGACAGATAAACAGAGAGTGAGAGAGACAGAAACAGAGATAGGCAGAGATAAAAAGTAGGAAAAGGAAGAAGAAAAGGAGGAAGAAAAAGAATCTGCCATTATCATTACTAAAGACAAGACACAGGGCTGGAGAGATGGCTCAGTGGTTAAGAGCACTGTCTGCTCTTCCAGAGGTCCTGAGTTCAATTCCCAGCAACCACATGGTGGCTCACAACCACCTATAATCAGGTCTGGTTCCCTCTTCTGGCCTGCAGGTGCATACATGCAGGCAGAAAGCTATAATGTATACATAATAAATAAATAAATGTTAAAAAAAAAAGACAAGACACGACACACCCTTTGTATTAGTTTCGTTTCTATTGTTGAGATAAAATATCTGGATCAGTGGGGTAGTGATGGTGTGTGCACCTTTAATCCCAGCACTCAGGAAGCAGAGGCAGATGGATTTGTGAGTTTGAGGCCAGCCTGGGCTACAGAGGGAGTTCCAGGACAGCCAGGGCTACACAGAGAGTCCCTGTCTCAAAGAAAACAAACAAACCAAAAAAGAACCAAACACCTGGATCAAGACAACTTACAGAAGAGTTTGAGCTTATGGTTCCAGAGGGCTAAAGTCCATGACTGCAGAGCAAATGAACGTGTGCGTGTGTGTGTGTGCGTGCGTGCATATGCATGGAGGCCACAGGAGAACATCATGTCCTGTTCTGTTCTATCATTCTACCTTATTCCCTTTACTGAACCTAGAACTCATCAACAGGCAGCAAGTCCAAGCCATCTTTCTGTCCTGGCTACCCTCTCACACTCCTGGGGTTCTAGGCAAATGCAACCATGCATGCCTTTGAATGTGGACACTGAGGATTTGAACTCAGGTCCTCATGCTTAGTGGTCCATCTCCTCAGCCCTGACTTCAAACTTTGAATAAGAGTATTGAAATGTAGTATGGTACCGTGAAAAGCAAGTCCTGGCTAGAGGAAGCAGGTCACTGGGGCAATGTCTTACCCTGGTTGTTATACTGTTCTTGTCTGATTCCTGCCCACTGTGATGTGAGTAGTGTCCTCTCCTGCATGCTCTCACAGCCTTGATAGTCTTTTCAGGTACACAGCACAGTCGACCGTGAAATCATGAGCAACAGGTAAATAATCCCTCCCCTTAAGTTGTTACCTTACAGATAGATATAACTAAAACAACACATCTAGGCATATCTGTGAAGACAGTTCTAGAGAAAGGTCATGAAGGGTCTAACCTAATAACAATTTCACTTATGGATTTTTTTTGCAGGGTTGGGGAGAGACAGGGTCCTACTATGTATCCCTGGCCTGGGACTTGCTATGTAGACCAATGAAAGAGTTTGTAGTCCACATTTGGAGAACAGTATGTGAGGTTGACCTCTGACCTACTCACATTTCTACTGCATACATATGTATACACACATGTGTACTCATAACTGTACCCATCTTTACACACATGCAAACACACATGCCATCCAGAGCTGGGTATAGTGGCTTATTCCTTTAATCCTAACACCTAGGAAGCTAAGAAGAACTGATGTGAATCTGAGGCCAGCCTGGGCTACACATAGAGTGAGATCCAAGCCAGCCTGGGCAACAAAAACTCTGTCTCAAAACCAATAAACAACAGTAAACAAAGCACATCATCTGAACTGCTGCCTGGGGAACTAGCTGGTAGAGCGTTGCAAACGTAGAGCCCCAGACTTCTGTCCCACTGGCCTGTGATGCTGAGGCCCATCATGCCTTGCAACTTCCCTTGTCCAGATTTGCACTGCGCTTCCAGCACTATCTCTTCTGGCTCGAAGGCAGCCTAGGCATCTCTCAATCCTCGCCCCCCGCCCCCAGCCTCTTCCATACAAGATATAGGCGCACAGAAGGACCCTCTCCCACACTCTGCAGCCTCCCCAATTCTGTCTGCAGACAGTCTTCGCACCACCCTACCCTGAAGCTGTGGGTGACTGTTCCAGAAGCTGACAAAATGCATGATCGTCTCTCTTGCACACAGAAACACCATGGCAACAGCAAAGGAAGCCAGACTGGAAGTTGCCAGCCCAGAGTGGCAGACCATCTGGGAGGCCACTCCTCCAAATGTTGCCTGTTCTAAGCGCTCGCCTTAACCGGGCTCTCATACATAGCGGGATGACATTTAAGTGCCACGAGAGTAAACAAGAGTGAACGGGACCTCCCTCGCCACTGTACATTTTTCCGCCCTGATATAATGGAGACAATGAGTCAAGGAAGCCAAAGAAGGCCCTAGGTTGTAGTGAGTGGGCACAGCAACAAGAGATGTAGATCCGCACAAGGGAGGAGCCCTTCCTGCAACCATTTTGCATTTCCAACACAACAGTCTTACAACTCTTAGCCCGGACCTATGTCCTAAGCATCTCCTAAGATACAGGCCCAGAGCATCTCCTAAGATACAGGCTGCTGGGACTCTGGCTCTTGAATAGAATGAAAGAGAATACTTGCCAGCCCCTCAGGGGTCAGCCGAGGCACAAAGCAAGCAGGGTCTTAAGGTGAATGGAGCTAAGACAGAGAATAGTGAGAACTGTTAGGTCTCAAACCTAGGACAAGGGGCCAACTAAGGTGCTTATGTAACATATCAAAGTGGACTGGCTGCCAAGTTCTCCCAGCATTCCACCAGTCCCTACTGGTGTCAGAGTATGGCTAGCCCACAACCTTAAATTTCTCCAGCCCAGGGGCTGAGCTGCCCTTCTCCAAGCTGCCCTTCTCTATATAATCCAGCCATTTTGGTTACAGGGTCCTTTTTAGTTTATCCTCTGCCCTCTTGGCCTCTTGGTCTCCTGGCTCTTCTCCTCCCATCCCCATCTCCTCACATGGACTAGCTCAAGATCATGCTCGCTCTGGACTCTCACACATGTCTCTGCCTCTGGCTGTGCCCTCCCTCATATCTAAATAAGCCTTCTCCTCCACCATACCTAGGAACAGTCATGTCCCCCTTTTTTATTATTTTTATTTTTTCTATTCAGGAGCCACCTAAGGGTACCAAAAGTAGATGGAGTGGGTTTCCAGAACCAAGAACCCAGTGCTATGGTAAAGCCAGAGTCAAGGGAGGGCTACCAGCACCTCATGCAGAGACAGACTGGCTGGGGAAGGTTGCTTGCTTTCAACTGCTGCCTAAATCCGTGGGCACTGAGGTTTAGGGGGCACTGGGAGTGAGGGCAGACACAGAGTGCAGTGGGAGTGAGGGCAGACACAGAGTGCAGTGGGAGTGAGGGCAGACACAGAGTGCAGTGGGAGTGAGGGCAGACAGAGTGCAGTGGGAGTGAGGGTAGACAGACACAGAGTGCAGTGGGAGTGAGGGTAGATACAGAGTGCAGTGGGGTTTCACAAGTAGCAGAGTTAAGAGAGCATGGGGTCAGAAGAGGCCAGGGACCAGGATAGGAGGAATCATTTGGAGACTGAGCCCAGTATGGTAAAGCTGGGGGTAGCACGGAAAGAGGGGTCCGAGTGATGGGTACTCATGGGCCCCAACCTTGGGAAAGGTCAGGCCGGCCAGGCTGGAAGTGGTCAGTCTTAGGAGGCTGTCCTTGACATTCTTTGTATTTTACTGTTTGTTTTATTCTTGTTGCTGTTGGTGTTTGGTAGTATCAGGGATTGCACGCAGGGTCCCCCGGATCCTCAGCCAGCCCTCTTCAACATTTGAAACCCACTTTTTGTTTTGACATAAGGTCCTATTAAACTGCCCAGATTCACCTCAAACTTGCCATCCTCCTGCCCCAGCCTGCTAGGTAACTGGGGTTACAGACCTCCTATACCAGTGGACATTCTTAGTCCTGCTGACACTTCTCTGGAGTCTGCCTTTCCTGCTTAGAAGGTTTAGACTGTCCCTGTTCCGTGGGGAAGGCCTGCGTATTGCCGCACAGGCCCAGCCTAGGTTTCCTTCCGGTTTTCCTTCCTCACCAGGAGCTCTGGAAAGCCACGGCTACTGGCGAGGATTATCAGCCTCTGCATGCATGTTTCAGAACTGTCTTGGAACTAGAGGCTCCTCTGCTTTCCACCCTCCAATCAGCAGCAGATCCCATCTGTTCTGCCCCAGTGTGAGGTGAATCACGCCCTTCAAAAGAATTATTGGAGCCCTCACTGCCGCTGACTGCCAGCACTTGCTTGGAAATAACGTCTCGGTTACACCAGCTTCTCACAACCTGAAAGGGTCCGTGTTTCATGAGAAGAGAAGAAGACATATGGAGAGCGTGTGACACAGGAGATAGAAATACCTACACTGAAGGGCACAGCTGCAGGAAGCCTCCGGGACAGAGACCAGGATGGTCCTCCTGCCATGCAGCCTCTGACAGTGTAGACTATAATGGCATCTAACACTGTAGCAGAAACGTCTGCTAGTTAAGCCAGCCTGTCTCCTGCTTTACTTGGTATGAACTGTCCTTGAACTGTTTCCTCTCCTTGTACAGTCCTCTTGTCTACCTAGTGCAGGCTTATCCCTCTCTGTTTTCTTTTCATCTCCTGCAGACCGGAAGGTCAAGTTATCTGGAGTACCCAAAGCTCTACACAGTCCTAACCTTTGCCCAACGGCATTGCTGTGTTCTGAGGGCAGTCACAAAAGGCCCAGGTCATAGCTTGCTGGGGTAGAGACTTCACTGAGAGAGGCCATCTGCTCCACTGGTCTTTTCTGTTCGTTCGTCTCCTGAAACAAATTTCATTGCTTCCGATCTTTCTGTGTACCCAAGATCTTTCCTTGTCCCTTAAGCTGAATATCTTGAAAGCAGGGAGTGTGTCTCCTGGCAAGAATGTCTTATGTTCAGTCCGTAGGGTACATAGATGACTGCAAGAGCTGGCCTCTGGCTTGGTATGGACAGAAGACTGAACACCTGGAGTCAGCAAGGACACACACACACGCACACACACACACACACTGCCCTGCCGCCGCCCTGGAAATTGAGGGGCAATGCTTACATTGCAGGATGATCAATTTCCTTTGAGAAAAACTACAGCTGGGTATGGTGGCACACGCCTCTAATCCCAGAACTCAAGAGGCTGAGGCAGGCGAATCTCTGAGTTTGAAGCCAGCCTGGTCTATAGAGAGATTTCCAAGACTGTCAAGGCTGCACAGAGAAACCCTGCCTTGGAAAGAAGAGAAAACACACACACACACACACACACACACACACACACACACACACACACACACACACACACGAACTTCAGGATTTGAGGAGGACTCTGGGCTTGTGTAGAGAGGTGAGTGGGGTGCGGGCTCCTGAATTCACCTCTTATTGCTAGCAGTGGAGGAAGAGGCGCAGCCCAGGGCCAGGCAGCTGCCACTTCCTCTTTGCCTACAGACCGCTGACCACAGGCAGCACTTTCTCTGAGATTGCTTCCCCTGAGGTCTACAGGTCTGGGTGCAGCTTCCTCGGGCACTGCCCTGCTCCTGTCTCTGCCCTTCCCTCTGGCCTCCAAGCTCCTCGTGATCTCTCTGCTGCCCTGCAGAAGAAGCAGAAGCATCTCAGAGATTCTAGTTGTTACTTGCTCACAGTGGATGATCCTGGACCGAGTCCTGGTGCATTCATTGCCAGAGAAATTCACCACAAAAGCTGTTCCACAGTCACATTTGAGATCAAGGTGTCTCAGGAACCCCTCTGAAGGTGTTAGGGTGTAGATGGGGAAGGGGACTCATTCCTTCTCTTGCTTCTGTCTTTGTAAAAGGACACCCACCACTGGGTTTCAATAAGATATCAGTGAGAGATCTACCCATCTCTTCAACAAACGGGCCTGTCTGCCAGGAGCCAGCACTGAACACATCTTTTAGTGGTAGGCTCTCCAGCCCACTCCCAGAGGGACAATGATCTGACCCCACCTCATGGAAGAGAGCCAGGAGAACTAGACAGAGAAGCAAGCAGCTGCCAGCTTGCTCCAAATAGGAAGTGGGGGCTGCCCACTCCCACTAGCTACAGCAGCCCTCTCTGGGAAGAGTTTGCCCTGAGGACTCTTTTCCTCTCTCTTTCCACATGGTGACCCTGCAAGCTCCCGGGTTACTTTATGTCACTTTTACAGCTGTGCTGTAACTGCACAGGCTTCCTGCTTCTCCCCGAATCCAGCTGTCTCCTTCATAATCCCAGGCTTTCTAGTCTCTTCTCCCCCCCTCAAGCACCCCTCCCCCCCAAGCTTTCCCTGCTCTCCTACAACAGGCAGAGGAAACTGCAGAGAAAGATGGCAGGAGGAAGGCCCTTTCCTGAGCCCTGCTGCCTCCTGGCTCCCTGTGGGGGTCCCTGCGTGTTCTCTGAGTCACCCTCCTCAGAGGACTGCATTGGGCAAAGCTTAGGACATGGTCTTTGCTGAAAACACTGTGAGGGCCCTTGGTAATCCCTGCTACCACTGACAGCCCCAGAGGCCACTGCTACCTTGAGCTCACAGATCCCTCCTTGTGTCCACACGTGTTGGTCCTTCTCAGCGGAAAAGGCCCTTCTTACCGAGGACTACCCAGTGCCCCTTATATTCTAGGCAACACGGGCCACCATGTAGCCTAGCCCACACTTGTTCCCTCTCTAATGCATTCTGCCACGGACAGTGTTTCACTCCTGTCAGGTTTCATGGAGGCAGGCTGACTCTCTTCTTGGCTTTTAGGTCTTCAATGGTTTCCACCCTTTCCTTCCTCCTTGGGCAAAAGGACCCAAGGTCTTCCTTAGTGGCACAGCTTGCCTATGGCTCATAAGGTGCTTCTCTGAGATGGTCAGGCTATGTCCTACTCCAGATTCCTCTACATTACATAAAATGCTTGGTATCAGGCTGTCCTGAGTGACTCCATTTTATAAAACAATGCATCTCTCTCTTTGGCCATAACTGCCAAGGATTCTGCATCTTTTTTTGGTTGGTTGGTTGGTTGGTTTTGGTATTTCAAGACAGGGTTTCTCTATGTAGCCCTGGCTGGTCTGGTCTGTAGACCAGGCTAGCCTTGAACTCAGAGACCTGTTTACCTCTGCTGGCAGGACTCTGCATTTTTTTTAAAGATTTATTTATATGAGTACACTGTAGCTGTCTTCAGACACACCAGAAGAGAGCATCAGATCCCATTACAGATGGTTGTGAGCTACCATGTGGGTGCTGGGAATTGAACTCAGGTCCTCTGGAAGAGCAGTCAGTACCCTTAACCACTGAACCATCTCTCCAGCCCCCAGGACCCTGCATCTTAAATAGCTGGCACCTGTACAGTACAATCCATCAGGCACATACAAATAAATAACATATTTACCAGGAGTAAACATTTTAGGGATAAAAGTCAGTTGTTAGAATGCATGAATCTCTGCCCCATCCCCACCCCTACAGAGCATAACCAGAGCATGGTAATGCACAAATGTACTCCCAGCACTTGGGAGGTGGAGGCAGAAGGATCAGGAGTTCAAGGTAATCCTTGGCTACAGTGAGTTGAAAGCCAGCCTGGGCTACATGAAACTTGTTAAAAAGTATTACCACCTACGGTAATGAAGCATGCAGGAACCTCAAAC
Source organism: Rattus norvegicus (assembly GCF_021556685.1). Taxonomy (NCBI): domain Eukaryota; kingdom Metazoa; phylum Chordata; class Mammalia; order Rodentia; family Muridae; genus Rattus; species Rattus norvegicus. The sequence continues at coordinate 114,929,709 of NC_141540.1, forward strand.
CATGTCAGAGGGTTTAAAGAGATGGCTCAGTGATTAAGGAGACTACTAGCTGCTCTTCTCGGGGACCTGGGTTTGGTTTACAGTGCCCACGTGGCAGTTAATAATCCTCTGTAACTCCAGTTCCAGGGAATCTGATGCCCTCTTCCAAGCTCCACAGTCACTATATATGTAAGTGGTATACGGATATACATGCTGGTAAAACACCCGTTCACATAAACAAAAGTAAAGAAAGCACACCAGTAAATTCAGGCCCATGAGCGAATCAAATACTCCATACCAGCAAAGGGTGTAGGTCACCTTAGCTGGGATGATGAAAGGAGGGACAACCCAAGACAGAGTGTGACAGACTCTGATCTCTCATCTGTCACTCATCATGGGCCTTGGCTGGGAAAATTGTCACAGCAAGTAACCTCTTTGTCTGCTCTCTGCTCAAGTGTAGCTTCTCCTGCCATCGATATCCAGCACACTTCAAACTGACATGCAAAACTGCCTGTTCCACCAGGACCTGCCTTTAACAGCTTCTTACCCAGACAGCTCTGTGACTACAGACTGTCAACCTTCTTATCCAGCTCCCTAAAGGGCTACAGAGACACAGCCTGATCTGTTAGGCTCTCTGCTTCTGGCTTTGATGGAGACTCTTTGACTCATGAAACTTCTTTGACCCTTAGAGAGAGGGGTTGAAGAGGAGAGAGAGAGAGAGAGAGAGAGAGAGAGAGAGAGAGAGAGAGAGGGCGCTCATGCATGCGTGTTCAGTATAACGCATGATCTGAGAGTTAATAACAGAAATTAAGGAATCAGGTTGGAATACAAGAACCCGTGCAGGAGCCTGGGGCTATAGCTCAGTTGGTAGAGTGCTTGTCTAGCAGGCACAAAGCCTCCGTCCCCCAAATTTGATCCCCAACACCACCAGGCAAGGTGATACTGTAATCCTGGCACTGTGGGGTAGATGGAAAGGATCAGGAATTCGAGGCAATCCTTAGCTACCCAAGGAGTTTGAGGCCGGCCTGGGCTACACGATACTCTGTCTCAAAAATACCCTATGGTGGCCAATGGTCATGTTTACCAAATAAAACCAGGAGTCCTTGAATTAAAGCTGATGAAATTGTAGAATTGTAGCTCTCAGGGTAGGCTCTCCTCCAGTAGGCATGAGTCCTTGACTTCCTACTCTGCCCTGCCCTGCTGCTTCCTGAGGTAGTTCTCTTTTGTATAGAAGGAAGGCACAAGAACCCATGCATCTGTCCTCTCCAAGGGCTTCTTATCTCCACTTCCCAGCAGCCAGCACGGCCTGGTGATTGTTGGGTCCCTGCATACAGTGGTAGAGTGAGACAGTACCCTCGTCATGCCACCCTGGGGAATCACACTCAGGAGGTTGGCTATTACCCCCAGGAGATTAAGAAGGAAACCTAGGTCACTCCTATGCCTCAGTTGTCTGTGTAAATGCAACACCCAGTACAAGCTCGAGTAGACCATGTATAGGGAAACAGAAGGCAGCATAGCTTCTGAACAGTAGGCTCAAAACTTAGGGCATCTAGGTATCCTCCACAACCTCATTGCCTAGAGATAAGGGGTGGTGGAGATCCAGGAGTCCATTCTTCAGCCTCGTCGTCCCTAACCCTTCTCAGCCTGCTCCCACAGGAAGCCCTCCCAGCAGGTCGTTTCCTGCAGAGGAAATCTCCTTTGTCCTGGAAGTGCAAATCTGGCTCCAAGAGGCCAGGCCTCTTGAGGGCTATTGTTTGGTGCTTCCTTCTTGGCAGCTGGCCTTGGACTCCTGGGCCCCTCACTGCCTGGCTGTCCAGTCCTGTCTCTCCCAGTGGCTGGTAACCTAAGGGCACTGCCAGAGCAGCTGGTTGTACAAATAGGACTTGGATCCTGCCCTCTGGGACAAAAGAGTATAAAATAATTTTCAATACAAAAATCCCCAGAATTATCTAGAATCACGTTACAAAGCCTTTCCCAAACTTCTCACACTCAGATCATGGGAGACCTAATACAAAGAGCGTAGCCTTTGTGTGCTGTGTGTGCATGCATTTGTTGCATCTAGAGGACAGCCTCAGGCACCATCTTTAGAAATATGGTCCTCAGTGTGTGTTTGTTTGTTTGTTTGTTTGTTTGTTTGTTTTGAGACAGGGTCTCAAACTTGCTATGTAGCTAAGGACAACCTTGAACTTCTTTTTTTCTCTATTTTTTTTTTAATTCACTTCACATCCTGACCAATGCCCCCTCTCCCGGTACCCTCTCCCAAAGTCCCTTCCTCCAACCCCTTCTCCTCTGAGAAGGTGAGCCCCCCCTTGGGTATCCCTCAACCCAGGCACATCAAGTCTCTGCAGGGTTAGATGCATCCTCCCCTCCACTGCGTCCGGACAAGGCAGCCCAGCTAGAAGAATGTCTTCCACAGACAGGAACAGCTTTAATGATGGCTTCCGCTCCAGTTGTTTAGGACCCTCATGAAGACTGAACTGCACATCTGCTACATCTGTGGAGTGTGGGGAGCCTAGATCCAGCCCCTGTATGCTCTTTGGTTGGTAGTTCAGTCTCTGAGAGCCCCCAAAGGTCCAGTTTAGTTGACTCTGTTGATTTTCCTATAGAGTTCCTATCCCCTTCAAGGCCTTCAATCCTTCCCCCCAACTCTTCCATAAGAGTCCCCAAGCTCCAGGCAATGTTTGGCTATGGTCTCTGCATCTATCTGAGTCAGCTGCTGGGTGGAATCTCTCAGAGAACAGCCGTGCTAGCCTCCTGTTTGCAAGCATAACAGAGTATCATTAATAATGTCAGGGTTTGGTGCTTGTCCATGTGTTGGACCTCTAGTTGGCTGGTTATTGATTGGCCAGTCCCTTAGTCTGTGCTTCCTCCCTCTCCTTGCATTTCTTGTAGACAGGATAAATTTTGAGTCAAAGTTTTGTGGGTAGATTGGCATCCCTACTGCTCCACTAGGGTTCCTGGCTGGCTAGAGGAGGTGGCCTCTTCAGGTTCCATATATTTAGAGGGGCCTGCTGTGAATTCCACCTAAAGTCAGCCCCATTGATTCTGGGAAGCTTTCCCTATCCTAGGTCTCTGGTGGGCCCTCGAGATGCCCCCCCACACGCATTTATATAGGTCTGCAAATTTCCATTTGTTCTCATGGCCATCTTGCCATCTCCCCTATCTCTCCCCACACCTGATCCTGAACTACCCTCCTTCTCCTCCCCATCTCCTCTCCCTCCCAGTTCCTTCCCTTTCTCTGCCTTCTATGATTATTTTATTCTCCTAAGTGAGATTCAAACATCCTTGCTTGGGCCTTCCTTCTTGTTTAACTTCTTGGGTCTGTGGATATCCTGTATTTCATCAGTCTTGAACTTCTAATTCTCCTAACTCCACCTCCCAAGTGCTGGGATTGCACATATATGCCACCACACCCAATTTATTCAGTGCTAGGTACTGAACTCAGAGCTTTAGTACACCACAGGCAGGCACCCTACCTACCAAGCTACATCTCCAACTAGTCTAAAACTTTTGGGACAGAGTCTCTCACTGCCCTGGAGCTCACCAATTAGGTTAGGGTTGGCTGGTAAGAAGAGTCCCAAAGATCCTCCCGTTTCTGCCTCCTTAGCACTCAGGTTACAAGCATACTACAGCACCCAGAATTTTTACGTGGGTTCTGGGAACCAGTGCAGGTCCTCCTGTTTACAAGGCTTTGACATCCCACCCACCAGCCCCTGCTTCCACCTTTTGGCTATCAGGACTAACGCTGCTTTAACCTGTGTGGATAAATATCTGTGGTCCTGCTTCTAATTATTTGGGGCTACAAAGCAAGAACCCGGAATGCTGTATCATATGCCAGCTCTATTTTTAATTATTTGGGGTTCACCAAGTTTTCCTCAACGTCTGCCTGGGTTTATAGTCTCCACATGGTATCTGAGGTTCCGTTCCCCTCAATCAATGCTAGCACTTGTCATCGTCTCCCTTCTGGCAACAGTCTGTGCTAAAGGGTGTGAGGCAGTATGTCACTGTGGAGTGTAGCGTGGGTACTTTTTCTTGTCTCTCATGATGAGAAGTTATTTGACCCTGTGGGCTGTTTGCACATCTCCTTTGGAAAAAAAAAAACTGACTGTAAATTCCTTGCCTATGCTGTAATCTTCTTTGGTTTTTCTGGGCTGGCTGTTGCTGGAAACTCCTAGGCTGCAGGGGTGGCTGATAACACGTTCTTCTCTTTGTGAATTCTACATCTTTCATGCCGAGCCTCAGTGAGCCCTCTCATCAAATGCCTGGTATACATCAAATGCTGGAACTGGAGAAGATCCAGAGTCCCTGCCCTCAGTGTCTACCGGGGCTGCCCTCCACCCTACCCACCTGTCTCTCTCTCAGCTTCCTCTGACTGTCTCACTAACACTCAAGAGTTCTCAGTCATGTGGTGCTAGACTCAAATCTAGTCAATAGGCGGGATGCTCCCAGGGAAACACCAGACACTAGTTGCCTTCTGTCTGCCTCGACCCCAGTATAACAGCTAGGCAGTAAAACATCCACTTCTTGTTTTATTTTTCTGAGACAGGGTCTCTCAGTGTAAGCCAGGCTGATGGGAAACTTTTGAGCCTCCTGCCTCCGTATCCCTAGTGCCGGAATTACAGGTGCGAGTCACCATGCCCAAGGAAACATATACAGAATCACCTAGGAGTCCCATCTTCGGGGGTACCTATGCGAGTGTTTCCAGAGAGCTTTAAGTGAAGTAGGAAGACTCACCATGAATATGGGTGAGGGCACCCGTGGGCTCGGGTCCCGGGTTGAACAAAAAGAAGGAGCATAGAGTTGGGACTCTGCTCCCTGTCTCGGAGCCTAGTGTGACCAGCTGCTTCGTACTCCTGCCACAATGCCTTCCCTACCAAGGTGGACTGTACCCAAAACAGTGACCCTAAATAAAGTCTTCCATAAGTTACTTTTGTCAGAATCTGAGAGATGCCTGATTGATTAAGGGTGCTTACAACAGCATATTCGAGAGGAGTCTCTGTGAGGATCCAGTATTGATAGTGTAGCAGAAAACAGAGGTCTCTGACCAGGCCAATGACTCATTGCAATGAACATTTGCAAGTAATGCTGTCTGGGTAAAATGGTGTATCGTGTGATACACTGTGATGCACCACAGTTTCCAAAGTGAGATGTTTGCTTTTCTTTTTTATTCTTTATTATCTTCTTTTGTGGGGGTGAGCTGACAAAGATGGAGGATGGATATGGAAGGACTGGGAAGTGAGTTGGATTGGGGTGCATAAAGTGACATTTAAAAAGAATCAATAAGAAAAAAGAGAGGGAGAAAAGGATGCTTACTGCTCTATCAGAGGACTAGGGTTCAGATCCTAGTGCACCCAGCATCCCTTTCTGGCTTTCACGGCATCTACACATATGCACACTTGCGCACACACACACACACACACACACACACACACACACACACACACCCCACACCATTTTTTAAAGTTTTGTCACATATTCTGTCTTAGCACTGAGCCAGCCCTTAGGGTCACAATGTTGAGTCTGGGACCAGCATGAACCCCATACCTTACATGTCCTGGCCTCCAATTCTCTGCCTTTTGTATCTGAAAGTCAAGCACCTTCCTTCCAGCCACCCTGAGTCTCCATCCAGGTACCACTGCATGGTCCAGCCCTCCTGGTCTCCTCCTGGAGACATGACTTGTCTTCAACTTAACCAGACCTCATAGGCTGCTGCTCTTCCTCACTCACTCCATGGGGTGTCTCTGTCAGGAAAAAGGATAGCTACCGACTCCTGACACAGGATTAGCTTCACCTGTTCCCTAAGTCTTCTCTGAGCGTGGACTCTTGACTCCAAGCTGTTCTTTTTTATTCCCCTAGGGGGCCTGCTCACATGGCCAGTTCTAGCCCGGTAAACTGCCATATATGTACAGGCCTCCTGAATCATTCTATCTACATACAAACAGCAGCCCCTGTGCTCGGTTTCCTGGGCCACACTGGGCCCTGGTGCAAGGCAGTTGCTACAGACGGCCTCCCACCCGGAGTCTCCGTGTCCCAGCCTGAAAGGAGCTGCAGCTGAGAACTTGGCCAGCCTTGGGGTGAAGTGTTAAGCAGATTACACTCCCCAAGCACCGTTAACTGGGGAAGTGGAGGAGTTGGGTTTGGGTTCCCTGGCTCCTCCCTTTAGCCATCCATCCTATATGTGTTTTCCCTAACTCTCCCAGAGGTGGCGATAGAAGTTCCCTCCCCGATGGATGCCCTTTGCTAATCTTCCCTCCCAGTTGTGGAGGACAGTGGTGAGGTAGGAAAGACTCAGCCACTGTTAAAGCTTGGGTTTAATTTTAGGTCTTGTTATTTGTAAACCATGTAGCTTCAATCAAATCACCCCACTCCTTTAGAATGGGATAAGGATTGCCCAAGCATCTCCTTGCATTCACTGTCGGAAGGAATTAAACCTGAACTACCCCCTGGGACATTCGCTGACAGTTTGCAAATGGCCTAGAGGGGAAGAGGCCATGTGCCAGGTGTCGAGTCACTGGCTTACCAGCAAGCTGGAGCATGGGAAGCATAAGCAGGTTCTAGACGAGGCCTGATTTTTCCCTGGCCATGAAGAACAGCTGGTTGCTAAAGGGTAGGAGCCCAGCCGTGCAAGAGGGTCACTATCTCAGGATGCCTTGCACTACCATCCACAGCATACGCACTGCCTAAATAGAAGTATAGGATGATACTAGGCGTGGGGAGGGGTGGGAACTACATATGCCTCCTGTGCTGATGTTGGGGAGAAGCAACAGGAGGTGAGACACAGCCAGTAAAGGGGCTGCTCCCAACCTCTCCATTCTGTAAGTAGGAAGCAACAGGGAGGAGGGAAGAAAAGTAGAGGGGCGTGGGGAGAGACTTAACCTTCCTGCTGATCTGGGAGCAGATAGTCAGACAGCAAGTTCAAGGCCAGCCTAGGTAACTTAGTGAGAGCCTGTCTCAAACAATTAAAACCTGAAGGCTACAGAGATGGCTCAGTGGTGAAGAGCATTTGCTGCTGGACCTGAAATTGGTTCCTAGCACTCACAATCACCTTTAACTCCAGTTCCAAGGGATTCGACACAACAGCCTCTTCCGGCTTCTGCAGGCACCTACACCTTGTGTTACTCATACAAACACATATACATATAAATAAAATACATTTTGGGGGACTAGAGAGATGGCTCCATGGTTAGGAGCACTGGCTGTTCTTCCAGAGGACCCACATTTGATTTCTAGCATCCACATGGAGGCTCACAGTCATCTGTAACTCCAGTTCCAGGAAATCTGACTCCCCTTTCTAGACTCTGAGGGCACTAGGCATGAAGGTAATACACAGACATACAGACAGACACAACACATAAATAAAAATTTTAAAAATACATTAAAAAGGGGTTGGGGATTTAGCTCAGTGGTAGAGTGCTTCCCTAGCAAGCACAAGGCCCTGGGTTTGGTCCCCAGCTCCGAAAAAAAAAAAAAAAACATTAAAAAAAAAAGCAAAGAGGTCTTGGGATCTAACAGTGTTTAGAGCATTTACCTAGCATGTGGAAGGCCCAAACAAAAAGTGGAGGGAGGAATTTTTTTTTTATTAATGCCTTAAGCAGGTAGCATGGGTCAAACCCCTTTAAGCAAATAGACCCCTCAGAAGCACGTACGTGACTGAGATCAAATACCTGAAGGCATCAAACACAGTGAGGAGGGAACCCAACAGGTGTCATGTTGTCTCCATCCCTCCCTGGAGTCCCCGCCATCCTGGAGCTCTCAAACACAGGCTCCCAGCTTTGCTCCTGGGACAAACCCATGCTCAAGCAGTGATGAATTGGGAGGACCTGCCTGAACATGGCTACTTTCCAAATCACAATGGAGAGAGGCCTGGGGCCCTTCGGCCCTGTGCCTGGCCTCTTGGTCACACCTTGAGCCAGCCCTGAGCCTGGCTTAGTTTCTTTCTCTTGCCTGCTGGGCACAGGGTGGAAGAGAGACTTTTCCAGCAATTCCCTAGCCGACCACCTCCTTGGACATTTCTCTTTTTCCAGCTCCCTTGCTTGTTAGGCTGTATATAAAGTGAGTCCTTTGTGGATCTGAGATTGGGGAGAGGGATTCCAAGCCTCATATACAATGCAATGACACAGTGTTTTCCTCTGTTCAGAAAAGAACCCAATACACAGAAGTCTAACTCTTTAATCAGCACCAGGCTACCCAGAGAGAACTCTCCTGTGGTTAAGGTTGCTTTGGGTGCCTGCCAGGGGGGAAGTTCAAGTTGTTATGGCTTAAGGGATGTATATGTGCTTTCTACGTGCATGTACTCATGAACTGCATGTTTGTACCTGTGTGCAGGCACTTCTGTGGGCGTGGGTGTATGTGCATGCCTTGTATGCATATATGTGTGTTCAGGTATGCAGCACATGTAGTGTGTACCTCATATGTGTGTGTACATGTGCTTTTGTGTATATGTGTGTGTGCACCTCTACTATGTGGGGTCCTGAATGAAGTAGGAGGCTCTGACTCATCCTTTTTTAGGAAATGATGTGATGTTTGAGTGGTAGTGCTTTTTGGTCTTTGTTTTTGTTTTTTTGTTTTTTTTCCTATGAGCTCTTTTGAACCTTATAACACCCAGGTGATCAGAGCTACTGTAGTTTTAGCATCTTAAGGAATTCATTTGTTTTCACAAAGCTAGGGTGTGGGAGCCAGAGCTGGAACCCGTACACCTCAGCCCTCAACACTCTCCTGCAGAAGAGATTGGAAATATTTGCCAGGCGGTGCTGAGGTACCGAAGAATGCCTGGGCAGATGGATGAGCCCTGCCTATGAACCTTTCCTTTCACTGTAGACCATTCACAGATGTTTACTCGAAGATCTGGGGATACAGCCTAGGACCTGTGATGATGGAAGAATCAAGGTTAAATCCAGGAAAGTTCACCAGATGAGACCCCAGGGCCTAGTCAATGCACACAACAACCAGACACAATGGCTTAACCATTGGGGACTTATTTTGGGCACCAAATAAGGAACCCTGGAGGCTCAGGCATGGAGTAAGCGACAGAAGAAGGCCATTCAAGGCCAGGCCTCCCTCAGCTCCTGGCTCTTCCACCTCTAGAGAGTGACGCCCTCTTCATGCCAAACTCTCCACACTGAGCCACGTGTCTAGCCCTGCCCCCTCCCTACTTGAGATCTGCCTGCCTCTGCCTCTTAGTTGCTCGGAGTAAAGGCATAGGCTACCTTGCCCAGCTTCTTTGTTTTGTTTTTATAAGGAGTATTCCATACTAGCTCAGGCTGGCCAGGAACTCAGTATGTAGCCCAGGCTAGCCTCGTACTCATGTATTCCCGCTTCAGTGTCTTGAGCAACGGGATTACAGATGTGCACTACCATGCCTGGCAAAAGATGCACATCTGTTAAGTCAGGTGGAGTCTCCAGGGACTGGGGCCATCCCTCAGGTCGCAGTTCCTTTTTTCTAGTCACATGCTAAGATAGCGGAAATAAAGGGCACTGAACTGGCTCTGCCTTGTCTTCTTGGCTGGATGGAAATCCTGAAGTCAATATCAGGAAAGAGGTAGAATCCAGAAAAAGTCAGGAGTCAGAGATGGCATGTGGAAACACAGAAATGGGGGCTCACTGCAGGGGAAAGGAGGCAGCTGTTTTCAGTGATTGCCCGTGTCTATGTGCACCCCCATGTCTGTGTGCACAAGGGCATGCCTCTAAGTGTGTCTGTACATGTATGCGTGCCTGGTAGTGTGTATATGCACAGGCAGAAGATACTGGATACAGCAGTGTACAAGAGCTCAATTATGGTGGCCTTGATTCCCCCATGTCATCTGCCCCAAGACCAAACAGGGCTGAGTAAGTGACATGGTGAAGTAGATGACAGGCAGGACAGTGGAGATGGGAGAGGAGGGAGGAAGCCCTGTCTCGGGTGGGCGTCTCCGGCTGTGAGGAGAGGCAGCCTGGAGCTACAAGTCTAACACCTATTTCCACAAATGTGACCCAGGGAGGGGGTTTGGCAGCTTTCCAGAAGGAGAGCTGGCAGAAGCTGTAATTGATGGCTACATCTGGGCTTAGGATCAGAACCCCTGCCCTGTCACTTCACACCTGGCCACTCATTAAGTTCTCTGTGCATCTCCCATTGTGAGAGTGCATCAGAAACGATCTCACCGGTGCCTGGCAGGTGTTGGTGTTATGGCTTGAACAGGCTGAACAGTATGATGAGAACACAGAATGCCAGTTCCCCACCCCCCCACCCCATGATTCAGAGGCAGAAGGCCCAGTTTCTCTGGAGGCTTATCCCATTCTCTCTATTGAAGCTCCCCTATCTGTGGAGGTCCAGGTGCACACTAGCAGCACAGACATCAACTTGCACACAGACCAGGGCCCATTAAGCCTGGCATCTCTCAACAGCTGCTCTGAAACTGAGGAGCCAGCTGGCACCTGGCCAGGATGCCCTGAGAAGTTGCTTTCACAAGTCATTCATAAAAAATAAAAATCCCAAAAGGCTGGCCCAGTTCCCTCAGCTACCCACTGTTACCACACAGTGTCCTCTATGCCCTGATGGATGACTTCTTATGTCGTGGGGTGTCGCGAAGAGTGGACAGCAACCAGTGCTATCATTCTGGAGCTGGACAGAGCCCAAGGACAGTCTACAGTGGGCACATCTGCTCATAATCTCCTGTCCTCACAGCACTCATGATGGAGAGGCTAACAGTTAAAAGAGCAATAGCCACTGGCAGGATTCATATTAAAATATTGTTGCAAGGGGGCTTCAGGAATGCAGGAAGGCAGCAAAGCCAGGGAGAACTCAGAGAAGATGATGTCTACACTGAAGAATAAGCTATAGAAATGTTTGAATAATGGCCAGCACTTGCACATGGACGACACAAGAAGCCACAGATAGAAGAAACTTCAAGGATGCCAATTCCACGTGAAAATAGATCCCAGCCAGGCCTGGGTGTGGTAGTGCATGCCTTTAATCCCAGCACTCGGGACAAGTGGGTCTCTGTAAGTTTGAGGCCGGTCTGATCTACAAAGTGAGTCCAGGACAGTCAGGGCTACACGGAGCACAGAGAAACCCTGTCTCGAAAAACCAAGAAGGAGGAGGAAGATAGGGAGGAGGACGAGGAGTGAACATCTGTAAACCAACTAGTGAACAAAAACTGGAGCAGGAGGTTATAGATCTGGCTTAGTGGTTAAGACCCGCCCGCTTTCTACCCATGTAGAGGACCAGGATTTGATTCCCAGTACCCACATGGGAGCTCGAAAGCATTTGTAACTACAGTTCCAGTACCCTCTTCTGGCTTCCATTGGCACTAGGCATTTTTGTGGTATACACTGATGCAGGCAGGCACTCACACACATTTTTAAAAGAATCTTTAAATAAGCAGAACATGGTGGTGCATACCTTTAAGCCCAGCACTCAGGGAGCAGAAGCAGGAGGGTGTCTGTGAGGCCAGCCTGGTCTACAAATCAAGTTCAGGACAGCCAGGACCATTACACAGAGAAACTCTGTCTTGAAAAACCAAAAAAGAAAAAAAAACTTAATAAAAAATTAAAACACACACACACACACACACACACACACACACACACACCATCGTCGTCATCGTCGTCATCGTCGTCATCATTATCAATGAGCACTTACAAATTTGCAATGGGTGGCCTAAGTATTAATAAAACAAAACGTGCATGTTCCACGACATGGATATACCTACTGCCACCTAGTGACAGGACCTAATAATTGCAGGGGAAGTGCCCAGAAAAAGTTTTCAGGGTAGTAAGCAAAACCCAAAGTTATAAAATGACAGTTTCCATTGGAACTTGTCATCATGCTGTTGAGGAAATATTTATTGAATGAATAATTCATTGCCAAGTCCAAGTTGTCCTGCCAGCTGCTTTGGTCTCACAGTTTCCGTGATTATCTTTTTCTTTGAACAGTAAAATAGTTTTTCGTTTTAGAATTAAAAAATAAAATCGGGGTTGGGGATTTAGCTCAGTGGTAGAGCGCTTGCCTAGGAAGCGCAAGGCCCTGGGTTCGGTCCCCAGCTCCGGAAAAAAAAAAAAAAAAAAAAGAAAAAGAAAAAATAAAATCAATTACATTTACGTGTGTGTGTGTGTGTGTGTGTGTGTGTGTGTGTGTGTGTGTACTGACACAGGGCCTCAGGTAGCCCAAGATAGCCTTGAATTCCTGCTCTTCTGCTTCTACCTCCAGAGATGGACTTCCAACCACATTCGACTACTCCTGGCAGTTCTGTTAATTACTTCATTTATTTATTGAGTCAGGGTCTCTATGTAACTCAGACTGGCCTCCAACTGAGAACGACCTGCCTCCAATTCCCAAGTGCTGAGAGATAGCCATGCCTCCACTAAGCTCAGCTAGTTTGATTTCTGTCTTTGAAAGACAGTCTCACTATGTAGCCCAGGCTGGCCCGAACCTTGCAGCAATCTTCCTGCCTCTGCCTTCCAGTGCTTAGACTACCTGAATAGGCCACCACATTCAGCTCAAAGCCACTTTTTAAAAGTCAATGTGACACCTAGATGCTCCCTGTGTGATGCCCTCAGGGTCATGATGTAGCAAGGAAGCCTCCACAGATGCTAGCATGTGATTTTGGACTTTCTAGCCTTCAAAACCACAAACAAAACAAACCTTTATTCGTTTTTTGTTTTTTTTTTAAATGGGGCTGGTAAGATGGCTCAGTGAGTAAAAGGCTTGCTGCCAAGACTGACTGTTAAATTTCAAACCCAGGACAAACAGTTAAAGTGCCTACTTAACAAAATGGACTTGACCTCCAGGTTCTCCCAGCATCCCACAGTTCCTACCTGGCACACCCCACCCTCTATTAGGAACTCTCCAGTCCAGGGACTGGGCTGCTCTTCCCTCAAAAGTCATAGAACTTTTCCCTATGTAATCCACATATTTTGATCACTGCTCTCCTTTTGTACCTTTGGCCTCCTGGCTGCTGTATTTCCTGTGTTGTCCCTCCCCTCCCCCTCTCCCCACATGGTTCAGGGTCATGACCACTCTGGACTCTCCCAGACGTGTGTCTGCCTCTGGCTATGTTCTCCTATATATCTATAATAAGCCCCTTCACCGTACCTAGGGGCAGTTGTGTCCATTCCTTTCCTTTTTATTTTTTTTTTTCAATCACTGACAATCTGAGTTAGAATCCCAGGACCAGCACGGTGGAAAGAGAACTGGTTCTTGCAAGTTGTCCTCTGACCTCCATATGTGTGCTGAAGAATGTACCCACACACATATGCAGATAAAAGAAGTAGTAATCTTTAAAATGTGAATGACACTTGTTCATGCCAAAGAAATCAAAATACGATGAAAATCCCAAAGGAGGTAGAAACTCAGCCTGAATCCCACCAGTTAGAAAACTAAGCTAGCTGTGCTGGTGCATGCATGCTTTTGACCCCAGCACCTAGGTGTAGAGTAAAGTAGACAGATGTTATAAATCTGAGGCCAGACTGGTCTACGGAGTAAGTTCTAGGCCAGCTAGAATTACATAGTGAGACTCTGTCTAAAAAACCCCAGCAATGATGACACCTGTCTTTAGTCCCAGCACTCAGGAGGCAGAGGCAGACAGATCTCTGAGTTTGAGGCCAGCCTGGTCTATGGAGCCAGTTCTAGAACAGACACGGCCACACAGAGAAACTCTTGTCTCAGAAAAAAAAGAAAAAAGAAAGGGAGGTAGGGAGGAGGGAGAGAGGGAGGGAGGAAGGGAAGAAGGAAGGGAGGGAGGGAGCAGCATTATTAGGGAAACAGGCTGTGTGTTCTGCAAGCACATAGAGAAACGGGTGGTAAAAATACGTAGACAAAACCAGAAGAGTCATAAATTTGGGAAGGGGATGTGTTAGGAGAGACGCACAGAGACTCAGAGAAGAATGAGTGGGTATGATCGTGTTTCGTTGTACATATGAAATTCTCAGGAATTAAAAAAAATGTATAATAAAAACTCCAGAAGAGTGGGATTTGGGGTGGTAATTTAAATTTAACTTTATTTGAATTGTTGTTGTGTTGCTTTTGTTTTTTGTTTTTTGAAACAGGCTTTCTCCGTGTGACAGGCCCTGGCTATCTTGGACTCACTTTGTAAACCAGGTTAGCCTCGAACTCACGGGGATCTGCCTGCCTCCAGAGTGCTTGGATTAAAGGCTTATGCCACCACAGCTAACTCTTTAACTGAATTCAATGAGGGGGAAAGAAACGGACATTAATGGGAATCTGGATTCACATCATAAGATATTTCTTTTTTAAAAAAAGATTTGTTTATTATCTATGTCTGTGTGAGTTTATGTGTACGTTAGTTACAAGCTGCCTGTTACTGGGTTCAAAACCCAGATCTTCTGCAAGAGCAGCAAGTGCTCTTAAATACTGAGTCATTTCTCCAGCCCCTCAGTATTCTATATATGAAAGTTTCCCCCCAAAATATCCTTTTAAGTTCAAGAAAGAAAGCTCGAGGCACATCCAGGATGAAGTCATCAGAGCTTCAATAAAGGAGGTGTCCTGGTGTTTGTACACACTGACATCTTGCTGTGAGAGATGAGTCAACCGGTTTTGCTGGCCAGCACTGCCCTAAGGGCCTTGTCCTTACACACACAGTTCCTCTGCTGCAGAAACCCTTGCCAGCTGCCCAAACTCCCTCCATGTTGCTTTTCACCCCACCTCACCTGTCTCTCCAGTATGTATGTACATCTGTGGAGCAAATAGGGTTCTGGTCCTGTTTCCAGGTCCCCTTAGACTCCGGCTTCGTCGAAGCAGCTCAGCTCTTACCTGCTTTACATATTGGGTGTTTTTGTAAGGCAAAGATTTAGCAAGCAAGCAGCATTTTGACAACTACTGCTCCAGGCTGGCCCCCAGGCCTTTCGTGTTGAAAAACCACTACTCCAGGCTAGCACTCAGGCCCTTGATTCTCTGTGAGAACATAGCTTCCCTTTCTGTCTAAGCAGGCTTGGAACATCAGCAGTTGGCCAGGTTCTGGAATTGCAGGGTAATTACCTGCTCCCCTAATTGGCAGTTGATGCAGGCCTTTGGGCATGGAAGGTTCCTGGTGAGCTGGCTCCAAACTGGATAAGGCAGAAAGTGTCAGATGAGTACTGGAAGGGAATGAGTTTCTCTCAGGTTCTACCTGTGCTCTGCATGGTGCCCAGGGCCTCAGTCCCATGAGGGTCATGGACCTTTTGTCAGAAGAGGAAACCTGGAGAGCCACCTCATAGTGAAGGAGTTGTCAAGTATGTCACAGCCTGCACTCCAGTCCCCAACACTGCCAAAGAAATAATCAATGAGAGACCCAGAACTAGAAGTCTGTGCTTGTCAGACATCCTCACAGCACAGACTCAGAGGACAACCTGTCTGTGTCTTGTTGCTCTACCCCAGGCTTCTGAAGGCTTCCCCATCAGGAGAGACAATAGCCACCCTGGAGCTGCTACAGTGTGAGCTACCTGAGGCACCAGCCACCAAGCACCAGGCACCTCCAGTGCTCTGTCCTCAGAGATAGGGTCTGGAAGTCCTGGAAGGGGATTTGGAAAGAATGTTCCTGGTTGTCATGGAAACAGAAGGGGAATGGGAGCCGAGGGAGGGTTCCCAATCAGACTTAGGTTCAAATCCCCATCCCTATTCCTGAGGCCTCAGGCAGATCATTGCTTTTTAGAATCTGGGTCTCTTCCTCTCAAAATACGTTATCATATTTAGTACTTCGGGTAGGGTAATCAGCAGTTCAATGAGGACCCCAGCTGGGGCTCAACCAGTGGGAGAGAAAGAACAACACGAGCTGGCCTCCTTCCAGCTGCTTTGCTCTCACTGCTCTTGTCTGTGTGTGCCCATTTGCATGTAGGAGTCATGTCTGACTCCACCAGACTCCAATCAGGTCAGTGACTTGGGACGTGGCTCTACTGTGAGAGCACTACAAGCAAGGACTCCGCCGGAGAAGCAGAGCCTCTCAGCAGTGCAGACCCGAAGGCAAACTTGGCAGAGTGTATGCACACACACGGGACACAAGATCGGACCTGGGTCTGGCATGAGTCAGTTTATGGCTGCTGTCCTGGGCCTCTAGCCAAAACCTAGAGTCCATGGCACAGGCCTCACAGAAGGCTATCCTAGCTGTGCCTCTTACCCCTGGCCTTTGTCATGCAGATAATGTACATGTCCTGCCCAGGAACAGATAAGGGGAAGGTGTGCCCACTATCCTCACACTGCCCTTAGGAGATGCCCCCATCAGTGTAGCTCCACCCCTAGGGATGGCTGCTGGTTCTAACCACAAACCTACAGGAACTAGGAGACCCCAGGTGCCAGTGCCCCACTTTAATTTCTGTAACCTCACGCCAGATAGGATTTCACTATGTAGCCCTGGCTCTCCAGGAACCTACTCGGTAGATCAGGCTAGCCTTGAACTCACTGAGATGCACCTGCTTCTGCCTCCCAAGCGCTGGGATTAAGGGTGCACACCACCGTGGCCTGACTTCACATTTATTTTTCTGTCTTCAGACAAAACATCCAAACGAAAGGCAACTCATGGAGAAAGGATCCACTGAGTCTGAGTTGTAGGTTATAGTCTCTCAGAGAGGAGAAGCTGCAGCAGCAGGAGCTGGAAGTGGCCAGCTACACCACACCGAAAAGCAGGAAGAAATAAACCCTGCGTGCTTGGTACTCAACTAACTTTGTCTATTCCCAGGGCTACAAAGCAGAAGCTGGTGCCTCAAAAACGTAGACTGGGGTTTTCCACAGTAGTGAAGGCAATCAAGACAATCTCCCCAGCAAGCCAACCTGATTTTCACAACTGCTCACTGAGACTCTCTTCGCGGGTGATTCTAGGTTGCATCAAGCTGACAATTAAAAGTACCAGTAAGGGACTGGAAATCGCTGAAGGTAGACCCAGACACAGTATGCAAAGACCAAGGGCATTTATTCTACAGAAACAACCAGCATGCACGCCAACCATTCTCCAAAATGGCCACCCTAGACAAAGGCTCACAGGCCTTCTTAAAGCAAATTTTCTAGAAGGATTAGATCATTTAAAATTTCACTGGTGGGTGCTAGGGAGTCACAGATGGTCGGTGGTCTGCATTTTTATGTCATGAACGTTTAACCATAGGATGAGATAGGACTGCTCAGCACAGATGGCCCATCCTAGATTATTTTCCCACTTTTGTGGTTATCCCTAGACTGTTCTTTGGGAGGGGGTTTTATGACCTTGTCCCTGGATTTTATGGTCTATCCCTGGACCTGGTGCCTTATGGCCTCCTTTTGAAATCAGGTCTGGTTCTTAAATGGAGACAAATGGGATTCATGTCAGCCTTTCAACCACCAGAGCTGGAGAGATGGTTTAGCAGTTCCGAGTGCTTACTGCTCTATTCAAGGACGAGAGTTCAGATCCCTACACCCACAACAGGCAGCTCACAACACCTGTAACTCCAGGTCTATGGCCTCTGATGCCCCCTTCTGGTGTGTGTGTGTGTGTGTGTGTGTGTGTGTGTGTGTGTTCATGCATGTGTGTTCAGTATAATGTATGGTCTGAGAGTTAATAACAGAAATTAAGGAATCAGGTTGGAATACAAGCCTGGGGCTATAGCTCAGTTGGTAGAGCGCTTGTCTAGCAGGCACAAAGTTCCCCTCCCCCAGGTTTGATCCCCAACACCACCAGGCAAGGTGATACTGTAATCCTGGCACTGTGGGGTAGATGGAAAGGATCAGGAATTCAAGGCCATCCTTAGCTACACAAGGAGTTTGAGGCCTGCCTGGGCTACATGATACTCTGTCTCAAAAATACCCCGTGGTGGCCAATGGCCACATCTACCAAATAAAACCAGGAGTTCTTAAATTAAAGCTGATGAAATTGGAGAATTGTAGCTCTCAGGGTGGGCTCTCCTCCAGTAGATATGAGTCTTTGACTTCCTACTCTGCCCTGCCCTGCTGCTTCCTGGGGTAGTTCTATTTTGTGCAGAAGGAAGGCACAAGAACCCATGCATCTCTTCTCTCCAAAGGCTTCTTATCTCCACTTCCCAGCAGCCAGCACGGCCTGGTGATTGTTGGGTCTCCGAATACAGTGGTAGAATGATACAGCGTTCACGTACACACATTTTATTTATTTTATTTATTTCCTGAGACAGGGTCTTACTATGTCACCCTGGCTTTCCCAGAATTCTTCCTATCAACCTGGCTGGCCTCAAACTCACAGAGATCTGCCTGCTTCTGCCTTTCTAGGGCTGGAACTAAAGGCATTCATTCCTATACTTGGCTATATATTTTTTAAAAACAAAACAAAACAACAACAATAACAAAAGCTAACTGTTACACCAGCCAACGAACTCCAGGTGGGAGGTGACACTCCACTTGGCAACACCTCCTTCTCGGAATCTCAGTTGGGGTTGGGGTCCCAGTGGTTCCTCTGATTTGCCTGTGGGGGTGCTAAGGGAACAGTTGGGGTGCAGAACTAGCGGGCTCAGTGAGCTGTGTGTGGTCTGCCTCTGTCTGCCACCACCCTAGATCTTGTAGGTCTCTTCTTTGCCTCTACCACATTCCTAAGCCCTGCTTCTCCCACCTCTGATTCCTTCCTCAGCCAGGCACTGCATCTGGCCTCCTAGGACTTGCTCCACATGGTGGCTGCAACAAGATCCTACCAATTTCCTGTTCCCCTTTGTGTTGCTCCAGCAGTGGCAGCACAAGCTCATGTGGAGACTCTCTCATGTGGAGACTCGGAATCTGTTGGGAACTTCTAAGGACTCTATAGGTCGAGCCTCACCCAGGCCCACTGGGTCAGAATCCAAAGCCAAAAGTCTTGGTTCCAGCTGATAAACCATCCTGCCTCCAGTTTAGGCTTAAAGGCCATTTTTTTGTTTTTGTTTTTGAGACAGGGTTTTTCTGTGCAGACTTTGCCATTCTGGGACTTGTTTTGTAGACCAGACTGGCCTTGAACTCACAGAGATCTGCCTGCCTTTGCCTCCCTGGGTGCTGGGATTAAAGATGTACTCCAGCACTTCCTGGCTGAAAGGCAGTTTATAGTAAAGACAAACTAGGCTCATTCCTGCTTATGATTAAATCTTTGTTTTTCAAGGATCGGGCTGTGCCACACCTGTAACCTTAATTACTAGGGGTTCCAGGAACCTGCAACCACTGATGCAGGAAACAGCAACTGTATCTCTGTTTCAAAAGGTTGTCATGGGCAGTAGTGGCCATGTCTTTAATACCAACACTTGACAGGAAGAGGCAGGTGGATTACTGTGCTTAAGACCTGGTCTACAGAGTTCCAGAATAGCCAGAGTTAAACGCTTTCTCGAAAACACAAAGAGGACTGGAGAGATGGCTCAGTGGTTAAGAGTACTGCCTGCTCTACCAGAGGACCTGAGTTCAATTCCCAGCAACCACATGGTGGCTCACAACCATCTATAATGGGATCCGATGCTCTCTTCTGGTGTGTCTGAAGACAGCGACAGTGTACTCACATACAATAAACAAACAAATAAAATATTAAAAATGAAAGAAAGAAAAAAAGAAAACACAAAGAAAAGGTTATTATGACTATCTTGCAACCGTGTTTTTGTCTCAGGAGTTTATTATGACTAATTTGTCATAGCCTTTATGTTCTGCTTCTGTAACCCCTTGTATTTACCCACCAAATCCCCAACTTGGAAACTCCCGACTCCTGAACTATAAAAACCCTTATTTTACCCATGTCCAAATCTGATTCCTTTTTTTAAAGATTTATTTATTTATTATATATGAGTACACTGTAGCTGTCTTCAGACACACCAGAAGAGGGCATCGGATCCCATTGTACATGGTTGTGAGCCACCATGTGGTTGCTGGGATTGAACTCAGGACCTCTGGAAGAGCAGTCGATGTTCTTAACCACTGAGCCCTCTCTCCAGCCCCTTAATGCTCTGATTTCTTGAACCATGACTTTAGGGAGAGCTCTGGTACAGAAATTTTAAAGAAGCTTGCTCTAATAAATTTCTTGCTTTAATTAATCTGGCCATGATTTGGGTTAGTGGCCTTTCTTTTCTTCTTCCATCTATGGGATTAACAGAGCAACAGGTAAATCCAAAATCATTGCCCCGAGGAAAACCTCATGCCCCCTGCTGCCTGTCCAGGCACTTGGGAGCTGAGGTTCTGCACCCCATCTCCAACCTTATCCCCCTACACCCCCATGTGTCATTTATTCCAAACTTCTGGATCATGGGTCACCTACATCAAGGTTATTTCCAATTTTCCTGCTATCAGAACTCCTTCCCTCCCCCAAGCTATTTTCCTCAAAGCCCACCAAACTCCTACTTATGCTCCAAAACCCCACCCGAAAAACACATCACCAGGAAGCCCTCCCTGACTGCGCTCCAACCTAATACTTTACTATAAACACCACACTCCTCTCTGCCTCATTATTGAGTGGGTAAGCCTGGAGCCAGTCTCGTTACTTAGTAATTTTGAGTGAATGTTTTCTGGGGAGACATAAAGGAAAACCCTTTCTTCTAGGCTGCCAAGGTCAACCCATAGTACAGTTCTCCTGAAGTCCAACTTGAGGAACTGATGAGTTTAATAGACTTACAAAGCAAGGGCAAGGGGTTGCTTACAGGAACATGGGTGACTGCAAATCAGCTGCACAACTGGAAAGTCTTACAGTCTCTCTGCTTCAGTTAACCTCCCACAATTTGTATTCTCCAGCACTTCCTGTGAGGCAGGAGGTCTTGAGCAGTTAAGGCAGAATTACATACAAATGGCTGGGAGGTGTAGGACAGGATGACTGTCAGTTCCATGATGAATGACTGACATCCAAGGACCCTCCTCACTTCCTCCTCCTCTTTCCGTGAGGGAACTCCTGCAGTCCGTGGGCCAGATCTTGAGTCTCATCTACAAGTGGTCACAGCTTCTGTGAAAATGATGGCCATTATGCCTGGGGGACAGTGCTCTATAGCGACTTGGCTTTGGGTAGGTGCTCCCGAGATGACTGAAGGCCGGTTGAAGACTTGTCTGGGAACTTTACAACAATTGCTCTGGAGAGACACAAGTGACCGGGGTTCATTCATTTGCTTTTAAACTATAAATGGAATCTGCGTTCTTGGGTTAAAAAAAAGTCACACCGTGGGAAAATGTGCAAGGCAAGCACATGATCCTCTCACACCCAGCCCTGCTCTGCTTCACAGCTGGAGCCTGCGGGGACACTCCATTCCAACACAAAGCTTGGGGGAACTTGAAGCATATGACAGGTTCCTCTTCCCACTTGGGCTGTGACCCTGCATGGTCGTACAAGGGCCTGTGGCTATGGTCTCACACGTCTCTAGTCACTAGGTCTCCTCAGCACTATCTGTGCCTCTGTCTCTGAATGCCCAGGTGACAGGGTATCTGTCAGGGGGATTCCGAGTCAACGCTGTGACCAGAGTGTGTACAGCCTGTGACCAGAGACTGACTGTCCCTGTTTGGTTCTCCCTGCTTTGTCTTCACTGTCAAGTGGACAGAGCTTGCACAAAGACCCAGCTTGGGACCTTGGTGACTATCTGTCCTTCATTGCTAGTGTGCCAGTTGCCCTGAGCTACCTGGGCTCCTGGTCCCCTGAAAATTTAGACAAGCAGGTGCCTCTGAGATGACTGTCTGAACACAAGATGAGCGTGGCCTGCATTCATTCATTCATTCATTCATTCTTGCTTTCTGGGTCCAACCTGGGACCCTGGAGTTGGGTTAAAAAGGGGGCTCCTGGAACAACAGAGGATCTCTGATCTGGGTTGGTGCAGGTGGAAGACAACTGGGATGTATGGGGGAGGGGCTACATCCCATCAGCCCTCCCTTCCTTACAATGTCAGGCCCACTAACCCAAGGCTCCTCAGAGGCTGCGGTTGGGCTCCCAACGGTAGTGACAGCTCCTAGAGCAAATCTCACTAAGACTGGAGGACAAAGAGGGGCCCTCTCTGTGGGTCATGGGAGCCCAGGAAGTTAAGACCCCCAGCTGGAGTGGGGTCACCTGACTCATTTCTTCAACCCTCTGCTTCCTGGGTTCCTTGGTTACAGAGGAAGCGGCCTTGAGCTGGGGGCGCTTATAAAAGGGTACTTTGACATTCGCTCAGGGGAAGGGTGTGAGGAAGGAGGGTGGCTGGGTATTTTTGGATGCGGCTTTGGAATCTGTTCCTCCTCCCCCAGCACCATGGCAACAAGCAGAGCCTGCAGCTGCCTGCTGGGGTGGGGCAGCAGCTCAGACTACATCCTCCCTGTCTTAGCCTGGGGAATTGCAGTCTGCTGTCCTGGCTGCTGTCCTGGCTGCTGTCCTGGCTGCTGTCATTGCTTCCCCTCTCTGAGCATCTGTAATAGGATAGCAATATGGCTGTGGTGATACATGGAGACCAATCTGGCTTCAGGCAGGACTTGGTTCTCACAGGAAGCAGGTGCCCAAAGTGATTAAGAGATGGCTGGAGTGCGGGAGGAAGCTGTGGGGAGTCCTTGGATGGTCCCTCAGTCAGTCTGGAAGTTTCCAACAGACCAAAGTGGCCTGTCAGAGTGAACTGTGCTTCTCAGTCATGAGCTTGCCTCAGTGTCCCTGTGGTACCTTCAAGTCCTGGCTAACAGTGTGACAAGATTTTAGGTCAAAATCTCTACTTTGGCAGTCCCAAAGGCCACTATCCAAAGACCAATTAAAGAGATAGTGATAAAGGCAGAGGGAAGAAATTTAACAATGTGGCCATGTTGGAAGGACAGACAAAGGGTCCAGTGAGCTTTAGATCTGAATAGTCTCTGGGGTGTGGGGATAAAAGGTGTGTATGTTAAGTAGTCCTGTCTAGATGCCATCCAGCCCACCACTGTCCAGCTCAGGCCCTGCAAGGTGGTCTGGAGAAGTCCTCATTGCCGTGGGGACACACCGTCTCTCAGGAGTTGATTACTCCTACTCCAGCCTGGCCTTCTCTGATAACTGCCCTCTCTGAAGGTGAGCCATCCATTCTGTGAAGCTCTGTGGGTCCTGGAATCCAAGGTGACTACAGGTTTGGGACACCCCCTCACACGCACACACACTAAAGGCCAGTAAGGACTTTTACGGGGGTCTAGATCAGGATGATGTAGACGGCAGACAATAGGCGCTTCAGTAACTCCTACCCCTGGGACTTCTGTCTTGAAGAGAGATGAAGTAGGTTACAGAGCAATTGAGGTGTGGAGTTGTACAGGTGAGCCAAAGTAAAGGAGACAGAACCAACACACTCACTGGCAGAGAGACCATGCTGTCGTCACTTTGCCATCAGTCACCCACGGACCCAAGTAAGGAGTCAGTGCATTTTAAGCAAAACCGGCTTTCAGGCCAATGAATGAAGTGCCATGTGAGGCAGGCAGGGGCCGCAAGGAGAAGTGAGGGAGAGCCTCTGTAGGGGAAGGGTTTGAGCCTCCATCCTCAAACCCTTCCCTTTCTACTGCACAGCCCTCAACTTTGTGCTGTTTTGAGAACAGAGTCAAAGCAGGAAATCACCTGAGCCACACATTGCTTTTATAGTTGCTGTAAAAAAAAAAAAAAGTCTCTACCACAGACTTTTTCAGAACACAGAAATTTAGTCTCTGTAGGGACAGAAATGTGAGGCAAAGGATTGGGTCTTCCTCCAGCCTGAGGCTCTAGGGGAGGATTCTTCTGCTTCCTCTAGCTCTGAGAGGCTCGGGCCTTCCTAAACTGTGGCTGTCACTATGGTCCACTTTACCTTTCCTCTGTGGAGTATGCCCCACCTCTTCACACAGGGACAGCAGCTATTGGACACGACACTACAGTCCAGGGTGGTCTCAGCTCAACTCACTGCTGCTGAAAAGTCTCTAGTTCCTAATAAGGTCATGTTCCAAGGTCATGAGTAGACATGATTTCTGCAGGCACTGTTAAGCTACTACAAGCTCCTTTTGTCACTCAGGGGACATCATAAGGGCAGTGACCTCAGAGTAGCCAGACTGAGCTTAAGTGAGTCCTGGAAAGAGTAGAGGGTGCAAGGTATGCCTTTTAGGCAAAGGTGTGTGTGTGTGTGTGTGTGTGTGTGTGTGTGTGTGTGTGGTGGTGGTGGTAGTGGTGATCCATTGGCTTGGCATTGTCCTTTACTCAAGGGCTCCTCCCATTGCTTGGTACCCAGGAGCTTTGAAATCCAGGCTCACTCAGGCCGTGGTTGAGTGTGGAGTCAGAACTAGGTGTGTTGGTTGTTTCATTTGTTTGCTTAGTCTTTTGAGACATGGTCTCACTATGTACCCTTGGCTGACTGAACTCACAGATAGCTTCCTGCCTCTGCCTTCTGAGTGCTAACCTTAAAGGCATACCCCATAATCCTGGCTGTTAGCTAGTTTTAATTGTCAACTTGACACAACCTAGATTTATTTATTTTTATTTTATGTATATGAGTGTTTTACCTATATACTGTGTACTTTCCTGGTACTGGTGGAGGCTAGAAAAGGGCATTAGATTTCCTGGAACTGGATTTTACAGAGAGTTCTACGTCTCCACGTGGGTCTGAGAACAAAACCTGGCTCCTCTGGAAGGGCAAGCAGCCAGTATTCATAACCAGTATTCTTAACTGAGCCATCTCTCCAGTCCCACGGGAAGAGAGTCTTAATGGCAAATTATCTGGATTAGGTTGGCCAGTAAGCTTGTCTGTCTTGGTCTTTAATCAATATAGGAAGACCTAGCCCATTGTGGGTAGCACCATTCCCTAGCAAAGGGTTCTAAACAGTATAAGAGAAGAAAGCTAGCTGAAAGCAGGTGAGCAAATATACATGTGTTTACTCTCTCTGCTCTTGACTGTGGATATGATGCCTTTAGTTCCAGCCTTGATTCCCTCACAGTAAGGAGTAGAAACCTGGAAGTGTAAGCCACATAAACCCTCTCTCCCCTAAGTTGCTTTTTGTCAGGATACTGTAATGCAGCAGAAATGAAACCCAGGCACCAGTGTTTCTCTTGGCTGTTCTCACCTTGTCTGTCCCTTCCCTGAACTGGCTCCAGCTTCCATAATCATGCACTCAGGCTGAATGGCTTAAATGGCAAACATCTGTTACTCACAAATCTGGGGACTGTAAGTCTGAGGTCAAGGTCCTACTGGTTTGGTTCCTGGTGAGACTAGCTTCCCAGCTTATGGATGGATGGTGGTCTTGTCACTGTGTCCTCACATGGTGGAGAGGCTGAACTCTGTCGTCTCTTCTCATAAAGATTCTCATCCTCTGGGATCAGGGGCCTACCCTTAGGACCTCATCTAATCCAACCATTTCCTCTCACTGCAGCCTGTCTGGGATGAAGGCTGCAGTATCATTGTGATAGTGGGTGCACAGTGCACCTCAAAGAGCTGTTTCCCTCCCCTCCTCCTTTCAGTGAGGAGCCTACTCATGTATTCTATCCATGCCATTAAGCACCTTCTGTGTGCAAGCACTTGCTGGGTGGCAATATAGACTGATTCTGTTGAGCCCTGGGCTTCATTAAACCCCAGGTTAGGGGCTGTCCACACACTGGCCTGCCTGCCTTCTCCCCCAAACCTGGACTTACTTCCAAGCTCCCAACTTCTGGAAAGCTGTTGAGTAATTACTGAAGCAGCAATCTCTTAATCGAAAACCAACCACTAGATGAGCTGACAGCCTCCTGGGCTCCCTGTGAACTTCCCCGGGCGACCCTGGGTGGCCTTTCTTCCTGGGGTGCTGTCTCCTCAGTTGACACTCAGTCCTCCCAACAGTCCCTTTGCCAAAGTCCTTCCAGAGTCTCGTTTACACATGCCATCTGTTTCCCGCCGTGACAGTGACAGACACCATTTGGAAAGCAGCCAAGAAGAAGAGCAAAGGCTTGGTCCTTCCAGTGTTTGTGGAGAGACGGATGGAAAGGCAGACTGACAGTCAAGGACTTGAAAGGTCTGGGTCACATGGGGGGCAAGCCCTCACCCACTCACTCTGTGTCCCTTTCTTATCATGAAGGACTCAGGCTACCAGGTCTAGATGAAGATCCCTGGTCCTGCAAGGGGACGTTACCTAATCCTCACATAGGGGTATTCACCCTCTGTTCCTTCTCACCCTCCTGGTCTCCGACCTTGGCGAGGGTCTTGCCGGATTGGGGCTAGGCTCCTCTTGCTGGTTGTTTGTGACATGATTACAAAGTACCGGCTGCTTTCTTTGTCTGGCTTCTTCCTGCCTGCCTTCCCGGGACTTTTTTTTTTTTTCCACCTTGAAAAGAAAATTGATTCCATCCTTTCAACCAGCTTCCTGAAATCAGTCCCAGAAGCCACCCACCCCTGCTGTGACTTCATCTGTGCTCTGCTCAATATCAGCAGCCTCTGGAGCCTGCTGAACGCCAGCATAGCACCCGTCAACTGCCTGCAGCCCTGTGCTCTTAGGCCAGTCTGGGGGCGCAGCTGCAGGTTGCACAGGGTGGGCTGACAGGTGCGTATGTAGTGCATGGTGTGTAGTCTGGGCTGACAACCCCTTTCCGGGCCAGTTTGTGTGTGTTCCTGCTCCACATGACTCATTTTGGGAGATCATGGGTGGGACAAAGCCAAGACAGATGTGTCTGTCACATCTGACACGTCAGGAATCCATTAGAGGTTCTCTATGTCATCTTGTAGGGTTCCATTCAGTCCCTAGGTCTGGACTTTAAAACCTTACACTCTCCCTACAGTGAGGAAGAGGCTGGACAGTTCAGGTCAGGCTGGGACAGGGTAACTGTCCAAGTCAGTAGGTCGTGGGACTAGGGAAAGATGTCCTCCACTCCATGGAGCAGGCTTGTGGCCAGAGGCTCTGTACAATGGGAGCTGTCCCTTTCCCCTTCAGTGTGGAATGGGAGTGTGCTTTCGCCATTCCTAGGGAAGTGGGACTTCCTGAAAAGCAAGAAGCAGGTCCTGGAAAGGAAGTGAGTTCAGTGGCATCACCATGTCCCTGAGAAGACAAGGCCAGGGAACCACCTCTCTCTCTATTAAGGAACTTTGTGCATGACCGCCGTGTTCCTTGCTCTACTGCCTAGGAAATAGGGTCCAGTCACAGAATAGGGTTAGGGGTCTGCTGTGCAGGATGCAGGACGAGGAGAAAGAGAGTAGTTGATGGCGTCTGCTCTTGGCAAGTTTCTGCAGGTGGATACCGTCCCATTTTTAGATGAGGAGACACATTGCTGGGTTAAACATTCTCCCCAAGGACACATGGGTCACAAGTTTTCTAGTAAAAGTGAAACTCTCTAAATCTGTAGGTTGGGCAGAATGCAAGGATAGATGGTTGCTTGGGCTTTGTGGCTTGGAGGGGGCAGCTCCGATCTGGCTGCTGTCACCAGGAGCCCAGCCCCTGAAGCTGGACTTCTGCACAGGGTATCTGCCTGGAGCACTGAGAGACAGTGACCTGCCCTTCTGCAAACCCAGGCCAGGGACAAGAACCACGTGGATTCCCACATGTTCCTCTGGTCCTTTGTTTTGAAGCACCTTTCCATAAAGGAAGTCAAGAACTCGTGGCCACCTTTAACAGAGCCAGGCCTGGAATAGTTACTGATTGTTTAGAAGCCCTGAAACGCCCTGTGCAGGACCACTGGGTAGCGTAGCAGAGAAGGACACATATGCCTGCCACTAGGATGCATCACTACACAGGCGTCACACTCTAGAGAAACTTTCAAAGCATAATAGAATGGGCTTCTTCTGGCCCCACATGCCAGATCTGGTTCCCCCGGGGTGGGGGAAAGACATTTGGTTTAGCTTCATGTGTCTGACTCCATCCTCACTAGAATGGTCCGGTGAGAGGAGTGCACAGAGAGAGCTGGGTTCCAGGATGATCTCTGACTAGTGCCCAGTTCCCCTCTGGCCTGCTTTGTGACCATTTTTTGGGGAACTTCAAGACCCTTCTCTGCATTGCTCTGCTGTCACTCACCATCAGAGGCCTGCCTGGCTGAGGAGTCCTATGCCCAGCATCTCCCCAATGGCCTGAGCCTCCTAGAGCAGGTACTAGCTTTTACACTGACCTTTCTTCCCCCCATGACACGGAAAATGCCAAAGAACACCTGGTCTCATGGTGGTTGGTCAGGGTCCCCAGAGCATGGGTAGCACTGCCTGTGACCCTGGAGGTGGCTCCTAGATGGTGACCCCAAGATTACAGCTGCTCTTGTCTTGTACTGTCCCTGGGGACTGGTCTGCTCAGGGCTTCCCAACCCTTGCCCAGCTTGGGACTCTGGTGGTGCACTGGGGGGGGGGGGGGGGATGGGGGACGGGGGACATGGACACGGACGACCTAGTTTTCCCAGGCATCCACATGGTGCCCCCTGCTGGCCAGTGCTGTCACAGCCAGGGAAAGCTGGAGGCCAGGACACAAAGGGGCTTTCTTGCCTCTTGCAGGGCAGGGTGTGGGAGGCAGGGCAATGGGACTTGTCATTGTCACCATGCTACTTGAGCGATAAGTAGCAGAGCCACTGGGACTTGGAGCCAGCTGCATCTCACCAGCAGTGTGCTTTTATCCACAGTGGGCCCCACTGTCACTAACCCAGCGGTCCCTCTGCTCTCCTGACAGCCTCCATCCAAAGTCCCAGCAAC
This sequence comes from Rattus norvegicus, assembly GCF_021556685.1. Lineage (NCBI taxonomy): Eukaryota > Metazoa > Chordata > Mammalia > Rodentia > Muridae > Rattus > Rattus norvegicus. The sequence goes on from NC_141540.1 coordinate 114,958,119, forward strand.
ACTTAGAGAAACCCTGACTCTCAAACTTATATGGAGCATAAACTCAGGCTGAAACCAGGCCAAGGCCACCAGGGACTAGGAGTGAGAGAGATAGAGATAAACATGGTGGGCTACCCACAGGGGCCACATTCTGGCAACCAAGTAAGTGCAAAAGTTGCTTAATGTATGTGACAAGCGGATAGATACATGGTTAAGGTAAGGAACCCAGACATGGAGACAAGGTGGTCAAACGCTTAACCATCTGGCAAATTCTAATTCATCCTTCAAAACCCCTCTTAGGCCAGAATTGTGGTGCACATCTTAGTAAGAACAAAATAAAAAGTAAAAAAGACTTCTTGCCTAGAACACAGAAAGCTCTAGATTCAGTCCCCAATGTTACAAACTAACCAACCGCCATGTTCAGGCTAAGAAAAAAGCCTCCTCCAAAGTCCTTCAAGGAGAGCACAGGGCACATTTCTCTTCAGGTCAGAGGACAGCTCATCTTTTTAGGTTACTATTTAGTTAATTAATCACACAGTTGCATGTGTAAAGGCCAGAGGACAACTTGCAGGACTCGATTCTGCCCTTTCACCATGTAAGGACTGAACTCGGGGCATCAGGTTTGGCATAAGAACCTTTGTTGAGCCTTTAGCAAGACCACAGAGTAGTTTTTATAGGGACAAGGCTAAGCGCGCTTGTGTCCCAGGGAATTACTGACTTTTCTATTGCTGTGACAAAGCACCATAACTAAGGCGACTTAGAGAACAAAGGGATTTATTTGTGCTTAAAGTTCCAGAGGGAGAGGAGACCATCACCATCACAGTGAGGAAGCGTGGCAACAGGCAGGCATGTCAGGAGCAAGAAGCTACGGGCTTCCTTTTTTTTTTTTTTTTTTTTTTTTTTTTTGTAAGAACGATCTCTTATTGGGGGAGGGCCCATCAATCCTTCTTGGCTGCCACCTTCCTCATGGCTGCCAGCACGTTGCTCAGCTCCTCCCACTTTCTCTTGGCGTGGATGTGCGCGCCCACCATCCTCTTGATGAACTTGAGTGTGTGCTTGTCCTTGGACACTTTGAGCAACTCCAGGGCGTGCCACTCGTAGGGCGCAAAACCGCACACCTCCGGGATCTTGTCCCGCACGAACTTGGTGTGCTTGGTGAGGTGATCGCGGCACCGGCTGTGTCCCCGCTTGCTGAAGTTTTTCATCACCTTGTGGCCTTCCTTGAGGCCCACGGCCATGGGGGTGGCACAGGGCCATGGCCTCTGCTCTCTCATGGCGGCCAGACAGGAAGGCAGGTTTACATCTTAAACTGCAAGCACAAAGCAGAGAGAGTAAGCCAGAAACGCCTGAGTCTTTAAATTACCAAAGCCACCTCCAATGACACACTTTCTCCAACAAGGTCACAACTCCTAAGACTCCTCAAACAAGTGTTCAAGTGCCAGAGACCGTAGGGGACATTTCCTTCAAACTGCCACACCTGGGAATGGTGTATCCATGCACTGTGAACCTAACTGAGAACAGCAGTGTGCTCCCTCCCTTGTCTAGAGGTGATGGGGGAAAGGAAGGACAGACAGACACATTCATATTCTGTATTATAGAGACATGCACTCTCCACACTGTAGGAAGAAGCGAGCAGATGCATGCATTTCCGGCTTAGCATGTTATGATGGCAGTGGTCTGTTTGTTCTGGGTTAACTCCTCCCAGCCCACTAGGTAGGCATAGAAAAACCCCCAGAATTACTTTTACAGCTCTGCCTGTCAAGTAGTGCCTGAACCCCAACATCTACAAAAATAAGGGGGAAACACAAAGGAAATAAGGAGAGAGCCCCAGAAATGTGGCTGACCACCTAACAGGAGGCGTGAGGCTAAGCTCCGGAGACAATGGCTTCCTTTCTTGTCCATCCCACCCTGGATGACCGGCCAGCTGGAATGAGGTGGGACACACTTTTTAGGATGTCACTCTGCTGGCTTCTCAGATTGCCAGCTCTCAAAATACAAAGATTCCGTTCCCGTGTCCGTCCCATGACATCTGCAGTGGCAGGAAGCAGTGAGCACTGGTGTCCCCGTTACAGAGGTCAGAAGAAGGTGACTCACTCTCACCTTATATATTTTTAAAATTTTTATTTATTAATTTATTTATTTTATTTGTCTGGGCATTTTGCCTGTTTGTGTATCTGTGCACTGTGTGGGGTGCCCGGTACCCACAGAGCTATCTCTTCTGTCCTCGACACCTTAGCTTTTGACACGTAATCTCTCATTGAACATGGAATTCATTATTTCTGCCAGACTGGCTGGTTAGGAAGGTTCCAGGATTCATTTGTCTCCACACCATAATACTAGGATTATGGATACATACAGCCATGTCTAGATTTTATGGGGTGCTGGGGGATTTGAACTTAGCTCCTCTTGTTTGGATAGCAAGCATTCTTAGCCCCTGAGCCATCTCCCTAGCTCTCTCATTTGAAAAACAAAATTTTCAGTCTTTAAGGGTGGAGGATAGGTATGCGCGCATTTGTACAGATAATGGAGCATCAGAACCCTTGGGGCTGGAGTCACAAGATGGCTGTGAATTGTCAACATGGGTGCTGGGAACTGAACCTGGGTCCTCTGTAAGAATAATACACTCTCTTAACCACTGAGCCATCTCTCCCATGTAGGTTGATGTCATTATGTAGGTGAAGGCAGACAAGATAAAACGAGGCTTGTCATTGGACGAGAAGGCAGGATGGGCGGGAACAAAGTTTTAGAAGGAGGAGAAGGAGCCAGAGCAAGCACACGGAGCAGGGAAAACGTGACGGCAGATGTTAAGATTCTTCTCTGTGCGTAGTTACAGGTTGTTAGGAATATTTTTAAGAGATGGGTGTGTAAATGGGCAGATTTTGTGTCGTCTAGATAGGCAAATTATATCCTATCAATTGAATCAGAGGTTATTGTGTGGTGTGTTCTTTCTTGTGGTGATGGGACACCACTTAGCTGGGCTGCTAAGCTAGATGTGCCAGGATACCTGGGAAAGCTATACTTTCCGTGTTTGCCTTGGGGACGTGTCCTTTCACAGCCTTGGCGCATTTGTGTTTGTAGATGTGTAAGTGACGCTAGAAACTGTGACTGTCTCAGGACTCAGGACTTCCCTCGGTGATGGTGGATATTGTTTGTCTTGCTGGCTGAAGTTGTGGTGTACCCTCAGTACCGGGGCATCTCCCCAACACAACAGCAATGCTGGCACGTGGGCGAAGGGCACAGAGTTCAGCCACTCCAGAGACTGTCTAAGGGAATGATGTCTGCTTTAGTATACGTGAAGAACTATTTATAGAGTGGAAGCCTATTGACTGTGATTGGTCCGCACGTTACCTTGGACTGGGCAGTGAGTGCTCTACCACCCGCCAGGGTCTCCTTGCAGAAGAAGCACATTAAAGGAGACGTGGAGAGTGCAGACTGGCTCACAGGCCAGCTACCGACTACTCTCACTCCTTCAGAATTGAGTGTTCTGACTTCTGGTGCACGGTGTGCCGTGATTCTTATCTAGAAGCAAATCATGCCAGGTAGGCGGGCTGCCAGGACATGACTGCATTCTTTCCTATGATGGCATGTGACAGGGAACTGAGTAGCTGGAGCCTTGTGGGGGGTCAAAGATCCAGTCAGATAGTTCCTGTAGTAAGGGTCAGCACAGAACCTTGGCACCAGGTTCTGATGAATGCCAAGGTTACCCGTCTGGTGAACAGATGAGGTTACCCAGCCCAGCCTGGGTTTGACCCTTCTTGGATCCTGAGTAGCTAGGCAGAACTGCCCTACCTGGGAGGGTCACAAGACCTTTGGTTTCTCTAGGGGGAAACAAAACACTTAGTATGCAATTATCAGTCTGGGCAGTGGTGGCACATACCTTTAATCTCAGCACTCAGGAGACAGGCAGGCAGACATCTAAGTTTGAGGCCAGCCTGGTTTACAGAGTGAGTTTCAGGACAGCCAGGGCTACACAGAGAAACTCTGTTTCACAAAAACTAAAACAAGTGGAATTATATTTCTGTATTTGTTTTGAGATAGTCTGGGTTGGAACTCACTACCTAGCCCAGGCTGACCTCAAACTCAGGGCAGTCCTCCTGCCTCACCATTCTGGGTCCTGGGATTAGAAAGAGGCCCATACCACCATACCTGGTACTGAATGTACAGTTGTCACATGACTGAGATATCTCACTTCTGGATTCAAGTTCAGTTAAAGGCAGGGACCTCACATGTCTACTCTTTTGTTTTGTTTGGGAAGAGGGTTGAGACAGGGTCTTACTATGAATCCCAGAACTTACAGTCTTCCTACTACCACTCCTGGGTTTTGTGGGACGCTGGAGGGCAAGCCAAGATCTGTGGGTATTCAAGGCACCACACTACCAACTATGCCACATCCCCAGAACACATTTTCTCCTCCTAATGAAATCCAGCTATTCCTAGTGTGTTCCCTTTATGTTGCCCGGGCTTTTGGTATCATTTTCAAAAAGAAGCCATTGTTAAAGCCTAGGCCACAAAGATTCACCCCCATTTTTGTTGTAGAATTCCTTAGGTTTGCTTTTGTGTTTTGTCTTCAATCTGTTTGGAGATTTATTCATTTGATTCGTGATGTGATGTGCAGTAGGAGCTCAGCTTCATCCATGTGCGTGTCCAGCTGTCTCGGAACTACTTGTTGAAAATACTGCACCCCGTCGTACCCTTGTCAAAGATTTTTTAACTCACTTATAACCATAAGAACCTAATTCTGACTTAGGATTCTTTTGTTGTTTCTGAGACAAGGTCTACGTATAGCCCTGACTGGCCTGGAACTCCATATGTAGACTAGGTTGGTCTTAAACACACAGAAATCTACCCCTACCCCTTACACCCACTTCAACACCCCATCCCCATCTCCTTCACTCCCCACCCCCCAACCCCTCTTCCTGAGAGCTGGGATCAAAGGCTTGTGCTGCCATACCCAATTTAAAGTTCTGAGTTAGAATTCTACTCCATCAACCTATTTATTTACATACAATTCAGTCTAATAACTGTAGCATTGTAGTAATCTTCTCTTTATCTGTCTCTCTGTTCTCTGTATGTGGAGGCCAGAGGTGGATGTCTGATAGCTTCCTTAGTCACACTCCCTTTAATTTTTGAGGTAGGGTCTCTCATTAACACTGATCTCTGAAACTCACTGATTCAGAGATTTGCCTGTGTCCTCCCCTGTCCCCAGTACCAAAGTTACAGATGCGTTCCACAGCACTTGACTTTTCCCACCGGGACTGGGGAACTCTCGTCCTTGTGCTGACTAGGTCGGTGTTTTTACTGATTGAGCCATCCCCTTAGCCCCGCTGTCAGTCACAAATAAGGAAGTGTGAAATCTATGATTTCAAAAAAATGTAAAAACAATTAAAATTGTTTTAGGAGTATATGTGTATGACACAGGTATGTACACCACACTTGTGCAGAAAGCTTGCAGAGTGTCAGGTGTCAGATCACCTGGAATTGGAGTTACAGGTGCCTGTCATGTTGGGTGCTGGGAATAGAGCCTAGGTCCTTTGCAAAAGCAGTGAGTGCTCTTATGCTCTGAGCTATCTCTGCCACCCTGAACTTCTTGTTCTTCTTGTTCTTCTTGTTCTTCTTCTCCTTCTCTTCCTCTTTCTCCTCCTCCTCTTCCTTCTTTTCTTTCAGAGTTTTCCTGGTTCCTATGACCTTCATTCTTGTCAGTATCCGTAGGGAAGTCACCAGAATTCAGATAGGGGCTTCACTGCACCCACAGAGCAACCAAACTGCACAGCCGTGCATATTGCTCTACACATTCCGTTACCAGTTAACAATGGCAGCACAGCACACAGCAATCTGGTGCTTGTGGGCGGCACACACTGTGTGAATGTGAGGGTGTCTAAGTATGTGTGAGTGTGAGGATGCATGTATAAGTGTGTGAGCGAATGTATATGAGTCTATGTATAAGAGTGTGTGTGAGTGTGTGAATGTGAGTATGTATGTATGTGTGAGTGAATGTGTGAGTGTGTGAGTGAATGTACCAGTATGTGAGAGTGTGTGTATGTGTGTGTGTGAGTGAATGTGTATGTGAGAGTGTGTGTATGTGTGTGTGAGTGAATGTGTATGTGAGAGTGTGTGTATGTGTGTGTGAGAGAGTGAATGTATGTGAGTGAGAGAGAGAGTGTGTGAATGTGTGTGAGTGTGTATGTGTGCGTGAGTGGATGTGTGAGTATGTGAGAGTGTGCGTATGTGTGTGTGTGAGTGAATGTATGTGAGTGTGAGAATGTGTGTATGTGAGTGTGAGAGAGAGTGCGTGTGTGTATGAGTGTGAGTATATGTGAATGTGTGAGTATGTGTAAGGGAATATGAGTGTGTGTGTATATGTGAGAGTGTAAGTGTCTGAGAGTGTGTTTGTATGAGTATGTGTGTGAGTGAATGTATGAGCCTATGTATAAGAGTGTGTATGTGAATGTGTGTGTGAGTGAATGTGTGAGTGTGTGGGTGTGTGAGTGTGTACATGTGTGAGTGTGAGTGAATGTGTGAGTGTGAGTGTGTGTGAGTGTGTGTGAGTGTGGGTATGGGTATGGGTACAGCTCTGCTGTGCTGTTACTGTCTAGGATTGGAGCTCTTTTTTTTTTTTCTTTTCTTTTTTTCGGAGCTGGGGACCGAACCCAGGGCCTTGTGCTTGCTAGACAAGCACTCTACCACTGAGCTAAATCCCCAACCCCAGGATTGGAGCTCTTACTTGGAGCTGGGCTCTCTGGATGCTGCTGGACCCCACCTGACACAGCAAGTTGGCATGGTTTGCCATGTCATGCATTTCAGAAAGAAATTGTTCCTCCACCAGGCACTGTAGACCAAATCTGTGGCCCCAGCGACTCTGGAGGCTTCAGAAGAAGGACAGATGGAACCCCAAGTTTGAGGCCAATAAAACACAAAGCAAAACTGAAACCTTGGTGCCATTTTGTGACTCCCTGTGCTCCCTCTGTGCCTTGTCCTATGTTCTCTCCTTGAGTCAGGGTCTCATGTAGCCCAGACTGCTTTGAATTTACCGTGTAGCTAAGGATAACTTTGAACTCTTGATCCTTCTGCCTCCATCTCTCAAACACTGGGATTCTGTTCACCCATCACCACATTTGTCATTTTATTGGTGCTTAATTTTTAATTAAAGTGTTAGTATAATTAATTAATGTATAAAATCATGGTCTCACTATGTAGCCCTAGCTAATCTGGAACTCGCTGTATAAACCAGGCTGCCTTGCTTGGGATCTGCCTGCCTCTGCCTCCTGATCACATTTTAAAATAACATTCATTTATTTATTTATTTATTTATTTATTTATTTATTTATTTGGGGGAAGTCCATGTCACTGTGTTTATGTGGAGGTCAGAGAACAACTATCATTGGTCGTCTTCCATTGTATGAGTCTGGGGGATTGAAGTCAGATCTTTACGTTGGGCCATAAGTGCCTTTACCCTTGAGATGTTTCTTTGGAGCCTGTTGTTGTTTTGAGACAAGATCTCCCTGTGTAGCTCTGTCTAGCCTGTTACTTACTGTGTAGACCAGGGTAGCCTGAAACGGTCTTTACCTCTCCAATTCTGTGGTTTATTTACTTAGTGGCAGCCTTCTCCATGTGCCTCCTCTGTTGTGCGTGCATGCGTGTGAGTGTGAGTGTGTGTGTGTGTGTGTGCGTGCGTGCGTGTGCCCTACATATGTGTGTGGTACCCCCTTAAAGCAGAATGCAGTGTCAAGATGTCTCTGCGTGACCTTCAGAGGCTTCAGCAGTGAAGCTCCCATTAGCCCCAGGGACAAGGAGAAATATGGCTGGGACCTAGTCCTGCCGTTTCCCTGAAGTCCTCTAGAGGGCATGATACCATCGTCTGCTGAAGGACTGAGAGATCTGAGCAAGTTAGGGGATCTTAGAGTTTCCAGGCTGCAGTTACGTTTCTGTTGAGGAGACTAAGGAATTGTTTGTTTTGCTGTCTTCGCTAAAAGACAGGAAGCTTCTACCAGACCTTTCATGGTGCAGGCCCTGTCTCTCTTGCTGCCGGCGCCTGGCCTGCAGTATCCTTGGCCTTATTGGTGACTTTTCCCAGTGCATGCTGAAGGTTGACTGTCATGATTCTAAGTGAATTTCAAATGAACCAGCGACTGATGTAATAAAGTAACGGCTACAGATGCCACAGATGGTTTGTTCTATGTAGAAAAGGGTGATGATCAAATGGCAGAAGACCACCCCCACACACACACACACACGTGTGCCCGAGACCAGGGCCTGCAGGGTCAGACAGACCTTTTCTCATCCTCTTCTTTTGCATGAGTCTTTTTGCTTTGCATGTGTGCATTGTTGTTGTTGGTGGTGGTGGTTTGCTTGTTTGCTTTTTAAGACAGGGTCTCATGTAGCTTAGTCTGGGATCATAGGTGTGTGTCACCATGCCTGACATCATGCTTTTACTTTCTTCTGTAATCTCATTCTAAGTAAATACAATGTTAAATCATTCACATGGATTCTATCTCTGTATTATATGATGACAGTTTTGTTGGTTGACTGACTAACTGAATGATACAAGGCCTCATGTATTCCAGGCTAGACTTGAACTCAATCCATAGCCCAGGAAGATCTTGATTTATTTATTTACTTATTTTTTGAGATAGGGTCATTCTACACAGCCCTAACTGTCCTAGAACTCACTATATAGACCAGGTTGACCTTGAACTCACAGAGATCCACCTGCCTCTGCTTCCCAAGTGCTGGGATTAAATACATACGCCACCATGCCTGGCAATCCTCCTACTTTTACCAATCAAGAGCTGGGATTGTAGGTGTGGGCCACCAAGCCTGGCTTCCCTAGCTGGGAGGTCAACCCCAGAGCTGTGTCCAGGCTAAGCATGCACTGTACCAACTGAGTTCCATCATTAGGGCCCCAGACCACTTTTATTTTTTTAAAGATTTATTTATTTATTTTATGTATATGAGCACACTATAGCTGTCTTCAGATACACCAGAAGAGGGCATCGGATCCCATTACAGATGGTTGTAAGTCACCATGTGGTTGCTGGGAATTGAACTCAGGACCTCTGGAAGAGCAGTCAGTGCTCTTAACAGCTGAGCCATCTCTCCAGCACCCCCAGACCACTTTTAAATGCAAAGTATTTCACTTGCCAGTCACCTCACTAGAACTTCCAGTGTGTACTATGTGCTTTGCAAATGTAAATATTTTCCCATTTCAGAAGAACAGTGAAGGAGCTATGTAAAAATCTCACTCCTCCTCATTGCAGTCAACTTCATTACATCTTCCTAGATCCTAGGGGTCTGCTGGAGTTCTATAATCACTCTCAAGAGGTGTGGTAAACATTGTGGGGATCATAGTTTTGTCCCATCGGGTTTAGAAAACACAAATTTAAAGATGAAGTTATTGATGGTTTCGTGGTGGTGGCAGGAGAGCTTCTGTTTTTCTGGTGTTCTCTTGTATTAAAGCTGTCTGCCCTGCGAAGCTATGGAACAGGCCCCACAGAAGTATTCAAGAGAAATACACATGGAAACTGTTGAGGCTCATGAAAGGACAGGGACAGGCCACAAGTCTGGGGGTCATGGGTAAGTACATCAAGGAAAGGCAGCATACTGTGGAATATAAGGCACAGACCTCCTCTTCCAGACAAGTAGGAAGGGTTTGGACTTTAAGCAGGGCTCTTGCTAGCTCTCCTGTCAATGTCAGCTACATATATACATCACCAGACGCCCACTGTGATGGCTTGAATGAGAATGGCCACCATAGGTTCATATATGTGAATACCTGGTCCCTAGTTGATAGCACTGTCTTGGGAAGGATTAGGAGGTGTGACTTTGTTGGAGGAGGTGTGTCAATGGAGGTGGACGGTAGGGCTTTGAAAGCCAGTGTCATTTCCAACTCAGTCTCTCTGCTTCATGTTTGTAGATTGAGCTCTCTCGGCTACTGCTCCAGCACTGTGCCTGTCTGCCTGCTGTCAGGCTCCCTGCCATGATGGTCATGGACTTCAGCCCTTGGGAATCATGAGCCCCAAATTAAATGCTTTCTTTTATAAGTTGCCTTGGTTGTAGCTTTTCTAAATCACAGCAACTAAAAGTAACTAAGATACTCATCCACTCCTCCATCTACCTACTTACCACTCCTGTCCACCCACAGTCATCCAAGTGTCCTCCTACCCCTTTTCTGTCCATCCATCTGCAATGCTTGGTTTTGATTGTCAATTTGATAGGAACAAGAATCAACTAAGAAATGTGTGTCTAGCTAGGAAGCTGTACTACAGCCTTTAATCTCAGGGAGGCTCTCGGGAAGCAGAGGCAGACATATATATCGGTGAGTTTGAGGACAGCCTGGTCTATAATGTGAGTTCTAGGACAGTCAGGGCTGTTACACAGAGAAAACCTGTCATAAAAAAAAAAAGAAAGGAAGGAAGGAAGGAAGGAAAGAAAGGAAAGAAAGGAAAGAAAGAAAAGAAACATGCTTGTGGGTAAGGCCTGTGGGGATGTTTCTAAAATGATTTAACTAAAAGGGGAAAGCCCCTCCCTCAGTGTCACCTCAGTGTCACGGGACAACATCCTGTGGGAGTCCAGATAGAAAGCATCCAAGGAAAATACAGCAAGCAGTGCCCTCCTGCCTGTCCACTGCCTTCCTGTCTGTCTACTTCTGCCTGTCCACTCCTTTTCTGGTTGAAGGGTTGGTCTGCTGCTGCCCTCTCTGCTGCCATCCTCCATTACCTGAATCAAACTCTGGTTGCTGCTTTCCACCTTCCAACACAGACTGAAGGACCAGTAACTCTGCTAGAATTGTCTAGACCTTCAGTGCTACATTGGTACTTCTGAGGCATCCTGAGACTTCTGAGACTGATTGGTGTTTTGGTCTCTCCAGGGTGCCGTAGCAATTGCTGGGCTACCCAGCTTCCCACTGCCATGGGTTCTAGTCCTCTAGGGAACCCTGCCTAAAATACCATGCACCACCCACCCATCTACCTAACAAATATTTCTCGAGGTCTACCAGGAGCCAGTTACTGGTGAGCATTGGTAAACACGGCTTCTGTCCCCAGAATCCTTTCGACAAGAAGATGACACTGTATAAAGAGGCTATGACAAGAACACTAAGCTGCTACAAGGTGCTGGTTCCAGGCAGACACAAGGAACAGGTCTACACTGGCACGGCACCAATTCTTTTGCTTAGGTACCCTTTCACAGTACTGATTCTCTCCTTTTGGGTATGGCTTTTTATTTTATTAACTGATCGAATGACCAATTAATCAATTAATTTTTTGAGACATGGTTACTCTGCTGGCTGTTCTGGAACTTGCTCTGTAGACCAGGCTAGCCTTGAACTCACAGAGCTATGTCTGCCACCAGGTTCTTAATAGTTTTCTTTCTCCATGAGCAGTAGACGTGTGTTGACGTGGGGCAGGGGGCAGTGTCAGAGGACAACTTGAGGGAGTTGGTACTCTTACCATGTAGGTTCAGGACATTAAACTCAGGTTATCTGGTGGGTGGCAATTGTTTTTTACTCACTGAGCCATCACCCCATGCTGGCTGTGGCTTTAAGCATGAATTTCAGAGCCCTGGCTTCCTTTAGGAGGAAGGTTCATAAGAGGAGGCCCTCAGCCGTGGGATGCAAGACAGTGAAGCTGGAGGCCCAGGAACAGAGCCCTGTGTGGATAGAAGAGCTGGGGTAGAGACTTAGGTCGACTGTCTCCTGTGAGAATACCAAGCCCTTTGAGGAACCTGGAGGGATGAGCACCCCTGTGGTCATGTCAGAGAGAAAAGATGGCCGTTGTTGAGCATCAGGATTTGGATGGGGCGCAGGTGGAGGAAAGAAGCCAGCGTTGTCTGAGGAGCCCTGGTCTGTCTCTTCACTTTCCCCCCAGTTGGGCCAGCTTGGAGGATACAGGCATTTCCTCTCTCAGGTGCCACTGGTGAAGGCTGTGACTTTGCAGACAGTAAACAGGCATTTCTTAAGTCTTGGCTCATGCTGTGAGCAGAGGGCAGGAAAAAGGGAAGGAAATGAGGCTCTGCCACTCCTCAGAGCACTCAGTCTGAGGCTGGCATGGACTCCTCCCAGCAGCCTGAGCCTACATGGAGAAACTGAGGCTGCAGGAAGTAGAGGGAGTTGGTGGAACTCTGATCCCTACCTCACCTCCACAGGCCACCGCCTCCACGACTGTCTCTCCTCTGTAGGTCCTTACTTCGTCCTCTTTCCTGAACCAGGTCTGGGTTAGAACCACAGCTCAGCAATGTGTCTATGACACAGTGGTAACTTTTGCCCCTGCAGGAGACTGCAGGCTACTTGAGACCAAAAGCCCCTTGAAGGTCTAGCGACCACACCAGTTCTACAACCATGAGGTTTTGAAATAACTTGTTTCTTCATGTAGGAAGTGACTATAAGCATTGCAAAAGATTTTTTTTGAAAGAAAAATGTCTTGTGTGATTCTGCCGTGGGAGTGTGCCCAGGAGAGCTAGCTCTATGTCTGTGCAGTAAACCTGATCCTATTGTTTTCTTTTATCAGAGTGGACTTGTTCTCTGCCCTGTGACTACAGGGACTTCCAGGACCAGGTAGGCTGAGCAACCATACCAAGGCTCAAGCACCGTGCTTACCACAGAGGGCATCCCCAAATGCTCCTGTTATGTGCTCACTGTGCTCCGTGTTCCCTCCCACCTTGGACAAAGCCCTAGAGGGCTATGATCTAGGAGCTGGGGAGACAGGGCCAGAAGACTAAGAGGCATGGAGCTGCACTAGTCTGCATGGGAGCCACAGCCCCAGGCACAGATAAGACTTCTTAGGAGCCTCTGCTTCTAGTTGTGGGGCCAAAATCCCAGCAAAGAACAACCAAGTTTCCCCAGTACACACATGTATATCCACACACACAGTCAGACTTGGGACCACATACATACCCACATGGTTATATGCTTATATACATAGACACATATACAAGCACACATATACAAACATCCATTCATGCATGCATGCAGATATACACACAGAGACACAAGGAGCACATTTTCCTGTTCTACTAAGATCTGCCCTCATTCTATGTGCCTCTCGATGTCATCCGACCTACACTGTACCAATTGCTTGTGGACTCCAGGTTCAGTCCTCTTGGGTTTGTAGCCTTGTTTAGCAGCAACGACCCTCCCCTATGCCTTCATCTCCTCGTCTGCAAACGGGGGTCAACATTGCATTCACGTCATGGTGTTTAGACGAAAGTAACTTATCATGAGCGGTGACACAGCTGTTTTTAGGGCTCGGTCTCACCTGATGTCTGACACCAGCTGGCAAGGCACTCTTAGTTCCAAGTTAGCTGTAGCCACACCAAGGGCAGCAACCAACACACAGCAGGTCCCATGCCACAGTAAGGGATGCTTGGCAGCTTCCGAGGGTTTGAATTTAGTGTTCAAAGTAGAAAGCAGTACACCCTGCCCCAGGGGACTGGGCTGACCCTGTGAAGCCCATTTAGATGTTTCTCCTCCACAAGGCTTGGTATGGACCAGCAGAGTGGCAGGTGCTGAAGCAGGCACCTTTTCCACTTTCGAAACCCCTGGAAGGAAAACCACATGACCCTTACCCCTATGTAGATTTTACCCTGGCTTCTAAGATGGGCACAGGTCTCCTGGGTCTAGACTCTTCCAGGGGATTAGCCAGCACCTTGTCTTGGCTTCAAGCATGGTTGTTAAGCATATCCAAACCAGCCAGGAGCCAAGTGGGGCAGCACAGCAGGCAAGGTTCCCGAGGAGGGAATCAATGGGTTGGACTTAAAGTTCAGAGAACCGCTAGCTGAGACTCCATATCTCCTAGCTCTAGCCATCCCATTTTGCTTATACTGGCCAATGCCTGTGTGTATGAGGATGTAAACCAAGGAGGACTGGTGTCAAATCATGAGCTGGCAAAACCACACATTTTTTTAGAAGAATTAAAGCCAAAGGACAAATAAGAGTGACTTAAGTCAGCCAGAAAATGGGAAATCCCATTAGAAACACATGAGAGAATGTAGGCTGGAGACATCTGGACATGGACGGCACACACAGTATGTCCCAGAGGAACTGGGAAATATAGTTCCTGGGCAGAGGGGCCTCAGGGTTCTACAGAGAAGACCTGCAGCACCCAGGAGTCACACAAGGCTGAGACTGCACAAGACTATATATCTAACTTGATGCCATCTGATCTAGGGACAAGGTGACATAGGAGGTAGAGGCTGGGGTCATCATCACCAGCCATCCATCCTGGGCTGCTGAAGTCAGTTTTGTTATTAGTTGTAGTACCATGAGAGTATACCATGGGATGGTATGCACTATTGAGGAACTGTGGGAGGCTGGAGGTAGTGTGCAGGATGGGAGGCAGTGGCTGTAAGAAAGAGAAATCATGTTTGGCTGTAACATTCAGAGGCTCAATGGACAGTGACCTTATCCTAGGAGCCCCACCAGAAGGGGCTCAGAGTTCAAAAGGAGGAGGCCATGGGATTAGACCTGAACCTGATGGAGCCCCACAGCCTGCTGCCAGTTCACAGGAATACAGAGGACAGAGGCCTCAAGGCGTCAGATCTCTGATTACTAATACAGACCTCAGATACCAAGGTGCACTGAGGGACAGCCAGTAGAAAGGCTGGGGGTTGAGCTGGACATGGTTAACACATGCCTTTATCCTATCACTCTGGAGACAGAGGCAGGCAGATCTCTGTGAGTTCAAGGCCAGCCTAGTTTATATAGTGAGTTCAGGAACAACCCAAGGTATATAGTGAGACCCTGTAAGTAAGGAAGAGGACAGCATTAAGCTGTAATATCTAGAATAACTGGGTGACAGAGCTATGTAGCAAAATCTACAGTGAAAGGACTTCTACAAAGTCAGGGAAGTTTCTGGGACATAGGTCTTGGGTTGGAATGGAATGTGGTTAAAGGGTGATGGTTGCCTTTTGATAATTTACTCTGTGTGTGTGTGTGTGTGTGTGTGTGTGTGTGTGTGTGTGTGTGTGTTGTGTTGTGCTTAATTATTCTTGTTTATTTTAGACTCAGGGCATTGCAATGGTAGTTCCGCCTAACTAAAATATAGCTTGTCACAACTGGCCTTGAACTGCCAATGATCGTTGTACCTCTCTGGATCATTGTCCCTCTCCTCTCTGCCCCTGGGGCACTGTTTTATTTTCCAACACAAACCTGAATACCTGAATGACTTGCAAGATGGGGCTCTGCTCCCCTCCTATCACAGGGCCGTTGCTGTACCTATTACTAAGAACATCAGAGAATGTTGATGGCCACCAGAGGGGCAATTGCTGGATGATGAACTGGGTGTTTGCTGGAGCAGGTGCAAGTATAGCAGGGTCTGCAGAGAGGCAGCTTGGCTGTGGACCAGGGTTGATGACTGACAGGTAAGACTAAGTCAGTCATTCTCTGTCCTGTATGCTGTAGGGAGGTTGGCACTATCTTTGGCCTCAGGCTTAGATGAAGTAAAAGGTTCCAGTAACTGAGAAATGGCCTAGGGACAAACTTCTGAGAAGTGCACACAGGTAGGACACAAAGCAGCAGCCTCATTCCTGGGGAGGCTCCTTTCTCTTCTTTAGGTTTTTGGGCCCATAAGAAACCAGCCCAGCTGTGACTACCAAGTCTGCTTCTGGCCCAGCATCTCTCCTGATCTTGGTCTTCCAGTGGACCCAGCTGTAGTCTAAACTGGGCGTCTGCCACCCTGAGAGTCCCTTGCCCCAGCCTTTATGCAGAGTCAGAACCCAGACCCTTTGGTATTAGAACATGTGAGCCATCCTCAGCAGATGAGGGAAGTACCCTGTACACAGTCATACTGTGGTGGAAACTGCACCTTCCACCAACCGCTATGGGACCTGGCTTGTAGTCAGCAGCAGGGGAGTTAGTGTCAGCCCAGCAGGGCTTCTCTCTCAGTGTGAGGGGCAGTCCTGGCTGGCAACTGACAGAGCCTGAGCAGCATATCCAAACTCCTCAGGGAGATGGCATTTTGTCGGAAGGCACCATTATTATGTGCTTACCGTGTCCTAAGAAACTTTGTTTTCTGAGGCTGGCCTTGTGCATTGTGTAACCATGCCTGGACAGATCTTTTCATTAGGGTTTTTGAGCTCCCACAAATGGGACTCAGGCAGGGCAGAGAGGTTGGTGACCAGTCAGTCTGTGTTCAGGGGGGCTGGGGACAGAGCATAAACCAGAAGTAAGCATTAGAGTATATGTGGCGTTAGATACCGAGGACCCTGGCACCATCCCTGGGACCAACCTCCGTTATTATAGGAGGAAATAAGGGACCCCATGTGGTACAGACCAGGGGAATGGTGTGCCTTGGGGCCTTGTCTTCCCCTGTAGTCTGTAGTACTGCCACAGCAGGGGAGGGACAGGGACAGGCGAGTTTCCCAGTTCCACTTGGACTTGCCCAGGCTTTCCTTTGAAATTACAGGTTCTCCTGTTTACAAACAAGTTCTCAAAGCCTTTTGGAGTCCCCTAGACTATCTGCAGGGTCCCACAGCCCTGCCCTTAACACTTGTACCAAGGGAGGGCATGTAGAATGCTAACCTAGCCTAGAAGATTTCCAAAGAACAAGGGAGCTACCTTTCCCAACCACAGCAGAGAAAGCCTTTGGCAGGGCCTGCCAATCACACACCTCCACCTCCTGCTTCTAGGGAGCCAGAGCTGGGTCAGCCTGCTGTTCCCAGGGGAGGGGTGGCCACAGACTACAAAGCAAGGAAGCTGTGACCTCACCAGAGGTAAACTGAAGGGCACTTCCTCTTTTACTGGCTGGGCCACCTCCAGAAGTTTCTTAAAGCTACAGAAACAAAATGTATCCCACCCAGCCGAAACAGGTGTTCAAGGCCGCTGTTCTGAGCATGCCTCACCGGAGAGGAGGAAAACTCAAAATGGTGTAGTAGTTAGAGCCAGAAGTGAAGGCGGGAGGATCAGGGGTTCGATGTAAGTTCAAGGCCAATCTGGGGTTAATGAAATCCCATCTCCAAAACCACCTAAACCCAAACAATAACAAAATCAAGCAAACAAAAAAAGAAAGATCTATAAATCAAGTGAACCAGGAGACTTGATGGTACCGGAGGCCCAGAAGTGGCAGACATTAGCCCCACCCAGAGACAGCCAATGTGCAGGTGAGTCAACTGAGTGACAGAGGGTTTGGATGACTCCGGACCCAAAAGTTCTCCAGTACAGTACACAGCCTAGGCTTACCCTGCTGAGACACTGAATCTCTAGCTAACACACTTGCAGGGGGAGCGGTTCTCACCTGGGGGAGTGAGTTTACATCAAAGAGGGGACTGGTGGCACACATCCTGTTCTCTCCCTGCTCCCTAGGAATCAGAGAGCCTGTCTACAGACTCCTGCTGTGAAACCACTTCCCTATCTTCAGAAAGGTTTTCGCCTCTCACTTCTGCCTTTGGAGCCCTGATTTCCTTCCTTCTGTGTTCCCCCGCAGCGCAGCGCTATCTGCTATCTGTCCCTGTGTTGGGACCTGTACTCCCCTTAGAGCCCCTGCCTTGCTGGCTGTTATCTCTTGGTCTGTTTGTCCATGGCATTAATAACTTTTCTAATAATAAACTGTCTTACTGTCCCTTTGGAACACTGAGATCTTTCTCTGTTTCTTGTCACTTGCTTGGCTAGGAAGGACAATATTCTTCAACAACATCAGGAAATATCCACTCTGGCTATGTTACTAATCAGTGCCAGGCAGCCCGACCTCGTCCTTTTGGGGTTTATGATGAATTCGCTACCTGGATATGACCTATTGGCAATTATCAACTCAACCTTCAGCTCTTCTCCAATAGAGGGTCACCCAGGGTCATGGGCAAGACACAAATGGGGCAAGTTGTTAGTGAGGCCTCATGGCAAAAGCATGTAAGGACAGGTAGAAGGGGGACAGGCACTGAAAAACTTCAGCAGCAGAACATGGATTCTTCACTGTGTCTTATACCTGGGGTAAGGGGTGTTAAGGTTTCGATTGTTTGAATGAGATACTATGACCAAAAAGCAAGTTTGGAAGGAAAGGGTTTACTTGACTTACACTTCCATATCACACTGTTCATCAGTGAAGGAAGTCAGAGCAGGAACTCAAACAGGACAGAAGCATGGAGGCCAAAGCTGATGCAGAGGCCATGGAGGGAATGTGCTGTTTACTGTCTTGCTCCCCATGCGGTCCACATACACACATTCAGGCAAAACACTTATATACCAAAGTTTAAAAATCTTCGAGGCCTTTTTCTCTTTCTGTTCAGAGTCATCAGATAAGACCTTGATCAAGTCTTTCAAGTACAGTTCTGGCAGAAGTTTTCCATCAGATGTTGACGAAGCAAGAGCAGGTGTTTGGATGCGAGAAATCAGAGCAAGCAGAGGTTTATCGATCTGTCCCTAAATTGATGAGTGACCAAGACAGACTTTCAGGGAGTCTGGGAATTAAGAGTCTCGTGGAGTCATCAGGACCAAGATTCTCTTGGTCTATACAAGAGCTTATTTTACATAAGCCACTTGAAGGCATACTTCATGGGGGAGTGTGATAGAATGACAGGCTGACTCCACTCCACTCATTTCTTTACGAAGGACCTGAATGATGGACGGACAGCTCATCCAGTAAGGGTGCTCACTGCGGAGGCTGGCGGCCTGAGGATGATGCCCACGACCTACATGGTAGAAGGAGAGAACCAGTTCCTGTAGGTTGCCCTCTGACCTGCACATGTGCAGTGTGGCATGTGTTGGCATGGATGCATGCATGCACACATATACCTCTCACCCATACCACACACACACACACACACACACACACACACACACACACACCTCTCACACACACACCCAATACACAATACACCCCCAACACACCATACACCCACACCCACACACACGTAATAATTAAAACTACACTACACTAAACTGGTCTGGACAGTTAGCTCAGCAGTTAGGAACATCTGTGGCTCAGAAGACTTAAGCAGTTCCCAACTGTTTACAACTCTAGTTCCAGGAGATCTGAAGCCCTCCTCTGGCCTCTTGTGGTACCAGGCACACATGCGGTACACATATACACATTCAGGCAAAACACTTACATACCAAAGTTTAAAAAAAATCTTTTAAGGGACTGGAGAAATGGCTCAGTGGTTAAGAGCACTGAGTGCTCTTCCAGAGGTCCTGAGTTCAATTCCCAGCAACCACATGGTGGCTCACAACCATCTGTAATGGGATCCGATGCCCTCTTCTGGTGTGTCTGAAGAAAAGTGACAGTGTACTCATATGACTAAAACAAATAAAAATATTTTAAAAAAATCTTTTAAACAAATTAAGAAAAAGCTCCTAATAGTGATCGGCTCAAAATGACTGTAAGGGAAAAAAATCCATAGTAAATACAAACCCACACAGGCTTTCTTCATAAATCCTCCCATATCAATGTTTGAGGAGGTAGACTGATGGGGGTTATGACCTCAGACTCCTGGGATCCAGCATTGTGTAGGAGCTTCTCACAAGGCTGTGTCCCCCACCCCGCTTGGGGACACTTTTTTTTTGTTGTTGTTCTTTTTTTTTTCGGAGCTGGGGACCGAACCCAGGGCCTTGCGCTTCCTAGGTAAGCGCTCTACCACTGAGCTAAATCCCCAGCCCGGGGACACTTTTGACCCAAAGAAGTGCAGTAGTGTTCGAAGGTCACCAGCCAGGTTCCTTGTCGGTTACTGTAGACGATATATCTTGAAGAACGGAAAACTAGCTCCATGATCAGGAAGCCATGGACACATTCCAGGCAAGCCTGTGGGAGCTCCTAAAATCTACGTGTGAGTCTGCATTCCCTGGACCAGGAAGTAGGACCCCACAGCTTTTACACACAGCAGGCGCTCAATGTTCATGAGACAAATAGGTGGCTTTGTCTCCAAGATGCTCTTGTCATGAAACTCATCAAAAGGGGGAGCAGTGTCCAAAAGAAAGGAGTTTAGAAGTCATTAAAACAAGCAAAATAAAACGAGTTAGCATTTAATCTTAATTATCCATTTTATGTAACTCAGAATACTAGGAAGAATATCACATCAATGTGTGATCGATGAAGAAATGAGTCCCAAGATAGCCAGCCTTCCTGCTTTATGACAAGTCTGTTCAGTCCTGAAACCAGTGCTCACAGACAGGCTGAGGATTATAAGATAGATAGGGACAGAAGCGCTAGGCCTGTGCATGCCTGAAATCTCCCACCCTTCACCTGACCCTGTGGTGGCTTGATTGGGCTTAACCTCGACCAATCCAGCACTGTGGCTCTTTCCAAACTCCTGTCCATCTGCCTTTCAGAGCCTGTCCTGGCAGCTGCTGAATAAATAAACTGCTCTCACTGAAACTCACACTACAAAAATATGGCAACTGCACATTTGTTCATTCATTCATTCACTCAACAGTACCTGAGTACTGACTGTGTGCTGGGCACCACCCATCAGAGCACTGTGTAACCCTCCCCCAGGGAGGAGTTACAAATCAGGGCATCCACAGGATTGAGCTTCCCTAGGGAGCTCTGGTGAAGGATCCTGCCAATGGTCTGTACGGTCCTCTCAGCTCAGCTTGTGGCTTACCTCTCACTCTGTAAACCCAGCCCTGTCTCCTGTCTTACTGGGTTCTCTCCCCCTGTATCTTTACATGTCTCATTCTTTTATTGAGTCTCTGGACTCCGCTGCCCCCCACCCCACCCCCACTGCAATACAGGATGGACTCATCTCAGCCAATCACATCCACAGAAACCTTATGCTCTAAATTAGCGGTTCTCAACCTATGGGTAGAGACCTCTCTGGTTTGAATGACTGACCCTTTGCGCAGGAGTCGCCTATCAGATACTTACATTATAATTCATAACAATAGCAAAATTACAGTTATGAAGTAGAAACAAAAATAATTTTTCATCACCACAACATGAAGAACCATATTAAAGGGTTGCAGCATTAGGAAGGTCAAGAACCACTGCTCTAAATTCTGTGAGTACTATTCACACTCCCTCAGTGCTTTGCTGGAGTCTCCCAGCACTTCAGCTCTGTTTCCAAGTCATCTCACAAATAGTGCTTCTCCATTCAGCTCTTGCCTGCTTAGTCTTGTCTTGGTGATTATTCCCCTCAGGTCTCGCTAAGAAAGAAAGACCCGAAGTTGTCAGATCTGAGAGAGTTGGGCTTCGTGTTGGATTGGGAACAGAAAGACCAATGTAGATGCCCCCTGACCAGCAGGCTGGTCTGAGGACGGAGGCACACTGGCTAAGTGACTAGGACAGGGACAGATGCTGAACTTGGTTGGGTTGACCCAGTTGTCCTGTTTGGTCAGTTGAAGGTGGAGAATTATTGTAATGGAAATGTTTCTGGAGGTGTTGGGAAGAGATCATGCTTGGAAGAAGGGGGTAGGACTGGGTTTGGTATGCTGAGTCATGGTGGGATAGGGTCTTCGAGGAGTTGCCTGGTACCTTGGGAATCACTTTGGGAGGCTGATCTGATGGCTGACATGGCATCCTCACTCCATGCCAGAGCAGAGATGTGTCCTCCTGATGTGCTAGGCTGAGGGAGGCATGATGTATGAGACCAGTGGCCAAGGAGGGAGAGGATAGGGGAGGGGAAAGGCGGTGGGGAAGGCTGGAGGTGTTGGCTGATCTGGCAGGACTAGAATACAGATCCAGGACCCTGAAGACTTCCTGATGAGGGTGAGCTAGTAAAGAAGCTGCCACAGGGAGCAGCGAGACCCTCACGATGCTCCACCATGCCGGGAAGAGCACCCCGCCTACAGTAGCCCCAGAGAATGTGGTACAAGACACCACTCCTCCAGGTCTCATTCCCCAGAGCAGGTTGGAAACATTTCTCAAACACCACAGCTAAACTCTCTGGGGGCAGAGCTGGGTTTCAGGTAGCCAGTGTCTAGCCAAACAAAGCCTTGTTGAGTTTTTAAAAAAACCTACCTTGGATCCTGGAGAGATGGCTCAGCAGTTAACAGCCCTGGCTGCTCCTACAGAGGATCTGGGATGGAACTCCAGCCTCTCACAACTGACTGTAACTCCCATCTCAGGGGATCTGATGCTGTCTTCTGGCCTCTGTCTGTACTGCATGCAGGTGGTTTACAGATAAAGATGCAGTTAGAATACCCATATACATAAAATAATAAAACAAAATAAAAACATTACACAAAGAAACTCAGTGCTGGCTAGTCTTGTGTCAAGTTGACACACTAACTAGTTTTTTTGAAAGAAGGATAATCTTAAGAAAATGTCTCCAGGGGAGAGGGGAGAGCAGATGTGGGATGGACAGTTAGTGGAGGGGTAACTGGGAAGTGGGATATCATTTGAGAAGTAAATGATTAATTTTTTTTTAAAAAAAAAGTCTCCATAAGATCCAGCTGTAAAGCATTTCCTTTGTTAGTTATTGATGGGCGAGGGCCCAGCCCATTGTGGATGGTGTCATCCTTGGGCTGCAGTTTCTGGGTTTTATAAGAAAAGCAGGCTGAACAAGTCACTAAACAACCCTCCATGGGCCTCTGCATTAGCTCCTGCTTCCAGGTTCCTGCCCTACTTAGGTTCCTGTCCTGATTTCTTTCAGTGATGAATGTTAGTGTAATCCAAATAAACCCTTTCCTTCCTGTCTTAGTTAGGGTTTGTATTCCTACACAAACATGACAAAGAAGCAAGTTAAGGGGAAAGGAGTTTATTCAGCTTACACTTCCACATTGCTGTTCATCACCAAAGGAATCCGGCAGAGGAACTCACACATGGCAGGAACCTGGAGGCGGGGGCTGATGCTGGGGCTGTGGAGGGGTGCTGCTTACTGTCTTGCTTCCCCTGGTTTGCTCAGTCTGCTTTCTTATAGAACCCAGGACCACCAGCCCAGGGATGGCCCCACCCACCATGGGCTGGGCCCTTCCCCCTTGATCACTAATTGAGAAAAATGCCTCACAGCTGAATCTCATGGAGGCATTTCCTCAAGGGAGGCTCCTTTCTCTGTGATAACTCCAGCTTGTGCCAAGTTGACACACAAAACCAGCCAGTACAACTGGTCCCTTGTCAACTTGACACAAACACATCACTATTAAGCCTCAACCCTTACTTTCTTATTCATTTTCAAGATCTAAAGCATTTAAAAAGTTCCAGTCTTTACAAATTCTTACATATTAAAATTTCGATCCCTTTAATCCAATCTCTTTTGAAATTCAAAGTCTTTTTACAATTCAAAGTCTTTTAACTGGGGGCTCCACTAAAATACTTTCTTATTTCAAGAGGGAAAAATATCAGGGTACAATCACAATTAAAGGCAAAACCAAATTCTAACCGTCTGTTGTCTGGGATCCACTCCCGATCTTCTGGGCTCCTCCAAGGGCTTGGGTCACTTCAGCTCTGGCCTGTGTAGCACACACCTTGTCTTCTAGGCTCCTGCTCCCTGCATTCCACTGCTGCTGCTGTTCTTGGTGGTCATCTCTGGTACTGGCATCTCCAAAACACTGCTGTCTTCTGCTGCAACTGGACTGCCCTTTCACAAATAGACCGGAGTAGGCATTTTCATGGTGCTAAGCCTCACCTTCCTACATGACCCCTTCAGTTCAGGGTCTTCAACTGCCACTGAGGCTGCACCTTCACCAGAGGCCTCTCCTGGCTTCTCACAGTGCCAAGCATCAGCTGCTACCCCTTCAGGTTTCAAAACCGGTACCACCTGGGTGACTCTTATTACCAAGTCTGGCTGCCAACACAAGGTACAACCTTGGCTATCTCTGGAACACAGCTTCTCTGTGCTCTCAGAAAACACTTCCTAGATTTCACCTCAGTGATGCTGGTCTCTTCTTAATCACCACTATTTTCTTAGCTCCAGCAAACCAGCATCAATTGTCCCAGTAATAGAAAGGCTTCACAAAGGTTTCGTTTTGGTAGTTCTGGTATCTTGTTATCACAGCTGATTCTTCAGCCCCAGCTAACCAAAACCACAGAATCTTCACAATCAAAACAGCAACAGCTCCAATAAGAGTCTTTAATCTTTCCTTTGAAATTTCACAAGCCAGGCCTCCATCATCTGCACTGTTTTCAACATTATCTTCCAAGCTCCTACAGAACATCCCATAGAGCTCTTTTTTTTTTTTTTTTTTTTTTTTTTTTTTCCGGAGCTGGGGACCAAACCCAGGGCCTTGTGCTTGCTAAGCAAGCGTTCTACCACTGAGCTAAATCCCCAACCCCCATAGAGCTCTGAACACCCAATGGCTCTTCTAACCTTCCACAGCCCTCCCCAAAACATGGTCAGGTTGTCACAGGAATACCCCATTCTGTTGATACCAATTTGTCTTAGTCAAGGTCTCTATTCCTGCACAAATATCATGACCAAGAAACCAGCTGAGGCGGAAAGGGTTTATTCAGCTTACACTTCCATATTGCTGTTCATCACCACAGGAAGTCAGGACAGAAACTCACACAGGACAGGAACCTGGAGGCGGGGGCTGATGCTTACTGGCTTGCTTCCCATGGTTTGCTCACTTGCTCTCTTATAGAACCCAGAACGATCAGCCCAGGGATGGCACCACCCACCATGGGCTGGGCCCTCCCCTCTTGATCACTGATTGAGAAAATGCCTCACAACTGGATCTCATGAAGGCATTTCCTCAAGGGAGGATCCATTCTCTGTGATAACTCCAGCTTGTGTCAGGTTGACACACAAAACCAGCCACTACGCCCCTCAATTTGCTTTTTGGTCATAGAGCTTTGTTGCATCAGTAGAAACCCTAACTAAGACAAGTTGGTACCAACGTAGTGGAGTATTGTTTGACAGACCTGACCATGTTTAGGAGAGGATTGTGGAAGAACTTTGGGACTTTGGACTAGAAAAAAACATTGAGTTTTGAGAGCTTGGTGGGATGTTCCATAGGAGCTTGGAAGATAAGAATGTTGAGTGTAGAAGATGGAGGGCCTGGCTTGTGAAGTTTCAGAGGGAAGTTCGAAGGCTCTATCAGGGGATCAAGGGCTGTTTACTATTTTGAACTAAGATCCTGTCATGTCTTCAGCTGAGACTGAAGAGTCAGTCATTATTAACACTGGCACCACTCAAGTGAAACCTTTGCATCACTGGTTCAGTTGATGCTGGTTAGCTGGAGCTAAGGAATTAGCAGTGATTAAGAAGAGACCAGCATCACTGAGGGGAAATCTTCTGGAAGGTGTTTCCTCAGGGTCAGCACACAGGAGCTATGTTTCAGAGAGCGCCAACGTTGTACCTCATGCTGTAGCTGAACTTGGTAACCTAAGAGTCACCCAGGTGGTACTGGTTTTGAAGGCATAAAGTGGTCATGGAGAGCAGCTGAGGTTGGGCACTGTCAATGTCCAGCAGAGGGCCATTAGTGAAGATATAGCCTTAGTGGTAGTTGAAGACCCAGGATTGAAGGGGTCATGCAGAGTCGAAGCGTGTGCGATCACTGGGAAGAGGGTATTATTGATGAAAGGGCAGCCCAGTTGCAGCAAGGGACCCCAGCAGTTTTGGAGATGCCAGTACCATGGAATGTCTGCCAAGAACAGCAGTCGCAGTGCAGTGCAGCCAACTGTAGCATAGACAAGCTGAGTGGCAGAGTTAGAGAAATGATCCAAGCCGTTTGGAGGAGCCCAGAAGATTGTGAGTGGATCCCAGATATTGGACACTGAGTTTTATGTTATTATTGCATACGCATTGACATTTTTGCTTGTAAGTATGTTTGTATGAGGGTGTCAGATCCCTGGGAACAGGAGTGACAGAAGGTTGTGAACTGCCATGTGGATGCTGGAAAGTGAACCCGGATCCTTTGGAAGAGCAGTCAGTACTCCCAATCGCAGAGTCATCTCTCCAGCTCTGACCAGTGAGTTTTTTGTTTGTTTGTTTGTTTGTTTTTTGTTTTTTTTGTTCATTTTGGTTTTGCTTGGTTCTGATTGTGACTTTGCCCTAGTTCTTCCCTTTTAAAAAAGTATTTGACTTAATTTTGATTTTTATAGGTGTTCACAGCTGAAAGACTTTGAATTTTGAGATTTTGGATTTTTAAAGAGATTGGATATTTTAAAGAAATTGAAATTTTTACATGTTTGAATTTGTAAAGACTGTGAGACTTTTAAAGTTTTTTATGTCTCTCCACCCCCACCTGGAGCTGAGGATGGAACCCAGGGCCTTGTGCTTGCTAGGCAAGCACTCTACCACTGAGATAAATCCCCAACCCTGTTATCCATGTTTTAATGTAAGATCTTAGGGATGAATAAGAGAGGAAAGGTGTGGCTTAATGGTGGTGGTGGTGTGTGTGTGTGTGTGTGTGTGTGTGTGTGTGTGTGTGTAGTAAGATCTTAGGGATGAATAAGAGAGGAAAGGTGTGGCTTAATAGTGGTGTGTGTGTGTGTGTGTGTGTGTGTGTGTGTGTGTGTAGTAAGATCTTAGGGATGAATAAGAGAGGAAAGGTGTGGCTTAATAGTGGTGTGTGTGTGTGTGTGTGTGTGTGTGTGTGTGTGTGTGAAATAGAAAAGGGATCAGTTGTGCTGGACAGTCTTATGTCAGCTTTACACACACAGTAGAGTTATCTGAAAGGAAGGAACCTCAGTTAAGAAAATACTACCTCCATAAGATCCAATTGTAAGGCATGTTCTTAGTTATAGATGGGGGAGGCCCAGCCCATTGTGGGTGGTGTCATCCCTGGACTGGTTGTCCAGGGTTCTATAAGAAAGAAGGCTGAGGGCTGGAGAGATGGCTTAGCAGTTAAGAGCACTGACTGCTCTTTCAGAGATCCTGAGTTCAATTCCCAGCAATCACATGGTGGACTACAACCATCTGTAGTGGGGTCTGATGCCCTCTTCTGGTGTCTGATGACAGCTACAGTGTATTCACATACATAAAAGAAATAAATCTTAAAAAGAAAGAAAGAAGGAAAGAAAGGAAGGAAGGAAAAAAGGAAAATAGGGAGGAAGGAAAGAAAGGAAAAAAGAAAGGAAGGAAGGAAAGAAAAGGAAAGGAAGGAAGGAAAGCAAGCAAGCAAGCAAGCAAGCAAGCAAGCAAGCAAACAGGCTAAGCAAGCCATGGGGAGCAAGCCAGTAAGCAGCACCCCTTCATTGCTTCCGCATCAGCTCCCACTTCCAAGTTCTGTTTGTCTTCCTGACTTCTTTCAATGTGGAAGTGTAAGCCAAATTAACCCTTTCCTCCCAGTTTGCTTTGGGTCATAGTGCTTCATCACAACAATAGAAACCATGACTAAGACACCCTTTTCATGATTCTCTGACCGACTTTCCCAGATCATCTGATAGGGGTCATCTAAGGCAGGTATCAGCACGTTTGTACCATCCCGCAGGGTGGATGCCTGGCTCCAGCTCCTGTTCCTATCAGTACCTCTTTTCCTCTAGTGAGAAGAATTCCTAGAGGCTTGGGGAAGTGGGCGTGACACTTTCTTTCCCGTGGCCCTGGGAGGACCTCCCTATAGCTCCTCCTGTAAGAACTCTGGAGCCATAAAAGGACATTTTAGTGTGTCAGAGGTAAGTGGGAGATTGGGACTTCCTATGCCCTGGGCCTGATGTAGACGTGGCTTCCTTTACCTGTGGTGCTGGCGTGGCTTTTGGTGAGAAGTGGAGCTCGTGCATGCTCTGACTTCAGGCAGGCTGACTAACCTGGAGGTTTGGCTCAGATTTCCTGGGCCAACCACTCA
Source organism: Rattus norvegicus (assembly GCF_021556685.1). Classification (NCBI taxonomy): domain Eukaryota; kingdom Metazoa; phylum Chordata; class Mammalia; order Rodentia; family Muridae; genus Rattus; species Rattus norvegicus. Next base: position 114,985,678 of record NC_141540.1, read on the forward strand.
GCCTCAAGCTTTCCTGAACCACACCCTCCTCTGCAGAGTAGTGGTGGGATCCAGTCTTGAGGGTGTTTGGAAATAACATGCCCTGCCCAGCCCAGGCCTCCCCACCTGGGGCGCCGGGCTGAAAGAATCCTCAGAGAATAACTGCCCTCGCCTTCTTCACAGTAGAACTGTTTATGCTGTTCCAGACTGACTTGCAGCCCCACCTCAGAAGGGCCCCATCTGAGTTCCCCAGTTCTCTATTCTGGACCCAGTTGAACCCTCACCCTAAGAGGTAGGGAGACAGGAATGATATCACAGCCAATAGTCACCTTATTTGGGGTCAGCAGAGCAGGCTCTCAGAGAGGTTATACAACCCCTTAGAGACAAAGAATCAAAGGAAGCCTTTGAACTTTCACTAGACTTGGTGGGCCAGATGGTCTTCCAATCTCTTTTAGCAGTAACATCCCACTGAGGGCTGGATTATTAAGGCACATTTAGAAACTGCCGGCACAGGAGCTGATGGTGCAGAGCCCATCAGATGCAGGAGTCTAATGGCTGGCTCTGGCTTTGCCAGAGAATAGACTGAGTGTGGCCTGGGCTTTCTGGTTACACATCTCTGCCTCACATGTAGCTGCTGCCCTTGGCTATGTAGCTGACCTGGCTGACTAAGGCTTGGGTGTGACATGGGGGTGACAGTTTTCTCAGGGCAGATGAGACGCTCCTAAGTGAATATGTGTTTGTTTAAAGCAAGAATATTAATCAAAGGGGCAATGGGCAGCTATCCTCACAACTGTCACCATTACTGCAGCTAGCCCTTCACCACGGTGTGCCTTCCACTGACCACTCAGAGAACAGAGGGAGCAACAGTCAGTGGAAGCAAAAGTGCCAGGGTTCATGGCGTATGCCCCCTGCAACAGTTGCTGTCTAGGACGCTCACTAGCCACTTTCTCCTTGATAGCCTCTCTCCGTTTGTCTGTCCAAATCTTGCAGCTGGTGAAATGTGTGCACGCTGGAGGCACGAGTCTGGGACCATGGCCTGGGATGGGTTAGTTTTTGTTTTAGAAGCTCAAGGACGGGCTGGAGAGATGGCTCAGTGGTTAAGAGCACTGACTGCTCTTCCAGAGGTCCTGAGTTCAAATCCCAGCAACCATATGGTGGCTCACAACCATCTGTAATGGGATCTGATGCCCTCTTCTGGTGTGTCTGAAGACAGCTACAGTGTACTTATAAATAAATCTTTAAAAAAAAAAAAAAGAAGAAGAAGCTCAAGGACTTAAGCAACTCCACCAAGTGGCCATTGGCATCAGCAACCTGGTGAGCACCTTGGGCGGGCATGGGGGTTACTCCATGGGTGGAGGAAAGAAGGTGTCAGTATGAGAGAGGCCATCCTGGCAGAGGCTGTGTCTGGATCCAATAAAGGCTGCTCAGAGTAGCATGTGGAGGAGGGACAGCAAAAATACAAAGTGACCTTTGTACAACTTCTGGAAGGCTGAGCTTCTCTCCTGGCCAGCAGGGTGGGCACTTACAACTCCTATTCCATTTCTCATCAGCTGTCTGATCGTAGCACTCAGTCTGGGTAAGCTAAGATGGCTCTCACGTCTGTTCCCTTCTTCCCCTTGCCCAGTCAGACCACAACTTCCTCTCTTTCTCATTCAGAGGATGAGAATGAATCGGGTCACCAGGCTGAGCAGACTCTGACCCTGGCTTAAAGCATGTGCCTGGATGCTACTGGTCACAGCTGGCTGCAGCTCTTAGCTTCAGTTTCTTTGAGCAGAAACCCCGCTTAGGGACCGTTTACTGGGAGGGAGATAGTCTTGCATTCAGGGCCCTCCTGAGCCATCATGCTGTTGGGGCTGACCAAGGAGAGTGTGGTAGCCTTTCCCTTCCCATCTTGATGGCCATGCTTCTGTTGGCTAGGTTCCTTTCTAGGTCTTTTCTCTACCATCAGGGTGTTGCTTGGTGGGGAAGCTGCATTGTTTTAAACATAATAGCAGTCCAAAAATAGAGCCAACTCCTGACTTGGCTTTTTTTTTCCTGATAAAATATTTCATATTTACAAAAAAACATTTCTAACACGATGCTGTGAATACCCTGCCCCACCCACTGGTGGGACAGAGCCCACAGTGACTTCCTCCAGCAAACTCCCCAGGGCTCTGACACTCTGAACTTAGTGAGGCTCATTGGCCGCTTCCTCCTTTCTTTCTTTAGCATGACTCCTGGATGTGGGTAAACAGTACCACAGTGCTGTGCTGCGACTTTGTTCTTCCCCAGGATAAGTAAGTCTGCTTAATCCTGCTTCCAGGCATTCAAGGCACAGGGGGAGCACACTCAGAGGATAGCAGAATTTTACCTTTATTCTCTTATTTGTATCCTACCATGATATATCCATTCAGGGTTAGGTGCCAGCAGGAGCTTGAGTCACCAACAAGAGTCTCATAACCTGTGGACATAGCACAGTCACACTGGCACTGGTGGTCTGTTTGCTTGTTTTGAGACAGGGTCTCATGTAACCCAGGATAGACTTGAACACAAGTGGGTGTTCTGATCAGGCTACTTCTACCTCCCATGTGCTGGGATTGCAGGACTGTTACTGTCTCATACTGCTCTAAGGATCAAATCCAGGCTTCCTGCAAGCTAGTAAGCACTCTAGCAACTAAACTACATCCCCGTCCCACACTGGTACAGATAGACTCTATCTCCTCACAAGGTCAGTCCCATTAAATGCCCGATCTGCATTCAATATGTAGTTCTGGTTGGTTTGGAACTCACTAGGTAGACTAAACTGGAAATCACAGCAATTTTCCTACCTCTACTGTCCTGGAGTTAGAAGGATAAGCTACCATGCCTGCCTAAATAAATTACATTCTTTCAAAACTAAAAACAAGTCCTTCTTCTTTTTTTTTTCTTTTTTCTTTTTTTTTGGAGCTGGGGACCGAACCCAGGGCCTTGCGCTCGCTAGGCAAGCGCTCTACCGCTAAGCTAAATCCCCAACCCCAAAACAAGTCCTTCAAATCATGGAAGAAACTATAATAAAGGTTGTATTCCTTATCCATAATGCTTCAGCCGAGTGTGGCTTGATGCTAGACTGCTGGCCTAGCAAATACTGAGGCCCTGGATTCTAGCCCTACCCCAAATAAAACTAAAAAAAAACGCCAAATAAATAAATAAAACCAAAAAACCCCTAAATAAATAAAAACTAAAGTAAACCCTAAAAACAAACAAACATACAAACAAACAAACCCACCCAATTGTGAGAGATGTATTTTGTCCCCTAAAGAATAGAAGGGGGGGGCTGCGGATTTAGCTCAGTGGTAGAGCGTTTACCTAGGAAGCACAAGGCCCTGGGTTCGGTCCCCAGCTCCGAAAAAAAGAACCAAAAAAAAAAAAAAAAAAAAAAAAAAAAAAAGAGGCTGGAGAGATGGCTCAGTGGTTAAGAGCACTGGCTGTTCTTCCAGAGGTCCTAAGTTCAATTCCCAGCAGCCACATGGTGGCTCACAACCATCTGTAATGAGATCTGATGCCCTCTTCTACATTCATACTTAAAATAAATAAATAAATCTTAAAAAAAAAAACACCCAAAAGGAAGAGAAGGGTGGAGCAGATCCCATTCCTGCTAATATCTAATGTGTATGTCTGTGTCAGAGGAATGTCTGTTCAGGTCCTTGGAATTCTTTATATATCCTAAACATGGATCTCTTCTCAGATAGATGCTTAGCTGTGAAGGAATAGAGGCTCCACGCTGCTGCCCTCAACAGCCTGAGGAACACCCCTAGACTTTTGGGTGAGACCAAATTAATTAATTTGGTTTTTCAAGGTAGAGTTTCTCTGTGTGGCCTCGTCTGTCCTGGGACTCACTTTGGAATTGAAAGCACAGTGGTCCACCTGTCTCTCCCTCTCTACTGCTGGGATAAAGGCACGGGCCACCACTGCCAGGCTGTGATATTTAAATGTTAGGGCTGGGGTGTTCAGTGGTTACAAGCACTTGCTATTCTTGCAGAGGTCCCAGGTTTTGGGCCCAGCACTCACATGATTTAAAACCATGTGTAACTCCAGTTCCAGGGCATCTATCTGGTATCTTCTTCTGGATAAAAAGAAATCTTTTGGAAGCATTTTAAATTTATTTTTTATTGTTTGTATTTATGTGTATGTGTCTGTGTAGGTATGTGCATATGAGTGAAGATTCCCACAGAGGCCAGAGGAATTGGATGCCCCTGGAGCTGAAGTCATAAGTGCTTAGAGACAATTGATGTAACTGCTGGGGACTGAACTCCCATCCCCTGGGAGAACAGTATGTGCTCTTAACTGATGAACTATCTCTCTTAACTGCCCCCAAGACCCCAAAGCAAAGCCCCCTTTTTTAAAATTCCAATGCAGTTCTGACTGCCTTGGTACTCACTATGTAGGCCAGGCTGGCCTCGAACACACAGAAATCCATTTGCTCCTCTGCCTCCTTTTTTTTTTTATTGGATAGTTTATGTATTTACATTTTAAATGTTATTCCCTTTCCAAGTTCCCCCTCTCCCACTCCCCCTGCTTCTATGAGGATGTTCCCTTTCCCACCCACCCACTCCCACCTTAGCACCCTGACATTCCCCTACACAGGTCCAAGAGCTTCTCCTCCTACTAATGCCAGACAATGCCATCCTCTGTTACATATGTGGCTGGAATCAAGGGTCTCCCATATGTACTCTTTGGTTGGTGGTTTGGTCCCCTGGGAGCTCTGGGGGCCTCTCTGCCCCTGAGCATAGAGATTAAAGATGTGTGGCACCATGCCTGCTTCCAAAATGAGTGAACCTTCTTTAAGAGAGAGATGTTTAGAACGAATAGACAAACCCATGATCATAGATATGGCCTCAAAGAAAGAGGGAAAAAGCAAGACATACCTAATGTAGATACAAACTCAAGGAGAGTCACGATTATTTCTCTTAGTGTTGGTGATAGAGACCATTTTTGGTGGCTCTTAAATTACATATCAAAAGGCTGCTAAGAACCCCCTCCCCCTTTCCTCCTCTTTTTCCTGTAATGAGTGACATGTGACAGCTTTGTGGATGGGTTGGATGGGATTTTAGTCTGATAAAATGAAACCAGGAACCCCTAGGGTTGCACAGTCACTTAACAGTGTTCCGTTCCTATAAACTCAGTTTCTGGTGAGATTCTTAGAAAGTTTCAGGTTTGCAGCTGGGAAAGGAGAGAGGTTTTAAGTAGGTAACTGTACTGGGATTCCTGCTTTTCTGCTGGTGTGGTTGCAGGATGAGTGGCTTCTTTCCTTTCTCATGTCAACAGTTACCCTCTGCTTTTGTCCTGCCTCAGGTTGACTGCAGTGTTTCTCTCAGTCTGAGTGACTGCTATACACTCTTGGTAGTATCTCTTGACACATAAGAATTTTTTGTTTGCACAATTGGCTAATTTCTTTTTTTCCCACCTGGAAAGGTTTAATGAGAGAAGAGTAGAAGAGGGGAGAGGTAAAGGCCGGCCATGAGCAAGTGGAGGGAAGAAGGGGGTGGGGAGAGAAGGGACAGGGACAAAGGGGAAGAGGGCAGAAGAGCAGAGCAGAGAAGAGAAAGAGTGGCTAATTTCTTTCTCTTTTTTGAGTTAAGCTCTTACTAGGCAGACTTATTGGCCTGGAACTCACTATTTTGACCAAAATGACCTCAAACTCAGAGATCTGCCTGCCTTTGCTTCCCAAGTACAGGTTAAAGGTGTATGCTGTTATGCCTGGCTGTGACTGGAGGGTTTTGTTGTCGTTGTTTTGGTTTTTGGTTTTTGGTTTTTTTTCTGAGATAGGGTTTCTCTGTGTAGCATTGGGTGTTCTGGAACTCCATCTGTAGTGTTGATATTCTGTCTAAGCTCCACCCCCACAGCTACCTGGCAGTAGCCAGGTATGCTCTGCCCCACAGTTGCCTAACAACAGCCAGCTGTGCCTGACTATATAAGGGGTTGCTTGCCCCCTCCTCTCCCTCTTGCTCTTTGTTCTTCCCTGCTTTTCCCCTCTTCCCTGTCCCTTCTCTCTACTCCCCTCCACCCCTTTCCCTCCACGTGCCCATGGCCTGCCTCCTTAACATGTAGACCAGACTAGTCTCAAAGTCAGAGATTCAGTTGCTTCGGATTCCTAAATGCTGGATTAAAGGTGTGTGCACCATTGCCACCCAGCCATGATTGGAGTTTCTTAATGCCACTTCTAGGCCATTTTCAGATGTGTTTGTGCATAGTTTGGTACCATAACCTCCTGAAGTACCTGGGAACAGAAGAGGACTCTTGTGGTTCTGGTACATGCTAAGTAAGTACATGCTTTACCACAAACCCTAACCCCATGGTAGGTTTCTTGTGGGTACTTACTAGGAAAGTACCTGCAGCATGGGTCATGGGGACTTTTATTTATCTATTTAGGCAGGATCTTGCTGTGTAACCTACACTGGCCTGAAATTCACTATGATCCTCTGACCACTTCCAGATTGTTATAATCACCGGAGCAAATCACTAGTCCTGTGGGGATTTAATAGAAAAAGCACAGAACCAGGGAGCCTGGAGGATTATGTGGCTGGACTTTCTGGCACAGGGTGAGGGAGGCCTACAGAAGAGGAACTGTGGAGCCTAGCTGTGGACTTTCCACCTGGGTCAGGAGCTCCCCTCCTCAAATCCTTCCACCCCCTGGAGGAAGCAGAGCAGATACAAGACCTGTTGTACCCTGAACTTACAGGGTCTCTGCCAACTGAATACTGGCCTCCATTTCACAGGGTTTCTACAAACAGGAAGCAGAGGTTGACAGATGCTAGGTCTGCCCCACCCCCACCCTCCTCACACACAAACACAGAGTTGACACAGTAGATTTTGATTAAGAGTTTGATTGCTTACAGAGTGGCTCAAGGTCTCTGATAGGATCCCTATGAAGCCTGTTCCTTTCAGGCCTGTGCCTAACTGAGGTCATCTCAGATGAGCTGGTGCAAGAGTCAGAAAAGCAGGTATAAAATCTTAATGCCAGTGACATTAACAAGTCTTTTAGGTTCCTAGCCGAGGAATGAGGGCTACAGAGGTTAGGCAGCCTACAGGCTGGTTAGGCTACTTCTGAGTCCTGCTCCCCACCCCCATCCCTACCCCAGCCAGCCTACCCAGGTTTTGCTTCCAAGACTTATTTAGTTACTAATCCTTCACTCTAAGCTGATGTTTTGACAAATATTTGACATTACTAGTAATCATTTCTTCAGATATATATGTATATATATATATGTATATGTATATATAATTTCTGGAAAAGTCACTTAGTCTATCACCTTGCCCCATTTCCTGCTAAATTTAACCCAGGTTCTTGCAGCAGCCTGCAGTCAACCGTGAAGCTATTCATTAGGACTGGATCTTTACATTCCCTTCGCGACTGTTCTTCCAGGTGTCCACAGGGTCTACTCGCGTCCTGGCACAGGAGAGCTTCCTGGAGGTGGCAGAAGGCCAGGCCTTTGTCTCTTATTTATTGCAGGGGGGGGGGCGTGGACCTCTGGAGAAGAGCCTCCGGGGCTGGATGACGTGGCTGGGCACCTGGGGATGCCGCCCATTCCTTCCTGTGTTCCGGGGGACAGGAGGAGGGGCCAAACCCACAGAGGGGCTTAGGAAATGACTGTGCTTGTGTGGAGGCAGAATCGATCCCGCCCCCGAAGAGGCCCCACCTATGCAAGTCCGGCTAGACACGCCTCCACAGAAGTCCTGCCCCTGCCAAATCACAGACCAGGCTCCTTCGTGTTGTACAGGCCTCCTAGGTCCCGCCCACACCAGACCCCCCACAGACCACACCCCTCCTATTTGTGGACGAGCCCGGCTCCCTCCAGGCCCCGCCCATTCCGCGGACGCGGCTGGCTGGCAACCGGCCGAAGAGAAGCGCCGAGGCCTTGTCTGAGGCGCTCTGTGGGGTCTGGCTTGAAGGCGCCAGCGTCCTCTGATTCGAGTCATCGCTGCCGGGCAATCGAGGGCTCGGAGCGCAGTGTGCAAGGCGGTGGCGGGAAGGTCATGGCGGAGCCCTCGGCGCGACACCTGTCGCTGCCCTCGGGGCTGCTGGAGTTGTGCGCGCTGCTGGGTGCCTCTCAAGACAGCCTCCGCGGCCTGGAGCAGGTAAGGGGCGAGACGGGAAACTGAGTTGGGGTGGGGAACAGGGATGTGCCGGCCAAGTATGAGTGGGGCTGGTTTCAGAGGCTACTCACCCCTGCGGTGCTAAAGCCCCAGGGTCAGGTCCCAGCTGTGAGGGATGGTCCCAGATGTGAGTCTCATAGGGAGACTGGCAGCTGGCCTTCCCTCCCTCCGCGCCCACCCAACTCTCAGGGGCAGGGACCAGCTGGACTTGGTGCTTGTGGTGGTGCACATGAGCTTCTGTGCATTGAAGCGTTCCTCGCACTCAGGATGTCGCCATCTGGGGTGAGGTGCTGGCCCAGCGGGGACCTGTAGAGTTCACGGTCAACTGGACAAGATCCTCTCTGAGTAGCGACTTACTGGTTCCCTTTACTGTAACGAGCTTCACTGCCTACTAAGTAATGGGTTCTGTACCCTGCACCGAATAGTGAAGTTTCAGGTGTTAGAATCAACCACCAGCTTTGAATATTTCACTTTTAGTCAGTCTCGCTGCATAGCCGTTTTCTTCCCTTGCTGTGCAGTCCTTCCTCGCTTCTCTCAGTCGGTATCCAGCAGCCAAAGATAGGTTCATCTCCCTGTCTCGGGAAAGACAGCAGCTTCTGAACATCTCATTTCTCCTTATTCTGTGCTATATTTTCTCTTCTTTAAAATTCTGGAACCCAGGTTGATTTCTCACAATCCATTGGTGCCTCTCTTTTTCTTGACTGTTTCATGTTTTTCTTGACAGTTTCATGACTGTGAACTGTCATTTTCTCAGAGATTCCCCTAGTATCCCGTTAGGTCTCTGGAGAGATCATCTGAGTGTTTACACATGACAACGTGGAAAAGCATAAAGGCATGCGTTTTGATTGACGTGCATGGACATTGATGTGCATTATCCAGAGACGATGAGTAGTGGAGACAAAATGGTTGTCACCATGAAAAGTTAAACGTTAGTAAAAGTAACCAAATGAGTGTTAAAGCCTAGATAGTTTCTTCCCTAGGCCAGTGTGACCAGTAAATGGCATTGGTCCCTATGAAAATGATTTGGAGTGTTTTTCACTCCTCTGACATCCCTTCTCAATGCCAGTGTGTCCTCCATTGTCTTTGTGCCTCTCCTTACCAAACAGCACTGCCTTCTTTTTCTTAGAATCGGAAATGACCTGGTTTCACTGTGGTCTATCTGGGCATCTGTCCACGTCTTTGCACCCTGGGTCTTGCAGTGTGCTTCTTGCCTGTTGAGTGTGGGCATGCCTTTGAGAACTGGCTGAGTCAACTGGGGGTATTCAGAGTGGTACTTTCCTGAATTAGGCAGGCCGTAGCACCTCCCAGGTTAGAGGGGGAAGTTTCATGTTAGTTTACCTCATTGTGTGCTCTTGCTTCTGCTAGGAATTTCAAAGAGGGGGCGGGACAGTCCAGAATTAGGGGGAAAAGGAGAGTTAAAAGTGGACTAAACTTTAGAATAATTTTATTTTATGTCAACACCACTGTTACAGTTAGCCAGACATAGCTTTTGTTTGCTTTATTTTCTTGTAGTAATTCTCTTTTGAATGTCCAAGATTTTAAAATAATTTTTTTTAATTTTACTTTTTAAAAAAAGGCATTTTACTGAGTGTGGTGCCTTGCTTCTGTAATTCCAACCCTTGGGAGACTGAGGCAGGAGGACTGCCGTGAGTTTGAATGCAGACCAGGTTATAGAGTAGGTCAACCTGGGTTATAAAGTGAGACCCCTGTCTTCAAAAACAAAGCAAAACAAACCAACCAACCAGCCAACAAACAAACATGTTACAGGGATGGTGGCACAAACCTGTAATCCATGTGCTTGCAAAGGAGAAGCAGGGAGGTAAGGAAGGAGCCCAGGACAGCCTTGGCTGCATATGATTTCAAAAGCCAGCCTGGGCTACACAAGACCCTGCTTCAAAAAACAGTTACCATTTATTTGTGGTCCAAATATTCCTATTTGGTGACATATAAAAACAGAAGACTGGAAGTATAAGAAATAATCCAGTTTAAGATCAAGAGAGGTAGAGTCCTGTTTATTTCTTAGAAGGTGCCCTAACTCTGTTGTATTTCCTAGATGGGGGGGGGGGTGGAGGTGAGAGTGGGGAGGACGAGTCACTTGTTGGAAATCCAAACAGGTATTTCAGAGTTGACCAGGGCCCTCTGTGACTCAATGTGGTTAGTTTTGGTTTCCCCCACCCCTTGGCTGAAGGTGGATCCCATTTTTGGTTGTTTGGATGTGAGGGGATCCACTGGAAATTCATCCAGGAGTAGATGATGTGCTCACACTGCCTTCCACATCATACCAAGGTGAAGTGGCCTTCTGTGTTGTGGGCAGTAGCAGCAACAAAACTTCCTGGACCATGACAGTGTTTTCCACTGGCACCATCCAGTACCGTACTCACTCGCCACACATGGCCACCGAACCCTGGAAGTATGGCTCGTGTGTTGAGGAACACTGTATTTTACATTTAATTTAATTGATCTATTTTATTATTATTACTTTTTTTAAACTTATTTTTTTGCTGGGTGGTGGCACTCCCCAGCATTTGGGAGGCAGAGGCAGGTAGATCTCTGAGTTCGAGGCCAGCCAGGGCTACACAGCGAAAGCTTGTCTCAAAAAATGAAAAAAAGAAAAGAAAAAAACCCACATATTTTTTCTTTATTTTATGTGCATATACTGTATATGTATGTATGTATGCATGCATGCATGTGCATCATGTGCATGCAGTGCCTACAGAGAACAGATAAGAACATTGGATTCCCTGGGACTAGTAGTTGGTTGTGAGTCATCCTATGGGCCATGGGGTTTGAACCTGGGTCCTCTGGAAGAATAGCCAGTGCACTTACCTGTGGAGCCATCTGTTCAGCCCGGTTTTAGTTCCTTTAGATTTCAGTGGCTTCCTGCTGTGACTGTGTTGTATAGCACAGTTCTAGAACATTAAAAACATCTGTGAAATTTTTTATTTCTCTAGCGATATACAATCCTTTAGGGAGGAGTCATGTAGCTTTGTAACAAGACTTAGAAATAAATCTGTAACCCAGTGACTTAGGCTGCTGTGGAGTTTGCTTTTTAAATTGGCTTTTTAAAAAAAAAATGATGATCTTTGAGGGCTGGAGAGATGGCTCAGTGGTAAGAGCACCGACTGCTCTTCCAGAGGTCCTAAGTTCAATTCCCAGCAACCACATGGTGGCTCACAACCATCTGTAATGGGATCCGATGTGTCTTCCAGTGTGTCTGAAGACAGCTACAGTGTGTGTGTGTGTGTGTGTGTGTGTGTGTGTGTGTGTGTGTGTTGTACTGTCTTGTTAATCCAATCATAAAGGCAGAAGTGTTTCCCATGTGAAATGACCTCTGAGACAGTAAGTTAGATTTTTGAACACATTTTTTTTCTCACTGTGAAACTCAGTTTGGACCGGAGCTTGCCATGTAGACCAGGGTGGCCTTGAACTCATGGAGATCCACCTGTCTCTGCTTCTTGGATCCTGGGATTAAAGGGGTGAGCCACTGTTCTGGCTAGTTTAATGTCAACTTGACACAGTCTAGAGCAGTGCTTCTCAACCTTCCTAGCACTGTGCGCAACCCTTTAATACAATTCCTCATGTTGTGGTGACCCCTGGTCATAAAATTATTTCTATTACTACTTCATAATTGTAATTTGCTACTATTAGGAATTGTAAATATCTTGTAAGTGACCCCTATGCAAGGGTCATTTGACTCCCTAAGGGTTCATGGCCCACAGGTTGAGAACTGCTTTTCTAGCGTCATTGGAGAGATGGGAACCTCAATTGAAAAATGCCTACATAAGATCAGGCCATAGGCAAGCTGTAGGGCATTTTTTTTTAAGTTAGTGAGTAGTGGGGGAGAGCCCAGCTCATTGTGGGTGAGGCTGTGGTCCTGGATTCTATAAGAAAGCAGGCTTGAGGGGTTGGGGATTTAGCTCAGTGGTAGAGCACTTGCCTAGCAAGCGCAAGGCCCTGGGTTCGGTCCCCAGCTCCAAAAAAAAAAGAAAAAAGAAAAAAGAAAAAAAAAAAAAAAGAAAGCAGGCTGGATAATGAGAGTAAACCAGTAAGCAGCACCCCTCCATGGCCTCTGCATCAGCTCCTGCCTCCAGCTTCCTGCCCTGTTTGATTTTCTGTTCCGGCTTCCTTTGATGATGACATCCCTTTGGTCATGTGTTTTATCACAATAGTACCCCTTACCAAGACAGCCACCGTGCCTATGTATAGTATCAACTTATTTCTGATTTATTTATTTATTTGATGTGTATGGGTGTTTTGCTTGCATGTATGTCTGTGTGCCAGATACCTTCTGTGTTCAAGGAGGCCTGAAGAGGGCATCAGATGGCCTGGGACTAGAGTTACAGATGCTTGTGAGCTACGCCATGTGGGAGCAGGAACTGAACAAGTTCAACTACTGAGCCATCTCTCCAGGCCCCTGACTACACTATTTTAAGTGGCCAGAGAGAGAATGACACAAGGCATTGGCTTTGGTGTGATGCCACAATCCAGACTGACTGAGGGCTTGGGATTACCAGTTGGCCAGAAATGCAAACCCAGGGGCAGCGTCACCTGAGAGTCATTTGTGCTCCACGAGGGGACAGAGAACTGTAGCCTATTCTCTGACCTTCCCACCCTCACAACCTAGATGATGGAGGAGCACTGATGGGGCAGAGAAACTGGAAGCACTGGGAAGTCAAGGCCTGTGAGGAGACTCTGTGGTACAGGTCTGCAACAGCTTACCTTCTGGCTCTGGTCTGGTAAACTAATGTGAGAGCTGGAGGCCTTTCTGGTGGGTAGGTGGTGTGGGCAGGGAGTTTGAGAGTGAAGCAATCGAAGAACAGCAAAGTCAGTTGGCAGAGGTACTGTATGCTTCAAGACTCCTGAGGCGTAAGTTATACATGACATTGGCCGGGGACACAGGCTGTCCTTTTGCTCGGAGCACACAATGCTCTGATGCATGGACACATGTGACAATGTACACGGGAAGGGATAACGGTAATGCTACTCAGACACTTGAGTGTGGTGCATGGTCAGACAGGTGCGTGCAGGGCCTCTGCCTCCCTCAGGGCACCTGGTGTGGCTAGTTATACCCTGTGGCTCTCTTAGAAGAGTCTGGATGCAGATGCTGGTGGCTGCGTTGTATCAGGTGCGGGAGGTGTCTTCACGATTCAGACAGAACCGTGAGAAGTTTGCTTCTGAATCATAGGCTGTCTGGTGCTCACTTGCAGTCGTGACGTCATGATGGCAGTGAGCCTTGCTCAGGCTCAAGGTGGTGTTTGCCTATGGTGAGGGGAGGATACAGTGTCCACCTGGTTGGAGTAAAGAGATCTAGGTTGGGGCTTGAGCTTCCCGAGTCCCTCCTCTGCTTTTCTCTGTGTGTTTCTCCTGCATGTTACTTCTTCATCCCTAAGACAAGCCTTTCTCACGTAGCTAAAAGAAAAGAAAAACTGTAGGTGGATTTAGGGATTTTTGGAAACCAGTGTATGTAGCCTTGAACCTGAAATGGATCTCTGATCCTTCGTGGGTATGCAGGGAGGCAGTAGAAATGTCTGAGCTGGGGCAAGAGCCTGGGAGCTGTCTGCATTGGCTGCAGGTCTAACTTCACAGGAAGGTAGCCCTGGGAGCCTGGAGTCTGCACCCAAGGACTCCAGTCTGGGAAGAGGGCCCTGCAGCGGGCCAGACTGGAGTAAGGAGAAGACTAGAATTAAGTGGGGGTCCCAGAACACAGTCTACCATGTTACCTGGGCGAACTTGGTTGATCTTGTGACCGATGATTCCTGGTGTAGGGACACTTCCCTCTGTCCCTGTGGCTCTAAGGGGAGCAGAGGTGGAGGGTGGATTGTGTCTTCAGATAACACAAGACCTGTGGGCTCAGCAGCAGACACTCTGTTTCTGCGACTGGAACCATGTTGGGTTGTGGGCCTGCGTCCGCTCCACGACAGAGCACAGCTTCTTGGGGAGGTGCCGACCTTACCAGGCTTCCCCTCACAGTCCATGGCCCTGCAGAGCCATGGACAGTTAGGTTTTTGGTCTCCAGTCCCACAGGTTTGATTTCCCCAAAAGGTGAAGAGATCGGAAATAGAACTTGAATAAACTGGCACAGGTGACTGCTGAGTTTGCTCTCTGCTGACAGATGTTGTTCAGGAAATAATGTTCTTGTGTTAGCAGGGAGCTCTCCTTCTTTCCTCTGATTTTTTTTTCAATTTTTAAAATGTATTTTGTGTGTGTGCCAGGTGTAGGGACATTTTAGTGCCATGCCATGTATGTGGAACTCAGAGGACAACTAGTGGGTTCTAGTGCTGGGACTTGGGTCCTCAGGCTCTTTAGCAAATGCCTTTACCTACTGAGCCATCCTTCCATCCCATTTTTTAAAAAAATTAATCATTCGTTTACATCTCAAATGATATCCCACTTCCCAGTTACCTCTCTACCAACTCCCCATCCCACGTCTGACTTCCCCCACTCCCCTCTATGAGAGAGTTCCCTCACCCACCAGCCCTCTTCTGCCCTACTGCTCCAGTATCCTGCTAAGCTGGGTCATCAAACCTCCCAGGGAACCAGGGCCTCCCCTCCCATTGCTGTCAGGCAAGGCCGTCCTCTGCTACATGTGTATCTGGAGCCATGGACCCCTCCAGGTACACTCCTTGGTTGGTGATCTATGCTCTGGGAGAACTGGGTGGTCAGGCCAGCCTATGTTCTGGGGTTACAATTCCTTTCCACTCCTGCAGTCCTTCCACCAGCTTCTGATGTATTTTCTGTATGTGCCAGGTGTGGGGACATTTTAGTGCCATGCCTTGTGTGTGGAACTCAGAGGACAGGTTCCCTGAGCTGTCTGGTGGTTGGCTCCGAGCATCCACATCTACATTGGTAAGTTGCTGGCCAGACCTCCCAAGGAGCTGCCACACCAGGTTCCTGTCAGCAAGCGCCTCTTGACCACAGCAACAGTGTTGGGTTTGATGTCTGCAGTGTTGGGTTTGATTCCCCAGGTGGGGCAGTCCCTGGATGACCCTTCCTTCAGTCTCTGTTGCATTTTTTGTCCCTGTTCTTCCTTTGGACAGGAACATTTCTGGATTAAAAACTATGAGATCCCATTCCATTCTTTTACTCGGTCACTATTATAACCGAGACTTTGAACTCTGGCCCTCCTTCTGTCACCTCCAGGTGCTAAGATCTGTGTCACCATGCCCAGGTGATCCCCTGGCTTTCACTAAATATTGACTTGTGGTTGTTCCTTTTTTGCTGGTCATGATCCCATCTTTTTTGGGACAGTGTAATCCTTCCTTTCTGCAGCCCTCCCTGACTGCAGCCCTCCCTGACTGCGGCCCTCCCTCTCTGTAATCCTCCCTCTCCCCATTCCCAAGGCACCAGAGATTGCCCATTGCCTGACATACTGTACCAGCTTTCTTTTGTTTGGCAGTACTGGGATGGAACTCAAGGCCTTAAGCAAGCCCTCTACCACCCAGCTACACCACAGCGTTCCAATTTGGGTTTAAAAGAACCTGGACTATCTGTCCAGCTTTTACTGCAGGGAACCATGTATCCAGTGGAGACAGAGACGCCCTTGCATTCTGACTACCAAGGCCTTGCCCATTCCTTTGCTTATCTGTTCAGATTGGCATGGACTGGGCATAACATGAGCGAAATCCCGGGGTGCCTGAATAATACAGCGCCCACACAGGCGTTTGTGCAATATGGCGAAGTTGAGAACTTCTCGGTGTCTGCCCTTCCCCGACCCTTATTTCGGGCACACATGAGCACTCCTGGGGCTTCCCCTGACTGAGCCCTTGACCCTGGTGCTCACCTGTTTGCTGTACTCGGTTGGGAGAGGAAAATGTAGGTGGAGCGGCTTGCTTCCAGCAGCTTGGGGCAGAGCTGGCATTTGAAGTCATATCTGTACATCGGAAGCCAGTTCTAAACTGTGGTGCGTTGTACCAACCGGACAAGTCACTTCTGAATTTCCAGCCTCTGCGGCACCATGTAGGGTCTGGGAAGTTCTGGGAAGAGTCATCTGCTGACCTGAGTCTTAAAGGACAGGGTTCCTCTGCTGAAGCCTGTGCGTGGAGGGGAAGCAGAGATAACCACAGAAAGCCCACCTAGAAAGGACGTTGTGAATGAGGGTGGACATTACAGTAACTTTCCTCTTTTGCATTTAGCTGTGTTGACATGTTTATGAGTGTGCGTGCGTGCGCGCGCGCATGCACGTGTGTGTGTGTGTGTGTGTGTGTGTGTGTGTGTGTGTGTGTGTGTGGAGGTCAGAGGTTGATGGTGGGTATCTTACTTGATCACTTCCCACTTTAGTTACCGAGGCAGGGTTCCCCACTAAACCTGTCACTGGCTAGCTAGTTTGTCCTAGGAACCTTCTGTCTATGTCTCTGGAGTGCCGGAATTATAGGTGGGACACCTTTGATGTGGGTGCTGGGGATCTGAACCCCAGTTCTCCGATTTGCACCTCTGAGCCATCTCCCCAGCCACACACACTGTGACCTCTTCTTTTCCTTTTCTTAGATTGCCCAGAAACGAGGAGTGAACGGCGCCTCTTCCCTTGTCCCTGAAGTTCTGTCTGTTTTTGTACCTCCTTTCACCACAAAAGAGGATGGCCAGGTGGTGGGGGCCAGCTGTACTCTCAGCAAAGGCAGGAGGCGTTCCTTCCGGAAGAAGCGCGAGAAGCCCAGGATGGAGTCCTGGAAGAGCCACCCTGGAGACTCAAAGGGGCCCGATTCTGAGGATGTCACCATCCCAGGAGGTGTGGACCTTCTTGCCCTGCCTCAGCTGTGCTTTCCAGGTACACTGTGGTAGCAGCCTGTGGGGGTCTTGTGCTGGCTCCTCACTGAGTATTCTGCTCCAGAGGTGTCCACAAAGGGGACAACAGGACCTTGGCTTCGTCTGGTTAATGGGATTGAATCAATACCCTCCCCCCCTTCATTGTTTTTTGAGACAGGTTCTTGTTCTGCAGTTCAAACTGGCTGACACACTGAGTCTTCTCGCTTTAGCCTCCGATTCTGGCACCACAGACACACTCGGAGCCCCTGGAAGTCAGTCTTTTTGTTGGGGGAAGTTAAAACTAGAGAGGCCCAAAGAGTGCCTGCACCTCCCTCTCTGTCCCCTGCTTCCTGTTTATGAAAACAAGAGGAACAGGTTGTTGTTCATCTCTGAGCCCAGCAGTGCCAGATGAGAGAGTGTGTGTGTGTGTGTGTGGGCTTCATGCCTCTGCTGGTCTCCAGGAACATTAAATGGCTGGTGTGGCACACTCAGCCTAAGGGCTTGGTCAGGTTCTGTCTCTGGTTCCTCCTCAAGCCTGATGCCCTTTCCTGGCTGCAGGAGTTATAACAGAGGAATAGGTACCAGTTAGTCTGCTGTGCCCAGAAGCATGGTGTGCATGTTACTTCACCACAAGTGTCTACTGGAGGGACTGTGGAGAAACCGCAGGTTGGGGAAGTTCAACAGGACAGAGAGCTGGCTAGAACAGGCCCAAGAGCATCAAAGCTTCAGGTGATGCTAGCATAGGGGAAATGTGCTGTCCATATTGGCTCATTCATAGGTTACATAGGTCTTTGATGCACCATACAGCGGCCACTTGACCTGGCTTCCCCCTTCTTTCTCCCTATAGGGGGTGTGTGTGTGGCTTCGGAACCAAAAGAGGATTACATCCATTTCCTGGTGCTCACGGATGTCTGTGGGAATAGAACCTACGGTGTGGTCGCCCAGTACTATCGACCCCTGCACGTAAGTGGATCTGTTGCTGTCCTCTGAGTTTAGGGAGGGCCTTTTCTCTTGTTGTTTATCGTGGTGTGATAGTACACCTGTCACTTTTTCAGCCATTGTGTCTTGCGTGACTCTGAGACATAGTGTTTCCAGTGCGTGCAACCTCCAGAACATTTTCCTCCCAGCTCAAACTCACTCAGCTCTCGTTGTCACCTCCATCCCCCAGCCCCAGCAACTACTCAGATGCTTTCTGTCTCTAGATTTGTCCTCTGCACACTCCAGGTTGTGGATCTGCCTGGTGCTGGCTCTATTGGAATGTCACCAAAAGCTGTGTCCCGTGTGCCTCTGTGTTCTAGTAGTATGTCCCTGTTCAGCCTGAGGCTGGAGGTCTCCAGGGTGACCACCTGGTCCTTGCTCCCGAAAACCCAGTGCTGCATAGTGTGACCCTTTGCAGGGCCCATCTACACAGATTGGAAGAGCGGGTGGAGACCATCCTTACATGCTGTTTCTGTATGAAATGTCACCCGTCCTCGGTCTGGGCCTGTACTGTCAGCACAGGAAGTGACATGTCCGTGTTGCTCTTTGTCCAGGATGAATACTGTTTCTACAATGGCAAGAGCCACTGGGAGCCCAGCATGAGCTCTGCTAGACGCTTCGTGCCCTTTGCAGTATGTGTGGTGTCCCGGTTCCCATATTATAACTCCCTCAAGGACTGCCTCTCCTGGTAAGTTGGGGCCGATGCTGTTATTAAGAGCTAGGTCAGGTGGGCCATGGTCAGGTGGGCCCAGGAGCACTGTGGGGAAGCCCAAGTTTCTGTCAGTACAACATGAAATCAGGATGGTGGGAGGAAGGCAGCACTGAGGGCTTCAGTTTTGTTATTATTATTTTTTTGTAAAGAACATAGCTATAGTCAGGTGGTGGCAGTGCATGCCTTTAATCACAGCACCAGGGAGGCAGAGGCAGGCAGAGCTCTGTAAGTTTGAGGCCAGCCTGTTCTACAGAGCAAGTTCCAGGTCCACTCAGAGAAATCCTGTCTTCACCCTACTGCCACCACTACCACCAAAAAAAAAAAAAAAAAAAAAAAAAAAAAGAGCATAGCTAGTCACGTGGTACATGCCTTTAATCATAGCACTTGGGAGGCTGAGGCAGGAGGATTACCTTTTGTTTGAGGCTAACCTGCTATAGAGTGGAACCCTGTTTCCAAAACTATACCAATAAGATAAATAAAATAAAGATGAAAAGAGACGTATTTGAAGAAAACTTTGAGCTTTATGACTTGTTTGCTGGATGATTTGGTGACATTCACAAATCCATCAAATCTGGCATTCACAGCCTCTTCTGGTGCTAATGAATGGGAACTCTGAGGACATATGGTGTTTCTGAAACACCAAGAAGGCATTTGCTGGGACTCAATGGATACCTATAATAGGAGGCTGTGATAGAGAAGTGGGATGGGGTTCCTTCCTGGGCATTAGCCGGGTTTAGAGTTCTGGGCTTTGGCCTTTCAGAAATGATGGTTCAAGAGTTAGGGTGTAGTTCAGTTGGTAGATTGTTTGCCCAGCATGAGCAAAGCCCTGGGTTGCGTCTTCATAAACCCAGCCCGTAGAGCACGCCTGCCGTCCCACCACTGCAGAGGCCAAGGCAGAAAAATCAAATGGAATCTTAGCTATATAGGAGTTTGACACTACTCTGGCCACATTTAAGAATTGGCATTTCTGGTTTGACTAAAGACAGAAGGTGGCAAGCGGCAGGAGTTCCCAAGACAGAAGAGCAAACCTCAGACTCACTGACTTGCTAAAAAGGCACTTGTTGTCTTAAGACGCACTTAATCTTTATACTTAGGTCACACTGAGACAAGCACCTGCTGGCCAAACAGGAATCTCAGTGTGCATTCCCAACATTCATATTCGAATTCTAGCACTTTAGTGGTTCACTTTTCAAACACAGCTGCCTCTCAGACATAGTTCATTCTCGAGTCTGCGGTAGACTTTGTAGAACAGAAAGCTTGGTTGGTCTTAGGGAGTGAGATGAGGAAATGCATGTTTACAGAAAGGTCAGGGAGTGATGGAGGGGCCTTAGAACTGGTCCCTCTTCACCTCCTCATTGATGGTCTTCTTCCTTGGAAGCAGACAGCCCTGCCGCCTCCCAGGCCCTCCTCTATAGAGTAGGTGATGGTTTTTTACCGTGGGCTATTAGAAGCCATGGCTGAGGACTGGCGGTCTTTGGAAGACAGCAGGAAGGTGTGTTTTCTCATTCTTCCTGGGCTGGTTTCTCTGTGCCAATGAACTCTGTGCAGCTGACTAATCACATGGTAGCAATGCCTCCTGCTGGGTGCCAGGGCAAACATGTGACATCAAAATGTCCACTGTCATGTATTCTGGGTTCCCTCCGTCTGGGGTCACTGCTGCACTCTCAGAAGTGGGAGCAGCCTGAGAGGAGCAAATGACAGAGATGCAGAATGTATCGTGTGTGGCCTGTGGTAGTCCACACTGCCATCCCAGCCCTCCCTGGAGGGAGGGTCAGGAGTTCAAGTCATCCTTAACTAACAGGCAAGTTTGAGGCCAGCATGGGCTATAAGGTGACCCTGTCTCAATCAACCAATAAAGTGGCATGTCCAAACAGGCTTTGGATATACGTCAGAAACAATGCATTTGTGCTGGGGACAGTAGACTGCAGGCAGTTTTATTTTAAAAAGTATTACCTTGATACTATTATGTTTTTACAATAAATACAAATATGGAATACTGGCTTTTTTTTCTAAGATTTATTTTATTTATGTGAGAACACTTCAGACACACCAGAAGAGGGCATCAGATCCCATTACAGATGGCTGTGAGCCACCATGTGGTTGCTGGGAATTGAACTCGGGACCTCTGGAAGAGCAGTCAGTGCTCTTAACCACTGAACCATCTCTCCAGACCCAAATACTGGCTTTTCCTATGTCCTAACTTAAGTCGTGTGAGGAGTTATATTTAGTATTTTTGTAAAATGGGAAGTGCTTGACTGTGGTTGTGATGAGGAGGCTGTCTTTTCTGGGGCCCCATGGGTACCCGCTTAGCCCCATGAGCACAGTCCGTCTCCACTCAGCCGTGATCTCTAGGCTTTTTACAGTTCCGTAGGCGGGTCACTTTCTCACCTGGTCAGAGCTCCCTCCTTAGGGCCAAATTGTCACTGACCCACTCCCTTGGGGTCCCAACTGCACTTTTGCATGCAGTCATGAAGATCAATTTTCTTGAGGTGCAATGGAGTGTCTGTGTAGGTTCCCCATTTGTATCCCCTATGACTACTTCTAAGATATTCTGCCCTTCAATTAGCTCCCCTGGGACAGGCCTCTGTTCCAAGGCTGCCACTTACCAATTTTATTGGTTATTTCTCAGTTGGCTCGATGCTTGTTTTTATTTGTCTGTCTGTGTGTTTTTTTTGTTTGTTTTTTTGACAGGATCTCTATGTAGCCTAGGCTAGACCCTCCTACCTCAGCCTGAGTGCTGATCCCTCTTCACCTCCTCACTGAGGTGTCATGTATGCCATACCTGGCCACCCAGACATTTTCAAGTTTTACTTCAGAAGTGTGGATGCACTTTGGAACCTTCCTCAGAAACTTCAAAACGTCATGTCTCTCACTGAAGCGTAACGTGCACTCTGTTATACACACACAGTCTAGCTATTTTTTTTCCCCACAAACCCCTGTGTGATCGGCAGCCAGATAAACAAAGGGTGTCGATCGGACTGCCATTGTACTTTGTGACATTATGGTTTTTGTTTTTGTTTAAATTTCAGTTTACTGACTCATCTGAAGCTCTGTAAAGACTTTGAAGTTGACAATCACATAAAGGATTTTGCTGCGCGACTGTCCTTAATACCTAGTCCCCCGCCTGGGCCGCTCCACTTGGTAAATGAGACCTGGAAATGGGCTGGGTTTTTCTGCAGTGTGTTGAAGGCAGTAGAATCTAAATGTTTTAAACTGTTTCAAGTTTCAGCCATGTTTAGCCTGGTCTCCAGATGCTGGTCCCCTGGAGCCCTCCCTGAATGGCTTTACATGCTCACCTCTGCAGGGACAAGTTAGATATTTGGACTTGGGCTTTGCTGAGTGGCGTGACTGGCAGAGCTGGTCATGTGCGATGGGTCTGTTTAGTATTAACTCGTGAGATCCCATTTCTTGCTCTTTAGAAGCTACGTCACCCAACGTTCAGTCTCAGGAGGTCCTGTTACTTTACCTAAGTTTGAAGCCGTCTCTTCATCTGCGTGTCTTGGATGTTGGGTACCAGGCTTACCTTACTGCGTTGGGTAACAGCAGAAGGGTATTTCTCACCTGGGCTCCAGCCAGGAAACGTTACTAGCTCTTTTAGTTCTCAGAGGGACAACTCCAGAGACTATCCCATCCCGCTGGGAGCTGGGAAGGCACGGTGCTGTTCTTGGCAGTAAGAAGGTGTGGCAGCAGCTTCTCTCATCTTGGAGGGTCAGGAAGCAGAGGCTAGACCGGAACTAAGTCTGGGATTTAGTGATCAGAGGCCCACCCGTAGTTCTCTTTGATCACCCAGCCCTCAATTCTGTTTTGTTTTGTTTTGTTTTGTTTTGTTTTGTTTTGTTTTGTTTTGTTTTGAGATAGGGTTTCAGAACTGTTTCCCTGGCTGTCCAGGAACTCACTCTGTAGACTAGGCTAGCCTCAAACTCAGATTCACCTGCCTCTGCCTCCGGACTGTTGGAATTAAAGGCACATGCTATCAGCTTAGCCCTTGTTTGCCCAAACCGACCCACCAGCGAGGGCTGAGGTCAGGTCGGAGATGGGGCAGCCGGCACCTACCACTACACACCCTATTTTGAGTGGTGGGTGAGACCTCGGAGCTATGCGAGTGGGTACTGCTCATTGCTTCCTGTTTGCTCTAGACACACAGACTATGTGAGTCCTCTTTTTTTGTTTTTGATTTTTTTGTTTGTTTGTTTGAGACCAGGTCTCATTATAGCCATGGCTGGCTGAAACTCAGACCAGGCTGGCCTTGAACTCATAGATCCATCACCTCTGCCTTTCAAGGGCTGATCAAAGCTTCACATATGTGCATCAATCCCATGGGTGTGGCCACAGGGCTCTTCTCTGTGTTCTGTGGCTCCTGTGCACCCCTCAGAAGGGGCTGCAGCTTAGCTCTTCTCTGCATGTTCTCCGTCTCCCTTCTATTATGTAGTTGTTCTGCTGGGTGCATACACGGCCTTACAGTGCGTGAGGAGCATTCTGCCATTGAGTATACCCCTTCAGGCCTCTTTTGACTTTGAGACAGGACTTCCTAAGTTGCCCAATCTAGCCAGGAACTCACTGTGTAGCCCAGGTTGGCCTTGGACTATTACCCCACTGCCTCAGTTTTCAAATAGCTGGGATTCTAGGCCTGAGCCACAAGCTCAGCTACTGTATTCCTTTGCCTGGTGGTGCTGTGTATTCAGAGACAGGGACGTGCTAGGCCAGTGTTCAACCATGAGCCCCTCCTAGCCCACCTGCCTCATTTGAAATGGGTGCCGTTTCTGGAGACACCCTGGCCCTTGCAATCTCAGAGCCCCTGCGTGTTAGGAAGCATGAGGTGGCACTGTTACCACCAAGAGACTATTGTTTTCTTGTTTTCCACTTTTTTATAGGGAGATACATTTGACACAGGAACTTGTATGACTGGAAGTCTGAGGAGTGTGTCCCCCCAACTTTGACTTTGTGTCAGTAGTTCTGCTCCCCATCTGATCTGATGCCCCTCTTGGTTCTGATGTCTGCTTTGCCTGCGCCCGGATCTTTCTATTCTCTCTGGGTAGGACGTGTAGCTGCACATCCGTGTCTTGCTGCAAAGACCAAAACTTCTTGATTTCTTCCATGAGCACTTTGGGTCTCTTAGCACGCTTAGGCCTGCCGTGAATGTGGAGTTGAAGTTGAAGTGTTATTTCAAAATAATCAGAGTAATAGATCTTCCTTAAAGTGTTTTGAGTTAAAAGTTTGAAAAGAACTGTGGGTGTTCAGTGAGAAATACTTAGGATATGTGCTTTCAGTAACTAATATAAACACATAACACTCAAGATTTCTCCCAGCATGCTCAGTTTAGAATTCATGCAGCTGGAACAAAGGACGGGGTAAAGACTGAACTTTGTCCTTCAGTGAACAGCATGCAAACTAGTTAATAGGCTAAGGAAGTTAGATGTAGGACGATAAGGAGTTCAAGGTCATTCTTTGCAAGATTGTAAGCTCAGGGTTAGCCTGGTCTACATGAGACCCTATCTAAAAGACCAGACAGATGTCATTTAGGGTCTGGGGATGAGAACCATACAGTGCACTTGGCTGGCTTGTGCTGGTCTTGGATTCAGGTCCCAGCATAAGTCACTGGGACCTGCCTTTCTGCATGACTGTCCTCTAGCTTGTCCTGTCCTAGGCTGTCCTCCATTGGTGCTTTCCTTTCTATGCAGTGAGCATGTATGTTCAAGTGTGCTCAAGTGTACATGCATACATGCATGAACTCATGTCTGTAAAGGTCAGAGGGCAGCCATGGGCGTCATTTCTTAGGGGCTCACCATCTTTTTTTTTTTTTAAGATGTGGGGTTTCCAATTAAGCCATACTGGTTGGCAAACAAGCACCAGGGATCCTACTGTCTCTGCCATCTCACTGGGATGGTGACTAAGGTGATGGTGGTGGTGATTTTCTTTTTTATTTAAATTTTTTAGGTTTTTTTTTAATGTGTAGAATGCTTTGCCCACATGTATTTAGGTGCACTGTGTGTGTGCCTGGTGCTGAAGGAAGTTAGAAGAATGCACCACATGGGTTCTCAGAACCAAACCCAGGGCCTCTGTAAGGACAACAAATGCTCTTAGCCACTGGACTATCTTTCTAGCAGCTTCTTCTTCTTCTTCTTCTTCTTCTTCTTCTTCTTCTTCTTCTTCTTCTTCTTCTTCTTCTTCTTCTTCTTCTTCTTCTTCCTCTTCTTCCTCTTCTTCCTCTTCCTCTTCCTCCTCTTCCTCCTCCTCCTCTTCCTCCTCCTCCTCTTTCTCCTCCTCCTCTTCTTCTTCCGCTTTCCCTTTTCTTCCTCTTCCTCCTCTTTCACCTGCTTCTCCTCCTCCCCCTCCCCCTCCACTCCCCCTCTCCCTCCTCTTCTTCTTCTTCCCCTTCCCCTTTTTCTCCTCCTCCTCCTTCTTCTCCTCCTCACCCTCTTCCTTCTCCTCCTCCTCCTCTTTCTCCTCCTCTTTTTCCTCCTCCTCTTCCTCTTCATCTTCCTCCTCCTCCCCCTCTTTCTCTTTTTTCCCTCCTCCTCCCCTCCCCCTCTTCCTTCTTCTCCTCCCCTCCTCTTCCTCCTCCTCCTCCTTTTTAGATAGCATTTCACTATGTAGCTTAGGCTGCCTTGAAACTCACAGAGGTCTGCCAGGCTCTTCCTCCTGAGGGCTGGGATTGTGAGCCACTGTGTCCAGTCTTCCGCTGGGGCTATGTCCATGTAACATCACAGTTGGGTTTTCGTATGGGTGCTGAGGATCTAACTCAGCGCTTCATGTTTGCACGGCAGATGCTCTACGGACTGAGCAGTTCCCTAACCCTCACGACAGTTTCTGATGCTGGCGTCCTCTGTGCCCAAACTATGAATGTGGAAGTATGTTGATCCCTGTTGCAGACACTCTATTGAGTTAGCTCTTGGTCCTCGCAGATATTTAACATGAAGCCACTGCAGGTCGTGTTTCCTTCTCGAGCGGACCCAGAGAGCCCCATCATCGACTTGGACCTTCACCTGCCCCTGCTGTGCTTCCGGCCTGAGAAAGTGTTGCAGGTATGTGGGCGCCAGGAACACTGGCTGTTAGACAGGATTGAACTGGGTTTTATAGTGGGGGCAGGGTGGAGCACCTGCCTCAACCTCTGGGTGTGAACCCCAGGACTGCCAAAAAGGAAGTGCAGGAAGCTGTGTACTCAAAAGTACCCGCACCCCACACTTAGACCCGACACCTAAGGCTGCACGCGGGACTGTAAACGGCTTTGTCCTTGGTTCCGTAAATAGAGCGCAGGATGAGGCTAAGAGCAGCCTCTAGTCTCGGGGAGGGGCTGCCCATGCGCTGCTCAAAGCGGCTGGAAGCAACCAGAAGCAAACAGTGCTCTTGCTCCCCTAGATCCTGACCTGTATCTTGACGGAACAGCGCATGGTGTTCTTCTCCTCAGACTGGGCCCTGCTGACTCTCATGGCTGAATGCTTCGTGGCCTACGTCCACCCCCTGCAGTGGCAGCACACCTTCGTGCCCATCCTGTCGGGTCAGATGCTGGACTTCGTCATGGCTCCCACGTCTTTCCTCATGGGCTGTCATCTCGACCACTTTGAAGAAGTCAGAAAGGTTAGGGAGGGAACCTTTGGGGTGACTGGGGAGAATAAAGCCATGTGACCTCATTGTGCGGCGGCAGCCGGCGGCGGGAAGCTGCATTTGAAAGCACTGTGTGTCTCTGTGTAGTGAAAAGCAAAGAAGACAGTGCTTGTAGTTCAGGAGTTCTGTCTGTCTGTCTGTCCCATGCTCTGGGCACCACACCACCCACATGTATACATACATAGACAACACAGAGGGGACCGTGTCTTCTGCCCATTGTGAATGCGCACACACTGTGAGTCTTATTTACTCTTTCCTTTCTCTGCCTTGGGATGTGTTTGAAATCAGAACCCCACAATTCAAGGCCCAGAGCCTTGTGTTACCTCCCAGCCCACTTGTCGTTCAGAGCGGTGCCTGGGGCTTGCAGTAGGCTTTGAGTGGGGGACAGGCATTCCGGCCATGGAGTGATGTTACCTCTAGCCTCTGCTGCTAATCAGCTCTGTAACCTGGATGAATCAGTCCCTCTTCTCTTATCTGTAAATGGAGGCAGCAACATACTAGGGACAGGGATCCAACCTTGGCACACAGCTGGCTTGTAGATGGCCACTCTTGTTACCACAGCTTGTTTTCTACTTTGCTGAGTTTTGTCTGTTTGTTTAAGAGCCAGGCAAGCACACTACCACTGAGCTAAATCCCCAACCTCATTTTTTTTAAGATTTATTTATTTATTTATTTATTTATTTATTTATTTATTTATTTATTTATTTAATGTATATAGGTGCTATATCTGCAAGTATGCCTGGGAATTGAACTCAGGACCTCTGGAAGAGCAGCCAGAGCTCTTAACCACTGAGCCATCTCTCCAGCCCTGCTTTGCTATTTTAAATGTATCGCATGTGCTTTGGTAACAATTGACATGGTGTATACCCTATGTGGCTCTCACTTATCGAAATAGGGAACTTCTTCCTCTCTTAGCCATCAAAGGACAGCAAATTTGTCAACCTTGTTGCTGCAGTGAGGATCGAAGGAGACATGGAGTAGCACATGGCATACTGTAGGTGTTGAACGGAGATCACTGTGCTGCTAATTTGACATAGTGTTTATTTGTTTGTGACAGAGTGTCACACTATTGTGGCCCAGGGCACTCAAGCTCTCTCTGTATTCTCCTGCCTTGGCCTCCCCGGTGCTGGCTCTGGAATGTGTTTAAATTGTGATCTGTCACGGATCCAGGGTAGATAGGCCCAACGGTCAGCTTGAGGATGGTTGACAGGTGATGGGGTCATTCCCTTTCAGCTGTAGTGGCAGTGCTGCTGAGGACCTTCTGAGGCATTGCCAGCCTCTCCCAAGGCAGCCGATGGACTCGAGGACACAGCGTACAGTCCCATCTCATGCCAGTGCCTGTTACTGTTTCTGATCCTGGTACTCTTGGGGGTGGGAACCTGGCGGCTCAGTGCTGGCCAGTGTTCATTTATTTCTAGTTACCCATGGCATCTTTTTATGTGCACATTCCATAGGACAGGGAGAATGGCACTGAATTGACTTCATTTTGTTTCTTTTTTTATAATTTTATTTGCGTATGTTTATGTATGTCTGAGGGGGCGGTGGGATACATGTCATGTCATGTATGCAGAGGTCACAGGACAATGTCTGGAAGTCAGTTCTCACTTTCCAGTTTGAGGCAGGGTCTTTCTTGGTTCTGCCAGGCTCGCTGCACAGTGAGCTTCTGTGTAATTCTGTCTCCCTCGCCCATCTCTCTGTACAAGTGCTGGGATTTTAGATTTTTTTTTTTAGAAAGATTTATTTTAAAGTGTGTGTGTGTGTGTGTGTGTGTGTGTGTGTGTGTGTGTGTGTGTGGAGAGAGAGAGAGAGAGAGAGAGAGAGAGAGAGAGAGAGAGAGAGAGAGAGAGAGTGGGAGGAGGACTCCATATGTAGCTCAGGCTTGGTCAGAACTCACTGTTGAAGCCCAGGTTGGCTTTGAACCTATGACTCCCCTGACGTACTCACCATGTCCTGCATTTGACTTTGTGTTCTGAGCACTTTATGTATAGACAAAAGCAGAGAAGGGGCCATGCTGGACACCCAGTGTTCCTGGCCTTCATGGCTCTGCTCTCAGCCTCTTTCAGATTCTTTGTCATCCACACCATTTCCTAGAAACTTAGAGGAAATCCCGCCTCCCAGACTGCCCCATTTCTCCACTGTGGGTGGACGGGTGGGCAGGCTTCTGTATTCTTGCCAAAACCAGTGACTCACTGTGGAAAATAACTTAGGAAGAGGCTGTTGAGACCTCCCCAGGGGGGTTGGAAACAGAGAACCTTGCCTCATGTGCCTTGTGGACCAGAAAAAATGGGCAGTCCTCTGATGTTTAAAATTGTGTCTCTTTTTTTATGTCACTCATAAAAAGCCATCTTGTCTGGGCTTTTCAGGCAGGAAGCTCCCCCTGCCCCCCAGACATATTTACTTAGCAATTCCGGTCAGGAATCTTGCAGGAAACTAGCTTCATGATTTAGTTGTTCTGAAAGATCCCAAGAGCAGCATTTTGGAGTTGTTTCATGTTAACGCTTCTCATGGATGAGGTTAGCAGAAAAGAGCTAGGAGGCCTGGGAGTAGTCCAGTTAGGCCATGTCCTGCACACACCTGGTGTTAGCACTGTGTGCTTAGCCTGAAGACCCATGCTATCCCAGTCAGACTTTGGCCCAGAACAAGCTGTGTTTGCATGTGTTGCACATGCCACCCAAGGGTGGGGATCAGGGCCAGAGCAGGAGTGGTATCTTCTAAGTGTCCTTGTCTCTTCCAGCAGACTTGAGAGTCTTGGGGTCTAGACCTATGCATTCATGCCTAGTACTTGCTGTCACAGTCACAGATAAGACATTGTAAGTCCCCCAGTGTGCATATTTTCAGAAATTCCACCCCTATATTGAGGTCTCTTAGCCTTGTGCTCTGGGTCCTGAGAGGCAGAGCTGGCTGGACAGCTGAGTGACACACTGGACAGTGAGTGTGAGTAGTATAGTTGGGGAGTTCTGGAATGCTCTTTCAAGGCGCCATGAAGTACTATGTGCAGTATTTGTCCCAGGAGTGATGGGAACTTGACAACTTGCTTGGCATCTAAACTCAGAGAAGGGCTGTGGTCCATATACAGGTGAATTGCTCAGTTTTCAAAAGGAAAGGGATTCTGAGCCCTGGTACAATCCAGACAATCCTCCAGGACAGCTGAAAGACAAGGCACACTTTGAGCCCAAATTATTCAGGCTCACTACCCAAAGACTATACATGGACTGACCCTGGGCTCCAACCTCATAGGTAGCAATGAATAGCCTAGTAAGAGCACCAGTGGAAGGGGAAGCCCTTGGTCCTGCCAAGGCTGGACCCCCAGTGAACGGGATTGTTGGGGGGAGGGCGGTAATGGGGGGAGGATGGGGAGGGGAACACCATAGAGAAGGGGAGGGGGAAGGATTAGTGGGATGTTGGCCCGGAAACCCCGGAAAGGGAATAACTAGGAAAGGGAATAACAATCAAAATGTAAATAAGAAATACCCAAGTTAATCCAGATGAAAAAAAATTCCTCAGGCTCCTTAGAGTGGTCAAAATCATAGGGACCCAAAGTAGAATGGAAGATGCCACAGGTCAAGGGGAGGAAGAGACAGTGAATTAGCCTCGAGTTGGGGGCAGACATTTTGTTTGGGAACTCGGGCAGGCTCGGAGATGGATAGGTGTGGAGGTTAGAGACTGTAGTAAAGTAAACGTTGTGGACACATTTCTGCAATTCAGAGAAGAGACAGGCATGATGAGTCAGACTTTCCCATCGCCAGGACCCCCAGCACCCTGCACTGTTCTTTGGAGGAGGCACCGAGCAGGGTGACTTAACCCTAGCACTGCAGGGACTGAAGCACATTCATTCGCAGGGTTTTAAAGGTGTGTTGGAGTCTTATGTTGGCCTCTGCCCTCCAGGAAGCTGATGGCCTGGTCCTGATTGACATTGACCTCGGGAGTGTCACCTGCTCCAAGTCTTCTGATGAGGACGTAGACATCCCTGACGTCCCCCTTCTGCTGGCACAGGCCTTCATTCAGAGGTAATGTGAAACGGTGTGTTTGAGCATGCCTGGGCTCCAAGTCTGTGTTTGCCACTTCCCTACTTTCTCATTGGGATGTAGATTTTACATAGTTAGGATTTTTGTTTCAATTTTTTATTCTTTTGGCTTTTTTTTTTAAGACAAGGTCTCTCTCTCTCTCTCTCTCTCTCTCTCTTTCTCTCTCTCTCTGTGTGTGTGTGTGTGTGTGTGTGTGTGGTGTTAAATGTTCTACTGCTGACCTACAGCCCAGCCCTTGTTTGCTTTTTAGGCAGGGTCTCACTGTGTAGCCAAAGCTGGCCTCAGACTCTCTGTACCTCTGAGTCTGAGGTACAGATATGCTCTTGGGTCCCTTTTGGTCCTTCTGTTGGGGACCCTGGGACCCTGGGCTGAGAAGTCAGTGCATTGTGTTTGAGCCATGTGTGCTGTGCTTTCCTGAGCTCTCATGCTAGCCTCGTGGATATTCCCTCTTTATGGATGATGTCTGCTAATTATTGGTAAAGTATCCCTAATCTAAAAATTCAAAATCTGTAACATTTTGAATGCTGACTCTGCACCAGAAGGGGAAAAAGCTTCACCCGATCTCATGTGAACGGTCACATTAAAAACACAGGATTATGAGCCAGGTGGTGGTGGTGCACACCTTTAATCCCAGCACTCAGGAGGGAGGCAGAGGTTGTCAGGTCGCTGAGTTCGAGGCCAGCCTGGTTTACAGAGTGAGTTCTAGGACAGCTAGGGCTTCACGGAGAAACTCTTCCTCTAGAAAACTCCAACAAACAAAACAAAAACCAAAACTGTGGTAAAGTTGCCTTCATTTATGTCTTCACATAATTGAACATGGTATTTAGGTTTGGGTCCAGCCCTGAAATGTATAGTATATGCCGAATATATATATATATATATATATATATATATATATATATATATATATATATACACACACACACACACACACACACACACACACACACACACACACACACACACACACACACAGGTATATAGTATATGAATATATGTATGGGTACATGCAGGTATTCAGACTTCTACACCTGAAACACCTCTGCTCTCAAAGCTGGGTTGTTTGGGGTGTGGTGGAGCTAGAACTCAGAGCCTTAGCACATGCTAAGCCAGCTGCTATCACTGAAGCCATGCGCTGCTAAATAAAATGTTTTGGGTAAGGGACACTCAGCCTGCACATAGAAGTCCAGCATCTGGGCTTGTTGTCGTCATTGTTTTGTTTTTTCCCATTTCTTCCACCCTGAGAAGGTTTTTATGCTTTTTAAAAAAGTTTATGTTAGGTATATGAGAGCCTCACCCATGTGAATGTCTATGTATCATGTGTGGGCCTTGTGCTCGAGGGTGACAGAAGAGGGCACTGGATCCCTGAAACTGCAGTTACAGACTGTCGTAAGCCACTGCGTGGATGCTGGAGATGGAAACGACCCTCTGGAAGAGCAGCAAGCCCTCTTAACTATTCAGCCATCTCTCCAGCCCCCATCATTAGAAGTTTGAAAGACTCCAAAGTCAGGCTGGAGAGATGTGTCCACAAGCTCCCCAAATGTGTCTGCTCTTCCAGCGAACCCAGGTTCAATCCCCCAGGAGCCACATGGCAGCTCACAACTTTCTGTAACTGTTCCAGGGGATCTGACACCCTCACACAGTCATACACGCAGGCAAGACAGCAGTGCACATAATAAAATAAAAATAAATCAGTAAATAAGAATGTTTGTCAGACAGCAGTGGTGCACTACTTTAATCCCAGCACTCGGGAGGCAGATGCAGGTGGATCTCTGAGTTTAAGGCCAGCCTAGTCTTAGTCAAGGCTACACAGAGTAACTCTGTCTCAAAAAAAAAAAAAAATAATAAAAGAAAGAGTCCATGGGGAGTCTGCCCTTCGTGACAGTGAGGGCTACAGTTATGGCTGTGCCCTGCAGCCACCTGGGGTTTGGGTTAGGCTCCTGAGTGGACTCTTACATTCCTCTTGCTAAGCATGGCAGAGTCATTCCATGGTGACCTGGCTGTTTGCTTTGGCGGAAGAACCTAGCATTGTTGGCATGCTTGCTTTTCAGAATCCAATAGAGGGGTGTGGGGTTGGGTCCCTGCCATGGCACCCCCTCCCTCCATGAGCCTGTGGGTGGAGCATCTTGCAGGGGTTCAGTCCAGGAGCACTGATTTATAAACCTGACAGGTCAATATGCTTCTAAGTCTGATCCAGGCCATCGTGGGGCCTCCTTAACTGTCCGAGAAGACAGAGCACACCTATACACACGTTTGGCCAGAGGGACACAGGGCAATGGTCTTTTCTCCCAGATTCTCCTAGCGGTTCTGGGCCACAGTGCTCTTCCTTTTCTTCTGATGAGATGAAGCTTTCCTCACTGCAGTTCAGGGATAAGGACCCCTTTCTCGGTAGTGCTGGCCCAGTGCGTGTGTAGGAGGGAAGGACTGGGTTCTGCAGGGAACTGCTTCTTCCTCCCAGCTGTGCCCAAACAGAAGACCACCACACATCAGGCAGCACCCTGTGTTTTAGGCAGGGGAGTCACCGATGTTCGGTCCCTCCTGTACCCTGCTCTGTGTTCTGCCTGGTAAATGTCAGTTTGGTGTTAGTGTGCAGTTGCCATAACCCTGTCAGGCAGGCAAGGACCCATGAGGCCTCACTGGTCAGGTCAGCGGGGCGGGGACACCCACCCAGGGCAGCCATCCCAACCCACACCTGCTCCTTATGGTCCATGTGTTTTTGAACTATGCTGGGCACTGTAAGTTCACTGTACTGGCAGGGCTGTGAGCACCCAAGAGCCTCTCTTCTCTCTTACCCCTAGGGGCTGTGTACCTGGCTTCTCACACAGCACTCTCCTCTGATAGTCTGCCTTCTCATGGTCATAGCCTCACCACATGGGGTCTCTGCTGTCCTGTCGTTTA
Organism: Rattus norvegicus; assembly: GCF_021556685.1. Lineage (NCBI taxonomy): Eukaryota > Metazoa > Chordata > Mammalia > Rodentia > Muridae > Rattus > Rattus norvegicus. The sequence continues at coordinate 115,018,723 of NC_141540.1, forward strand.
TCACCATGCTCTGTGGTGACTTCTCTGTTTTCCATTTCCCCCTACTATGGCCTTTGCCTGGTCCATACTCAGGACTGTGCCTGGCCCACAGTATGTGCACAAAAGAACATTTGTGGAACATGTGTTGCTCCAGCTTGTTTAAAATGGCAGGCTTGTTCGCTGATACCCAGAGCTTCCTCTTGGGCAAATCTCACAGAAGATTGAGCCCCGGGCTACATCACCAAGCTTTTCTCAAAACACAGGCTTGCGTGGTGATGGGAAAGCCAGGCCCTAGGCTTGGTGGTGGCTCTGGGTGAGTTCCTCTGTGCTTGAGGGTCTGCAGATGAGCCAGTGATCTCTCCATGCTAGGCCAAGAATGGTGGCACTCAGGACACAGAGTGGCTTCCAAGCCTCCTGGGCAATGGATGCTGCTGGGTAGCTGTTGGGAGCCATGGTTGACCCTCCTGGTGGCTCCGACAGGAAATTTCTTGTGACCTGGAGGGAGGCCTGCCTTCCCTCATCAATGATGGGCATCAGAGCATCTCGAACTGTCTACCTGGCCTCTGCCCACCTCACACCAGCTCTGCTTTTTCCCAGAGTCCAGAGTCTCCAGCTGCACCCAGATTTGCACCTTGCCCACCTGAGCGCCAGCACAGACTTGAATGAGGGCCGAGCCCGCCGCCGAGCCTGGCAGCAGGCTCTCAACTGCAAGATCCAGCATATCACTCTGCAGCTGCTCGTCGGCATCTTCAGGTATCTCAAAGATCCCAGATCTAGGAGTGGCTACGGAGTTCATTCCCCACTCTTCCTCATGACCAGACCAGCGGGGTCTCCTCTGACCCTGCCCAGCACCCTGCCAGCCTTGACCATCTGTCTGTCCTATCACTGGACACTCGAATGGCCGTTTCCAAGGGGCTTCCTGGCAGGTGGTGCCTGTGTGCTCTGGCTGAAGGCTCAGGGTCAGTCCAGGGAGGGTGTGTTCCAGAAGTCGTGGGGAGATACCTGGGGCATAGCCACAGGACTCAGAAACCAAATGGTGCGACCTCCAAGGGGCTCAGGACAGATGAGTGTGCCGGCTTTGCTGCTGGGAAGCTCTTTGACATCACCCACTTCGTGGTCTATGCCTGTGTGACCTAAGGCCCGGGGCATCCGTAGAGTGGTCAAGTCAAGTTTGTGTGTTGATTGAATGTGACACAGTACAGGAACTGAGTTGTTAATTCCAGCCTCAACATACCTCACTTAAGAGGTTGTGTTACAGCTTGGGGCCTTTTCTTTCTTCCAACTCTTAATTCTGCAGCATCCTGTTCTCTTCTTGCTGCTTGCACCCTGCCTCCATAGAAAAGGAGGCTCCGAAGCAGGCTCTGTTCTGCTCTGAAGGGGCGTCCGCTCCAGTGCGGGGGACGGGGGGGCGGGGGGAGGCTTGGCAGAGAGCCGTGGCTCTCCCAGGACTCTGATTGTTTCCAAACTGAAACAGCCTTGCTTTTTGATGCCTTCACTTACAGAAAGCAAATTTATTAGGAAGAAAATGAGGCAGTGTGTCAGAGATAAGATTGCATTGTTTCTTTTCTCAAAGTGTGGTCTTGGGTAGGTTTCTTTTTTATTCTTGGGAGACAATTTTTGTTTAAAAAGGCTTATTTATTTGTTTTATGTATATGAGCACACAGTTGCTGACATACCAGAAGATGGCATCGGACCCAATTACAGATGGTTGTGAGCCACCGTGTGGTTGCTGGGAATTGAACTCAGGACATCTGGAAGGTCTCTTATGTTCTTAACTGCTGAGCCATCTCTCCAGCCCCAGGGAGACAGATTTTTTTTTTTATAACTGAAGTGGTCGAATGTCTTTACTTTTTTTTTTTTAAGCAAAACAACAACAAAACGGTTTATAACCAAGTGTCATGGTCAAGCCTGTGATCCCAGTATTTGGGGAAGGAGGCAGAGCTTGGAAGATCTGTAGTGCAAGGCCATCCCCCAAGTTTGAGGCCATCTTGAGCTACATGAGACTCTTCACCCTGCCCAAAACAACAGGAAGAAAATAAGATTCCAGGCTGTCAGACTCTTTGTCTCTAGATGAATGTGTCTTCACTCACAGTAGAAGGAAGCCACCTGGCCAAACCCTGCAGCCATCAACTATTTACAGCATGTCACTGTAGCTTGGGGACATTGTAAACTGAAGGCCCACGAGCTTATGAGGCAGGTTATGGAGTAGAGAAGCTTGGTTGGGTAGATTTGTGGCTATGGTGTGGGCAGCATTTTTATGCCCTCTACCTCCAAACTGACCGCTGAGCCTAGTGGCCTTTGTCGTGCAATAGCCAATCGTTGAGTCTTCGTTGGTATAAAGAGCTGACGTCCAGGGTCCTCTCTCCCAGCTTCCTCCTAGTTAGAGAAGTGCTGAGGACCACACAGTCCCTCCTGCTGCTGTCATTGTAGGATGCAGTAAGCTCGGGAGGGTGTTTCTCGCGCCATTCCGCTGCTAGACAGCATGCCTTTGGGCGTTGTGGTTGAGCACATGGCCTACCTTCTCTTGGCTAGGGAGGTGAAGAATCACTTGAATTATGAGCACCGCGTCTTCAACAGCGAGGAGTTTCTCAAGACGAGAGCAGCAGGGGACCAGCAATTTTATAAGCAGGTGAGAGGGGTGGGGCTGGGGAGGCTCCATCCACTTACTCCTCCCTGTGGAAATGTTTCTCAAAGGCTTTTCCTGATCTAGTCTTGTCTTATTGTATTGGCCTTTTCAGAAACTTTTTTTGAAGTTTTTCTGGTTCTTTGGCCTTTTCTGGTTCTGTGGCCACCTCATTTCTAAATTAGCTTTGTAGTATTGTACATTAAGTACATGTAGTATTGTACATGGTATTAAGTGTGTGGTTTGATAGACTGGTGTATGTTTCGTATCTGGGTGACCACGCCCTCAGTCAGGGCATCAATCCCCTCTCCCTGTCACAGTCTTCAGCCTAGGCAGCCTTTGCTCTGTCTGTGAGGAGAGCTTGGCCCTGGGAGAGTTCCTTGCCACTGCCATGTTGGTCTGAGAGTGCTGGTCCTTTCTTTGTCTGAGACTGACCTTAGCCTAGGTTTGTGGGGGAGCCCACTGTTTCTGCCCAATTCTTAATGACTATTTGATCTGGCAAGCAGCCCCGTGGACCCCCGTGGGTCTGTTGTGACATCTTTGAGGTGGGAAGAGCTGCCCGCCTCCAGGGTACAGGTTAACCCATCTACTGGGTAACAGGTACTGGTGTGACTCCTCCATGGCTTGTGTGTGCCTCCCCTCTCCTTTTCTGCCCTGTGACCCTCCTGGTGTCCTCTGCTTTCTTATAGTAATCCAGGCCAGTTTGTGGACCCACCATCTGGAACAGGGCTATGTGTAGCAGCTCTGGGTCCTCTGGCTGTTCAGAGTTCCCTTCAACCTCTCTGTGGCCTGTTTCTCTTTTGCATCTTCCTACAGTGTTTGCCTTCGGGTTCCTGCCTTGGCTGTTTCTGGACCCCCCCCCCCTCCCATGTGGATCTGGGTTCCTTTTACCTCCTCTTCCTGCCTTTCCTGGGAGGAGCCTGTAGCCCAGAGAGGTTTCTTGCTAAGGCTCACGTACACACCTAGGTGGAAACAACTGCAGTGCTGGGGGGTCCCCTGTAGAGTCAGGATCCCGGGGCTGTCTAGTTCCTGAGCCTGAGCCTGTGAGAGCCGGCAGAGCCAGACTGAGTGCTGTAGCGTGTGCACAGGTCCCAGGGCTGAGGGGCACATGTACTACCAGCACGGCTGTCCTAGTGGGCAAGCGGCCTGGGCTTTTTAACCTTCGTGGTTTTCCAGGCACAGGTCAGGGATCTCTGAGTACATAAACCAATCGCAAGCCTAGAGATGGCCCTGCGTGGAGACTCTATTCCCCTCTTCTAGCTCAGTTTCCAGCACCCACCTCGAGCGACTCACACCATGATCTCAGCTATGGGGGAATCTGACCCCTCTGGCCTCTGCGGGCACCTGCATAGATTCACAGACACATTACTAAAAGTAATAAAAACAAGTTTACAAAAAGCCCCAGTTGTGAAGTTTTCCGTTTGCATAGACTCCTGCCCAGAGGAGCCTGTGCAGGGGAGGTCGTGTCTCAGTGGGGCTGCAGTTGGCTTTGGGTGGGGGCCGGAGGACCATGAGCTCAGTATGACAGCCTTTCTCACATGCAGGTCTTGGACACCTACATGTTCCACTCCTTCCTGAAGGCCCGGCTCAACGGCAGGATGGACGCCTTTGCTCGGATGGACCTCGACACTCAGTCTGAGGAGGACAGGTGCTCTTATTTTCTTTAAAGATTTATTTATTTATCTTATGTATATGAGTCTACTGTCACTGCCTTCAGACACACCAGAAGAGGGCATCGGATCCCATTACAGATGGTTGTGAGCCACCATGTGGCTGCTTAGAATTGAACTCAGGACCTCTGGACGAGCAGACAGAGCTCTTAACCGCTAAGCCATGCCTCCAACCCTGTCCATTTCATTTGGACATACAAATGATCAATTCAGCAGGCTATTGAGCAATTCATCGTGAGCCTTCAAAGGTGCATGCTCTGTGTGTCCCTGTTTCATGGGGGCAGGCTTTGTGTGCCTGGCCTGGTATCCTGTACCACACCCTGATCTCTGTCCATCTCCACTTCCTTCCCATGTTCCCCAGTCACAGGGCCTATTTTTTCCCCTGTGCTTTCCTGATTTTGTGTGTGCATCACCCACGGCAGTGCCCTGTTCATCTTTGGGACTGTGGGCTGAGAACCTTTGTCCTTTACCCTTGAGCTGCTTGAGGCTGGACTTAGCGACAGGTTCTTACCCCCCATGTCTGGCTCCCACCCCTGCTCATTACTCTGGATACGATAGGTAGTGGAGGATCGGGCTTTCATCTTTGTGCCCATGAAGTGAACTCTTGCTTTTCCTTAGGATAGACAGGATGCTTATAAGTCCAAGGAGACCTACTGTGGAGAAGATGGCGTCTAGGAAGGCCTCACCCCTGAACATCGCACACAGGCGCATGGTGGTCAGCATGCCCAACCTGCAGGACATCTCCCTGCCCGAGCTGCCACCCAGAAACTCATCGCTTCGGATAATGGATACCTCGAGCTGCAAAAGCAGCAGTCCAGGTGAGGGGGCTTCCCTCCTGCATCTACTCTCCCAGCATGGCTGCAGTTTAGAGATCCGAGCCTGGTTCCGAGTGAGTACGTGTGTTTAAAAATGTAAACTGTCTTGGCCTGGCATGGTGGTGATGTTAGGGTTTAAATCTTGGCCCGTGCCCAGACAGAACACACCAAGCCAACATGGTCCACGTGGAGAGGTTTAATGAGTGAAGAATAGAAGAGAGGTAAGGCGGCCAGCCATGGGCACGTAGGGGACAGGGGGGATGGGGTGGGGAGAGAAGGAACAGAGGGGAACAGCAGAGAAGAGCAAAGAGCAAAAAGAGGGAGAGGAGGGGGCAAGCATCCTAGTCAGGCACAGCTAACTGTTGCTAGGCAACTGTGGGGCGGAGCATACATGGCTGTTCCCAGGTGACTGAGGGGGTGGAGCTTAGATAGAATACCAACAGGTGAATGCCTGTAATCTTAGCAGCTCAGGGGTCTGGGGTAGGATTGGTGGTGGCTGTGAGTTTGGGGCCAGCCTGGTTTCCTGCTACCCTGTGTGAATGTGGTCATTGTGAGACTGAGATCCTGCCTTCATAAAAGCAGGGGGAAAAAATCCAAAAAATATTTTATGTCCATGCCCTACCACTTCTGTGTATGTGCGCATGCGTGCGTGTGTGTGTGATGCATATAGTATACGTCTTAGTTACAGGTGTGTGATGGGATGCCCCTGGTTGGGTACCAGACCCTTCCTAAAGGGAGCTGTTAGACATTTACGAGCCATGTAAACTTCCCAAGGCTCCTCCTGTTTGGTGTGACATCATAGACGTATACTGTAGCCCCGCTGAGACCTTACTGGGTAGGAGACACTGTTGGATGCCAGGCCCTTGCTGCTGCTGTTCTTAGCTCAGGCTGTCTGTCTGAAAAGGCTGCTCTGCACGTCTCAGAGCAGGAGGTGTGAGCCACTTCCTAGGTGTCTGACCCCAAGCAGACCAGTTCCTTTTCTAGGCTCGGCAGGCATGTGCACACTCGTTCTGGGACACGACCTGCCTGCCTTTTCTGTGTTCATCCGGAGCTCCCTGACCATTGCAGGTTCCACCTTCCTCCAGCCTCCCTAGCCAAAGTACCACCTCTGGCATGGGCGTTGATGTGGCTGCTGCCTCTGGTCCCTTGTTCCAAGGAAGCTCCTGGGAGGACAGGGACTTCAACTCCTGCTCAATGTTTAGACCCCAGGGGACTTCAGATCATGCTTCAGAATGCCCATGGCACTTAGAAGCTCTGGTGTCCAGTCCTTACCTTTCGAATCGTTGCAGTGGAAGTCCTGGGCTACCACTGCCCAGAGCCTGGTAAGGTGACAAAGGCTGAGCCCTACTTGACAGGCAGATCTTGGCTTTGGCTATCAGCTTAGTCTTCGAAGGCCCAGTCTTAGTATTTTTACTTAATATTCATAGTTTTAAAAACATAATTGCTGGGCTGAAGAGATGGCTCAGTGGTAAGAGCACCGACTGCTCTTCCAGAGGTCCTGAGTGCAATTCCCAGCAACCACATGGTGGCTCACAACCATCTGTAATGGGATCTGATGCCCTCTTCTGGTGTGTCTGAAGACAGCGACAGTGTACTCACATACATAAAATAAATAAATCTTTAAAAAGAAAAGCCCATAATTGTTCCATGGAGAATAGTTATTGCTACTCTGGGAACAAAATAGGCTCTTTTTTTTTTTTCTTTACCTCCATGGGGAATACCCTGGAAGGGGCCCATGGGTTCTTGTCCAAGGCACACAACGCTGTCCTCAACAGTGGTGTCATGGGTGCCTCTCTGTTAAGCTAATTCCATGCATTTTTACCTTGTTTGATTTTGTTTTTTTTTAGTTCTCAAAGTGACCCCTAAGTCAACATATACATTCAAGATCCCCGAGATCCACTTCCCGCTGGTGAGCCAGTGCGTTCAGGCATACTTCACAGACCTCGTCACTCTCCTGAGCAAGGCCATGGCCCTGTTGGGCCCTGGTGACTCTCTGCTCCTGGCCAGGTACTTCTACCTGCGTGGTCTCATCCACTTGATGCAGGGGCAGCTGCTGAATGCCCTCTTGGATTTCCAGAGCCTGTATAAGACCGACATAAGGATCTTCCCAGCTGATCTTGTCAAGGGGATGGTGGACTCCATGTCGGCCTCGGAGCGGGCCCAGGCTGAGCGGACGCCTGAGCTCAGGCGACTCATCACTGAGGTCTTTGATAAGCAAGGAGAGGCCCCCAAGGTGGACGACGCCGTGAAGAACTTCGAACTGCCCAAGAAGCACATGCAACTCAATGACTTCGTGAAGCGGGTCCAGGAGTCGGGGATCGTGAAGGATACCACCATCATCCACCGTCTGTTCGACGCCCTGACCGTGGGTAAGAGGGCCCCACAGCACCCCTGGGTGCCCATGTCCTCTGGGTCTGCAGGTCTGTAGCTACAATCCAACCTCCTAAAGATTCGCAGTATGAAAGCGAGCCGTGTCCTCACTGAACATGGACAGGCTTTTGTTTTTCTTGTCACTGTTTCCTGAGCCAGGGCTGCTTAAATTTATACCCATAACCGCCTTCACCCAAGAGTCTCCCACGAGACCTAGGTAAATCAGAGAAAGTGCGATTAAGTGCAAGGCAAACACTGAACGTATCACAAAGAAGTGTGTTTTTAATTGTGTTGTATACAATGTGATATTGACACGGATCAAAGAGAGAAGCAGGGCTGGGTGTAGCTCAGCTGGCAGAGTGCCTGTCCAGTATGCGTGAAGCCCTGGGTCCAATTCCAGCACCCATAATACACCAGACAAGGTGGCTCACAATTAGTCCCAGCACGAGAGAGTGGGGATGGGAGGAGCAGAGGGTCAGAGTTATTCTTGCTTACATAACAACTTTGAGAACCGCCTGGACTGTGTGACGCTGTCTTAAAAGTCTATACTTTAGGGGGCTGGAGCAGCAGCTCAGCAGTTAAGAGCACTGGCTGCTCTTCCAGAGGTCCTGAGTTCAATCCCCAGCATCTAGATGGTAGCTGGTTACCATCTATAGAGGGATCTGCTGCCCTCTTCTGGCATGCCTGTGTACATGCAGCAGAACATTCATGCGTAAAATAAATAAGAAAATAGAAAAAAAATCTATCGTTTTTAAAAATGAAAGCAAACTTCCCACATAATGAGATGAATATACTTATTTATTTTTACATAGAAAGTTACATACTTTAATTTATTTATTCTTAATTTATGTGCATTGGTGTTCTGCCTTAAATGTATGCTTATGTGAGGGTGTAGGATCCCCTGGAACTGGAGCTACAAGAAGTTGTGAGCTGCCATGTGGTTGCTGGGAATTGAACCTGGGACCTCTGAAAGAGCAGCCAGTGCTCTTAACCACTGAGCCATCTCTCCAGGTCCTTCCTGCCCCCTCCCCCACCCCTTTGTTTTTGAGACAGAGATTTCCTGTATAACTTGGTTGTCCTGAAACACACCAGGTTGGCCTCAAACTCACAGGAATCAGCCTGCCTCTGCCTGTCAAGTCCTGGGGTTAAAGGCGTGCACTACCATACCTGGCCAAAATCAAACCTTTTTTTTTTTTTTCTTTTTTCTTTTTTTCGGAGCTGGGGACCGAACCCAGGGCCTTGAGCTTGCTAGGCAAGTGCTCTACCGCTGAGCTAAATCCCCAACCCCCCAAAATCAAATCTTGAAGATGGGCATTGTGGCTCACGTCTGCCTGGAAAACTGAGGTAGGAGGAACTGTGAGTTCAAGGCCAGCCCAGACTACGTAGTGAGTTTTAAATCATCCTGGGCTAACGGAGTGAGATCCTGTCTTAAAAGAAAAAAGAATCTTGTAAAATCTTGGCTGAGTATGTGACTCTGCCAGACATAGCCCATCTTCGGTGTTTCTCAAAGTTGCTATTTTGATTTTGTAATCATCAATGCTTAGAATCCCACTTTGCATTAGTACTTAGTAAAAACGGTAGATGTTTGTGTGGGTTAGTTCCAGAAATGATTTGAAATCCCATCTTAATCCCAAGCCAGAATTCACTTAATGATCTTCTTTAAATTGGCAGCTTTAGTTTAAGTCAACGACTCACGCTTAAAAAACAATTTCAAGGTAAAGTAGTCTGAGACGGTGCAGTGCCAAGATGAGCTAACTTGCTGTTTACATGTTGAGTAGTGACAGAAAGAAGATATTAGAAGTCTCCTTTATCCCTGTAATTAAGCCAGTATGTGTCAGCAGGAGCAGAAACCTCTGTGTGGTAAAGACACTATTACTCCTAACACCCAGGCACTTCAAGTCCCAGTCAGTGTCTTGGGCAGCCTTTGCTGGCGTTATATGGCTTGATGGTACGCACAGCACAGTGCACACACGTTCATACCCAGGCGAGGTTGCAGGATGCAGCATGGCTGAGTTGTACGTGAGGCTAGCTGCCTCTGCAGATGCATCCAATCGGTGTTTGCCCGCTGACTACAGAGCTGTGGCTCAGTGAAGCATTCACGCATGCCCAGGAGCACAGAGGCAGTGTGCCTGGTGCCGGGGCAACCCACCTGATAAAGATGGCTTTCTCTTTACCACAGGACCCTTGTTTCTTTGGCTTTGCTCTGTGTCCCCGGTGAAGCACTGTTCCCAACCCAGGCTCTGCTTTCTGTTCTGCTTAAAACCTCTGATGACAAGATGTCTCCCAGCGGGGTTGGGGATTTAGCTCAGTGGTAGAGCGCTTGCCTAGGAAGCGCAAGGCCCTGGGTTCGGTCCCCAGCTCCGAAAAAAAGAACAAAAAAAAAAAAAAAAAAAAAGATGTCTCCCAGCAGCACGCAGCAATGTTGTGCACTCACGGACCGTGTCCCGCTGTCTGTGCGAGTTTGCGATCCTAATTTATTTCTCACGGAACCATGCTACCTGCACCGACACATGCATCTGTTCTGTCTTCCGGCCATGGGGAGGAAGCACAGCCTCTCTATCATCTTGTGACTGTGAGGTGTCCTGTGACAGTGCCTTTCTAGACACTGACATGGTGGATCCTGACATCTGTTCCCTAGGGTCCGTGTAGGCTGGTTCCTCAGCTTAGGGCCAGGAGCTTGGCTGAGCTGAGTGTCAGCACCCTGACCATGCTGCCCACTGCCTGGCTGTGTGTCTCACTGTCCCAGTGGTCCGTCTGTCTTATGTGAGCCAGCACTGTCCGGCTGGTGGCCTCATCCATCTGATCCCATGCTGGCACTTGAGTTTTGCATTCACCAGACTCTGCTGGTCACTCAAGTCCAGTTAGTCTGCCCGCCAAGTTCACCAACTGCAGATAGAAATATCTGGAGAATGAATGTGCTTTCTATTGAGCATGTGCTATGTCTCTCTTGTCATCATTGCCCAAGCTGTAAACTTGAACTTCCATGGTGTTGGGCACCCAACCCTGAACGGGCTTAGAGCACACAGGAGGGGCTGTGCGGTTTCCTGTTAACTCCATGTCACTTACAGAAGAGGCTTGATGTCCGCATGTCCGGAGGAATAACTGTTTGGGGGAAGACAGAGATGATGGGCTACCTGTCACTAGCCAGGTAAAACACATACTTCTCAGGCCTCTGTGGGATAGCCTGGGCTGCTTGGGAGTCAAGGGGTGTGGACAGCTATGGGTGTGCTAGTGTGTGAAGGGAGACAAGGCATTCACAGAAAGACCCTGAGGGGCCTATGGGCACACTTCCTCTTCCTTCTAAGGTGTGTGACCTTATGAGGATGTGAATACCCTAAGGGTCCCATGTCCTTCAGGGGTCCCGTGTGCAGTGGCCTAAAACTCAGACCCATCAGGTTATTATTCTCTTCTGTCACCAGGCTGAGCATGCCTGGTGGCACCTCTATCTTATCCACAGCCCTGGTATGGCCTGGTCACCTAATTACTCAACGGCTCGTGACCCTGGTCTAGAAGGAGAGCCTGCCTCTTAGTGCCTTTCTTCCTCCTCTGCATGTGGTGGCATTTGACATCACCCCTGAGGGCCTGGGAAGTGAGTTGCAGCTGGGCACCTGTTCTGTAGCAGTGGACCTAACCAACGAGCTGTCAGTGGTCTTCAATTATGTGGTTCCTTAGGTGAGGTCCTTAGGTGGGGCAGGACCCCACTGTCACTGCTGCGAGAGAGTGTGTGTTTTAGTTATGTGGAGTGGCCGTGCTGAAAGTAAAAATTTGGCAAAGCTGAGTGTTCCCCTCTGTCTTAGTTAGGATTTTACTGCTGTGGAGAGACACCAGGACCAGGGCGACTCTTATAAGGACAGCATTTAATTGGGACTGGCTTATGGGTTCAGAGGTTCAGTCCATTATCATCAAGGTGGGAACATGGCAGCATCCAGGCAGGCAGGGTGCAGGAGGAGCTGAGAGTTCTACATCTTCATCTGAAGGCTGCTAGCAGAATACTGGCTTCCAGGAACCTAGGATGAGGTCTTAAAGCCCACACCCACAGTGACACATTTCCTCCAAAAAGGCCACACCTGCTCCAACAAGGCCATACATCCTAATAGTGCCACACCCTGGGCCACCCCACCATCTTAGAATGAACTTGTGAGATACAAGTGAACATGTGAGGCCTGGGACATAGCTCAGCAGAGAGCTTCAAGACTGCTAAGGGCCAGCCCCAGCCAGTTTCACAGGACAGAGACAGACTAAGGGTTATCTAAGAAGTACAGATTTTATCATTTTGTCTCTGGACATGTGCTTCTGATTTTTCATTACACGTCTGGGGCTACATGTTTGGTCACAATTAAAAAGTACAAATAGAACAGATTTCATTTTTATTATCAGACCTATAACTTCAAAGAACCTAAGGAATGTCTCCAACAAAGCAAATACATTTATATATGACAGTCTGCTTTTAGGCTGGCAGTGTTTGCAGTTTTAAAGCACTCCATGCAAACAGAAAATATCTGAAGCAATCATTTTATGACTAGCAAGTACTAATACCTAATTCCTTTTACTATCTCATTCCATCATCTATCCTATAAAGTAGGAAAAGTTAATCTATCTGCTGAGTTCTGTTCCTCCAGGGGTGTGCCCTGTGTAACCCCTATCTTTAAACTACATTTTCAGGGAGCTCTAAGCATAGAGTAAAAAGAGGCCTTGAATCTGTAACTGATTCTCCTGCTGCTTTGTCAACTGTTTCTGAGTTTACTCTGCTCCAATTACACTGTTTAAATATGTTTAGGGGCAGATACCCCAAGACGATTACGGGAGAAATGGCCTTCTTTAGTGTTCATTGTGATCTCTAGGGCATAAGGAAGATGTCCAAAGAGAGACAGATGAAGTTACTTCCCTAAAAGCAGAAGGACTTTCCTAAAAAGGCTCAGACATAATTTTCTCAGAAAAAGACACAGAATGAATCATAATGCAGAAAGGGCCCAAGCATGCAACACGCAGAGACCAAAACCTAAAATTGAGAGACTGAAGAAGAACGGTACAACATTCGCTCAGCTTTGCTGGGACTGTGTCAAACAGCTGTGCTGGCTTCATGGCTTTTGCCATTTCTAATGGGTATGGCTGTGCCACAAGACCCTGGGTTCAATATCCAGTGCCCCGGTCCCGCCCAAAAGAATACAGTTTAGATTGTGTTTAAAATGCTCATACACGTTTGCTCACGTGAAGCCGGTGCTGACAAGAGTACACATTCTGCAGTGCAGCTTGCAGGGACTCCCTGTGCCACCTTCAGTGTGGCTCTTCAGAGTGGCGTGTCTATAGCTGGCTCTCATGGGGATGCTGTGCCTGCCTGGATGATCCTGAGATGAGCTGGGGCTGCGCTGTAGAGGTGGGTGGGTGACGAAGTGGAGATCCACAGTGGTTCACTTGTGAGAAGCTGGAGACACAGGAGTAGGCATCCTGTCTGTGAGTGTGGCCATCATGTACCTGCAGACTTTTGTACGCTGAGAGACACTGAGTGTGTATGTGACCGTGTGCGTAGACACTGGCTGTGGACGTGCACTGTGGTAGGGAAGCACCGTGACATATAGTTGGGCTCTATGTTGTGTATCCATAGCTAGCTGGGGTGCTGGCTGCAGGTGGAAGAAGGCTGGCCTTGCACCTAATGAGGTGCCCCTAGTCTTGCTGTTCCCACTGTGCACGTCCAGAGCACATGAGACCCCCACCTCCAAAGACAGGCAGGCCACTTGTCTATAAAGAGGACATTTTGGGTCTAGCTGCAAAGTCCTTACTGTGCGCAGCTCCGTTGACTGCTGTGGTGTGGGTGCTCAGAGGGTCTGTCCTGAAGGACGTGTGCAAAGCATTCCTCACACTTTCACTCTCTCAGGCACTTGCATGAACTGCCACTCCTTGTCCCGCCTTCCCTGTTCTGTTTGCCGGGCTCTTCCTCCACCACACGTAACTGAAAGACCTCCTCTGTGATGTCTGATGGCTGTAACATGTGCTTGTGATTCAAGCTCAGTCAGTCTGCACCCTGGGGCCGCAGTAGGCTGCAGAAATCAGTTTGTAAGGTGGCAGAGGAGAACTCCAGCAGGGGATGACTATGGTCAGTCACCTCAGTGAACTCCTTGTTCAGTGCAGGAGGAGCAGAGGCTTGTCCCATGCATGGGATCACCCCATTCCCTGTTATTTGCCTTCCTTAGTCACCTGCGTTAAACATTATACAGATGAGTGTTGTATCCCTGTCCCAGGTGAGATTTATTTCCTCATTGGATGGATCCAATGACTTCAAAACTTGCATGGGGCTTGGGGTGTAGCTCAGCGGGAGAATATTTGTCTAGCATGGGCAAGGCCCTGGGTTCACCTCCAATTTCTCAAAAGAAGAGAAAAAAAATTAAATACATATTATTCAACATAAAGGAAAATATTTCAAAATGGCACCACCTAGTGGATGTTCCCATGCATACATTCTGGTGTTACCCACTGATAACTGATCTTGCTGTTCGGCCGCCTTCCTGTGGCCCCCAGCTGCCCTTGTCATTTGGAAATTTCCTCTGGAAACTTTCACATCCTCCACAGCCTGCACACAGCTGTATGCTTACCCACCACGCTGTGGAAGCAAAACAGATGTACCAGGTGATTGTCACCATGACACTGTTACCACGTGGGAATGGTGATGTGAACCCAGTGGGACTTTGTCCACCTCAGACCTGGGCCTCTGAAGGCTGGGCACAGGGAGGCTAGGCGTAGGGAGACACAGGTTCTGTGTAAGCAGGGATCAGCTGCCATGGGCAGGTTCTGTTCTTCCTATTTCCGTTTTCCTAGCTTGTACACAAGCCTGATGCATGTGGCTGCCCCAGATGGGGGCTCACAGGATGAGCCGGCGTTCTCTATGCACCATGCAGGGTGGGCATTGGTGTGTGCTGGTAGCTGAATTCACTGGTGTCCTGAGGGAGGTTGTAGTGCAGCCAGAATGGCCTGCACTGTCAGGGAAGGCCGCGTACAGTGCTGTTCGCCTGGTTATTGAGGGCAAGAGGAGAGCTTTTCTGGTATGATGGTTAGGGTGGGGAACACAGCAACATGGCCTGTTTGGAGCAGTGCTTGGTATGGCTGGGGTAGGGTGTGAAAGGAAAGAGGGGACAGTCTGGGGGAACGTGAGGTCTTGTGTGGCGGAACAGTCCGGAAAGGTTTGAATGAGGAGCAGGAAGGTAAACTTGTGCTTTACAGAAGCAATTGTGGGGGCTGCAGGAATCCCAGAGGCAGGGACGGCAGCAGCCTGTGCAGGATGGAGGGCTTGAGACACACCACAGGACAGAGCAACAGGCAGGCTCCGGACACAGAAGCCAGGCTGGACCAGGCTGGGGTGGGTGTGTAAAGTGAGCAGGTGGCTTGTCTCAGAGGCTGAGTGCAGAGGGCTCTAGCCCAGAAGAAAGCAGCTCAACAGAGGGAGGTTCTAAGTCAGGCATAGTGGAACATGTCTATGATCCCCGTATGATCCCCACATACAGCAGCTCGAGACAGCAGGAGCAGAGAGTTGGTGCACAGTGTCAGGCCAGCCTCAGAAACCGTACAACTTTATCTCAAAAAAATATCCTTGGTGCTGTTACTGTGACTACCTGTAGTAGGTCAGATTGCCATCCCTCTGTGGGCTAAAAGGGACAGATGGCCTCTGCCTAAATCTTCAGCCCCACAAGCCGGGGTAGCCAAAGGCCCTCCATACACCACCTCCATCCATCCAGAGTCCTGGGCACGTGGTGCCACCTGCTGGCTGGCTTGGGTAGTGCATGCTTAGAATCTCTTGTGCTGATGAAATTTTCCTTGTTAAACTCAGGACACGAGAAACAGATTGACCCTGAGACGTTCAGAGATTTTTACACTTGCTGGAAGGAGACGGAAGCAGAGGCACAAGAGGTCAGCCTGCCCGCACTGCTTGTGGACCATCTGGATAGGAACGAGTGTGTCTACAAGCTGTCAAGCTCCGTGAAGACCAATCGTGGAGTCGGCAAGATTGCCATGACCCAGAAACGCCTGTTCCTGCTCCCTGAGGGGCGGCCCAGCTACGTGGAGATCGCCACCTTCAGGAACATAGAGGTGAGACCGTCATGGTGCCAGATGCAGGCGTCCCCCAAACTGCTGTTTGTCCCCTGGCACCTTCAGCACTAGGTGCCTTTTTGTGCCACGGCTTGCTCGGCTCTCAACAGGTGATTGACACCCTGGGGCAGGATAATGGGGGGCAGGAGGGCAGTATTCTTCACTTGGTCCCACTGGAGTGACCATGTTTGGAGGTACAAGGTAAGGCTGACTGTGGCTGTGACTTTCTCACCAGAGGTGGGTGGCTAGGAATGAATTCATCTCAGAGATAGCTACATGCTAACCACTGAGCCACTGGGTCCCAGGGTCTACTTGTGTTTCTTGCACATATTACCAGTTTTATATGTATGTGTGTGTGTGTATATATATATATATACATATATATATTATACATATATTTTTTGAGGCATGATCTTAATATGTAGCCCAGCCTTGCTTTGAACTTGCAATCTTTCTGCCTCAGCCTCCTGAATATTGGGGTAAAAGGCATGTGCTACCACACTTTTATCTCTCTATGTAATCTTGACTGTCCCGGAGCTATGTAGAGCTCATGGGAGATCTATCTGCTTCTGCCTCAGAATGCTGGGATTGCTGGGATTAAAGGCATGGGCCATCATGGCCAGTCACATTACATTTCTCCAGAGGAGAGGGTCTGAGTCAGATGTAATGATGTGTGTGTGTGTGTGTGTGTGTGTGTGTGTGTGTGTGTGTGTGTGTGATCCTGGCACTCAGAGTCAGAGGCAGGAACTGTTGCAAATCTGAGGCCAGTGTGGGTAACGTGGAAAAAAAGGCTGGTCTGAATTGGGACCCTGATGATCTTTTTTTTTCTTTCTGGAGCTGAGGACCGAACCCATTGCAAGCGCTCTACCACTGAGCTAAATCCCCAACCCTGACACTGATGATCTTATTTTGTGCCTTACAGTGACAGTTACTGTCCCAAACTTGAGGCCTTAGGGAGGAGAGTTGGGGCTGTCAAGTGTTCCCAATTACTGAGTGGTCACAGCAGAAAGATGGACCAAGACCATTGGCCACTGGATTGCCATACAAGGCCTACAGCTGTAGTTCCTACCTGACTTGCCAGCTGGCTCTATAAGTCCTCAGGGAAAAGTGAAAGGTTGTAACAGACACACATGCCTGATATTGTGGCCAGACTTGCCCCATGTGGTGGCTTCAGGGCACTTGTTCCATCTGCTATCACTGCTTGGGTCCTCCCTGAGGTCTCATGCTGTCCTTGTCCTGCAGGAAGTCAAAAGCACCACGGTGGCATTTCTCCTCCTGAAGATACCTACCTTAAAGATCAAGACGGTGGCCAAGAAGGAAGTCTTCGAGGCAAACCTCAAGTCTGAATGTGACCTCTGGCACCTCATGGTGAAGGAGATGTGGGCTGGAAAGAAGCTGGCAGACGACCACAAGGTCTGAGGTGGGGGAGGTCCTGTGGGGGAATGGGTGGCACCAGGTCCTAAAGGGAGCATCCAGAGCTTGCAGCACCTCGGAAAGGAGAACTATGCTATCTGCAAGGACTGCAGAGGCCATTGTGGCTCCGTGACCCCACCTGGGACCATGTGGCCTCTGGGGTATGAGGAGGACATGCAGGCTTTACTCAGTTTCCCTCTGTGTACACTCAGTTCTGGTGTCTTCCCAGTGAATGGGGGTAGGGTCAGGAGAGGTGTTCATATGTGTAAATGGGGAGGAAACCATGTGTCAAACAAGCCAGGTGTGGTGGTATGTACCTGCCATCCCAGGACTCAGGAGGCTAAGCTGTCAGGGTCTGGAGTTTGAGGCTAGCTCGGACCATAGAGCAAGACCATGTCTCAAACAATCAGATAATCAAGCAAAGCAAATGGACCAGGATTTGTAGCCTCACCAGTCACCAGAGGGATGTGGCTGGCATGTGGTGCCTCCCTGTGGCACATCTTAGAAGGATCAGGCAGGAGAGGAAAACGGCTACATGTGATGGGTTATTGCCTGTCCTGATCAGGAGTGGATCTGGTCCTCTCTGAGGTTCTGTATTTCGTGAGCTCTGGCCTAGCCAGTCAGTTCCACAGCCTCTGAGATATGCAGATTAGCTCTGCAGTGGGGAAAGCCCATGGTGGGCCATTCCCACCCCTGTCACCGGGTGTAGTCACATCTGCTGCTTTATGAAATGCCCGGGCTAGCATAGTGTGGTCGGGGCAGGGGTGCAGAATCATGAGTTCCTGCCTGCCAGCATTGGGAAACAGAACGTGCTGGCTCTAGGAGTCAACCATGAGAACTCACTGTAACTCTGAGAGAAAGATTACGTGACACAAACTCCGAAGTCCTCATCCACTCAGACTCTTCCTGATGCCTTGACAAAGACAGTGTGAGAAGTACCGTTTTCCTCAGGATCCGGACTGCGTTGACACACGCCTGCATCTCTCCTAGGACCCTCAGTACGTCCAGCAAGCACTGACCAACGTTCTGCTTATGGATGCCGTGGTTGGCACGCTGCAGTCATCTGGTGCCATTTACGCTGCCTCCAAGCTGGCCTACTTTGACAAGATGAAGAATGAACGTAAGTTCTGTCGCTGGGCTGCGCGTCTGTCACAAGAGGCTGTCCCTAGCGTTTCTTCTGGTTGGCACCTATCACTTAGAACCCACGCAAGCTTTCTTGCTTTCTACTTTTACTCTTTGGGGAGTGGGCCGGGTCTTGCTGGGTAGCCCAGCTGAACGCAAACTCATAGAACTCATAGTATCAATGTCTTAGTCCCCTGAATGCTGGGATTACACACCCAGCTGTAATTTTCTTATCACTGGTGTGTGTGCGTGTGTGTGTATGTGTGACATGTGGGCACGCATACCATGTCATGGAGGTCAGAGGACAATGTGCTGGAGTCCATTATCTCCTTCCACAGTGTGGGGGGTCTTGGAGTTGAACTCAGATTATCAAGTTTGGAGGCCTCAACACTCCAGCAATCTCAGAGCCCTGGTTTGTTTTGAATAGCACTGTTGTTTGTTTGTTTGCTTTGTTTATTGCCCGTTTGAGATGGACTTGTTCTGGCATAGGCTACCCTGGAACTCAGCATATGGCCCTGGCTGGCCTTGAACTCACAATCCTCCTGGTCCAGTGAGTGTTAGGATTATAAGCAGTTTTAAGATTTTTCCTTTTTTAAAAATATCACACATTGACTTTCATCTTCCCTTTCTTCATTTAACCTTGGACCTGTGGCTCCTTGTTTTGTTCAGAACACACTGGCACCTCCTTTCTGGCGTCCCGTTTTACGTTGTAAACTGCAGGTCCTGATCCTCCTCAACTGAGGCATAGTCTGTCGGGCTCAGCATACTAGAAATGCCTGGAAGGCTGTAACTAACAGCCTCTCTGGTCAACGCTGGGGATGTATGTGGTCAGAACCACACTTCCTGGATAGCCACGGCCTCTCCACACCTCTCTGGTTGGCTTGTTGACAGATGGGTTAATGCAGCGCAGAAGACGAGGGTAGCCCTGAATGCCAAGATCTTTTTCTTTCTTTTCCTTCCTCTGCTTTCTTTGATCTAGTCTTGGGTAGCCCAGGCTGGTCTTGAACTCTCTCTGTAACTGAAGGTGGCCTGAAATTCCTGATCCTTCTGCCTCCACCTCCCACATGCTGTCTTCACAGGTATGAGTGGCCGTGGCCAGCATCTTTTTATCTTTAAAGGCTAAGTTCCTGGTGCAGAAATCTCCAGCCTCCTTCCTGGTCGTTTTCGTTTGACTCTCACCTTCTGAGGGCGTCCAGAGGTCGGGGTTTCAAGCCTAGGGTCAGTGTGCTAAGAAGATGTCTTGAGCCTTCTCGGCTCCTGCTCTGTTTCCGTTTTAAATGTCCTCCTGCAGCCTGCTGCTTTGAGACCTGCATACTAGAAATAGCAAGCCTATGGTGGCTACAAAGAAAGGGCTAAGTCAAACAACAGTACGAAATTCATTTCAGAGCACAGGTTGATGAAGACGGGATGTCTGTCATGCTGTCCAGGCCCTGTGGATATTGAAATGTCACCCCTGTGCTGGACCCCTTTAAGCTGTCACTTCCTAAGTTTAGGGTATTTGAAGAGCGGTGCCACCATCCCTGTGATGGCTGACACACTCGTGCTCTGCAGGAGGAATCCCCCCTGCACTGCTCGGCATCTCCTTCCGTGGCTGCCGGTGGCCCATTGGTTGGTTCACATCACCATGATCTCATCTGTCCTGGATGTCTCCCTTTCACTCAGCCCAGTCGTTCCTCAGCACCTCCGTGAGATGGCGTGTGCTGGCACTTTCCCTTAAGGGAAATGTATTTTGTATGACGAGTGAGGTGCTCTGCTTGTGAGTGGGTGTGCGCGTGTCATGGCCTCTGTCCATGCAGGCGTCGGTCCTCACCTCCCACCTTGCTTCAGGTGGGGCCATCTCTCTTTTGCTGTTTACTGCTGTGTACACCAGGCTAGCTGGCCCACAAGCTTCTGGGGAATCTGCTGTCTCTGCCCTCTGTCTGGCCATAGGAACAGGGATTGCAGAGGCACACACTCCCGCTCCTGGCCTTCCGTGGTCCCCATTCTTGTACAGCAAGCAAATAACCCATTTCTGTCTTTATTTTTTTTTTCTTTTCTTTTTTTTCGGAACTGGGGACCAAACCCAGGACCTTGCGCTTGCTAGGCAAGCGCTCTACCACTGAGCTAAATCCCCAACCCTCTGTCTTTATTTTTATTTTACTTTTAATTCACTTCATGCCCCGATCTCAGTCCTTCCTCTCTTCCAAGTCCCACCCTTATAAATCCCTCCCCCATTATCTCCTCCCCTTCTCCTCAGGGAAGGGGAGTCTCCTTGGGTACCACCCCACCCTGGGACATCTAGTCCCAGCAGGTCTAGGCACATTCTCTCCCACTGAGGCCCAAATAGGCAGTCCAGGTAGCGGGGAAGGGGATCCAATGGCAGGGAACAGAGACGAGGCAGACCCCCACTCCACTTGTTAGGGGACCACATGATACCTTTGCTACAAGGTCCAGCTCCTACGTGCTCTCTGGTTGGTGGCCCAGGCTCTGCATCTGCCTCCATCCACTGCTGGATGAAGGCTCTCAGGGGACAGCTGTGCTAGGCTCCTGTCTGCAAGCGTAGCAGAGTGTCATTAATAGTGTCAAGGGTTGGCTCTGTCCCATGGGATGGGTCTCAGGTTGGGGCAGCCATTGGTTGGCCTTTCCCTCAGACTCTGCTCCAACTTCATCCCTGCATCTTGTAGGTACTACAAACTGGGTTGATGGTCCTTCGCTTCTTTTGTTGTTTGGCAGTATGACATTTTCTCTACCCCGTCCTCTGTGGTGGACATTTAAGCTGGATCTGCCTTCTGTCTAATGAAGGCTATTGTGTCTGCCTGGAGGTTCATTTCATCTCTCCTGGGTGTGCAGTCAGTCTTTAAAAACAGCTGTCCAAGAATTAGAACATTATACCCTGGCTTAGCTTCATCTTGCCCTTTGTGATGTCTGTCACTGACTGTGTGGCCCTGATGCCTTTTGGTCATAGAACCTGCTTCTGAGCTGGGGCAGCAGCCAGGAGGCTCAGGTATCCCGTGTTGCCTGGAGACCCATTGAGCCCTCCAGGAGCTCTGTCTGACAGTCTTGGGTCTCAACAGAACGGCCCCTGTCCTCAGATGGGAATAAAATCAAATAAACACTACACTCCAGCTGTTTATATAACTTTAAATGCATGCCTTATGACTGCCAGCAGTTCATGAAACAGCTTCCTGGCTCCCCTGTAAACAGTTGACAGAGTTGCCATAGTAACAGCCAGCACACACTCTGTCATCATCACCTTGTTCCTGTGGCACAGGAGGAGCCATCTGAGCTCAGGTCACAGCATGCTGGTTAAGCACCTTGGTTAAGCAAGTCCAGAAGTACCTTCTAGTGCATGGCCTAACACAGTGAAGACTCACGACCTGAGACCCCAACCTTAGTTCAGAAGCACGGAGTCCACTTGTGATAGAAGGTCTGTAAATACACAAATGAAAGGACCCAAGTCAGTCACCTGAGGTAGCGGGTGGAAAGGCAGTGGCAGAGGGTCCCGCCATTGCTTCCTGTGTTGTCGGAACCCAGGACCCAAGCAGGAAGCCTAGTGACCGGCAGGTTGCATGCTCTTCTACAAGCAAGGGACAGAACGGTTGTTTCTTTTAAAAAATTAGGATAATAGCAGTCACATCAGACGGGAAGCTTAATGAAAGGCCACCAGTGAGTCCCTAAGGCATAGCCTCCACTGCAGTGCAGGTGACCCATGGGGACAGGAGGCTAACATGGGGCCTGGAGGAAGTACCTTGGGGTTAGTAGGAAGGCCGCTCAACCTGGCAGGTGGTCCCAGAAACCTCCAGGGAAGGCAGTTTTAGCACTGTCTGGAGACAGGTTGGATTGTGCAGAAAGAGGTGCAAGTGTGGTGGGTGTCTTAGTCATGTAACTAGACTAAGTGTCCACTCACAGATGAACAGGTAAAGAAAACGTGACCTCAGGCTAGCAAGATGGCTCTCTAGGTAAAGGCACTTGCTGCCAAGCCTGATGACCTGAGCTCAGTCCCCGAGATCCACACGGCTGAAGGGGAGAACTGACTTCTACCAGTGGTTCTCTGATTTCCACATACGTCCTATGGTGTGTGCACCACACACAAAACGCTAAAAGAATAATAAAAGAAAATGTAACATACACACAATGGTGCATTCACTGCTCAACCAGAAAACATAGGTAGCTGTTGCCTTCTTGCCCCTGCTCCCCATTAGGGATGAGGCTAAGGGGCACCTCAGGCTACCTCCATAACAACGTTTTCTGAGAGCGCCCTCTTCAGGCCACAAATGGTTTTACAGTAAACTCCTAAGGAGAGCTTCCTGGGTTGGATGCCACTGCTGTCCTGCAGACTGGTAAGCTAACTCATGTGCCTGTGTTTCAGTGCCCATGGCAGTCCCCAAAACAACCTCGGAGACCCTAAAACACAAGATTAACCCTTCAGCTGGAGAGACCGCTCCCCAAGCCATTGAAGTCTTGCTGTATACTCCAGGTATGTTGGTTGTGATGAACGTATAGACTTGGGTTGGAGGTCAGTCTGGCAGCAGTGAGAGGGAAGCCCAATGCTAGAAACAGTGAGAGTGCTTTCTGTCTATAGGACTGGATCCAGACCCACAAGGGCAAAGCTCTCACGGCCACTCTAGCCTCTTGTCTGTGTGGTACCTTATACTTGGGGAATAACTTTGGTGGAGACCCAGAATACTCACTCATTCCCTGCTCTCTGCAGTAGGTGACATTTCAGATGTTACGTGTCAGCTCTTGTCTTTGGATGAGGAGACTGCTGTTAGCAGATGTTGTATAACCATAGGGCAGAGGGATAGCCTATCTCCATATGGGAAGCTGGGACCCTGCTCACTTCAGTCAGTCCCCATACCAGTTCCAAGTGGACTGGTCTAGATTAGAAAGGTGCTTACAAGTAAGGAGAGCGAGTGACTCCCAGACCAGCACATCCAACAACACGGGCATGACCAGGCCAACCCCGAGTTTCTAACTACTGAAGGACTCTGTGGTTTTAACTACACTGACAGTTTCTGGGCTGGTGAGGTGGCTCAGTGGGTAAGGGTATCTGCTTGCTTGCCACCAACCCTGACAACCTGAATTTGAACCCATATCCTGGAAAGAGAAAACTGATTCCCCCAAATTGTCATCTAGCTTTCACTATGTGTACGCACACACATACACACACGTAGATGTAAATAATAATAATAATAATAATAATAATAATAATAATAATAATAATGATAATAATAATAATGGTTTCAAGAAATTACAGTCAGAAGAGTGGAGCTCAGGGACTGTGCTGGCATGTGTGATCATGGGATGATGACATTGTCATCACGAGGGACTCCTACCCAGTCATTGGCGCATAACTGCCTGAGACATATACTCCATGTAGGAGGACACCCCAGTGCTGACACTCCCAGCCTCATGATGAGTTAGGGCAATGTCACACTCAAAGCTAGAGTCAAGCTGGACACGATGACATTGGCCAATAGTCCTAGGTGCACAAGAAGTTGAGACAAGACACCAGCCTGGGAAAAAAATATCAAGACCTTATCTCAATAAACAAAGAGAAATGTCCCTTAGGGTGCTCGAACTTTTAAAAAACT
The DNA here is from genome assembly GCF_021556685.1 of Rattus norvegicus. NCBI lineage: Eukaryota > Metazoa > Chordata > Mammalia > Rodentia > Muridae > Rattus > Rattus norvegicus. Next base: position 115,042,364 of record NC_141540.1, read on the forward strand.
TACACCAAGTTGGATGTGATGGTGCATACGTATAATCACAGGATTCAGGAGGCTGAGGCAGGAGGATTATCACAAGTTCCAGTTAGTATGAGCTACACTGAGACCTCATCTCAAAAACCCTCAGTAAATAAGTTGCTCCCAACCCCTTTAAGTGTTGGTGAGAACCTGAAACAAGATGGTGTGGAAATCGGTGGGCGCATGGGGACTTGGTTTCTCCAGCTGAGTCTCCCTCTCACGCCCAGTGTTCACCAGTCCTCGTCATACTTCCTGCTTCCCTGTGGGCCCTGGTGCAAAAGTGCACACACACACACACACACACACACACACACACACCACACACACACACTCCTTGCACTGGTGTTCTGTGCTTATCTGGAAGGCAGGAGGCGGTCCCTTCCCCCACTGTTGGTCTGACAATCACTGAAAAGCTTTGGGGCTGCTTTCCCCTTCAGGGCGCCTCGATCCTGCAGAGAAAGTTGAAGACGCACACCCCAAGCTGTGGTGCGCCCTGAATGAAGGCAAAGTGGTTGTGTTTGATGCTTCCTCTTGGACCATTCACCAGCACTGCTTCAAAGTGGGTTCCTCTAAAGTGGTGAGTGCAGCACCTCAAAGTGAGGCGACAGACAGCCTGTCGCCTCGCATCCCTGGGTGACTTTAAGAAGCCGGAGGCCCTAAGAATGCGCTGTCTGCAGCGGCTGTCCCTACAACCCATCTTCATTACTGCAGATCCAGCCACCTGCTAAACTTGTCTTTACCCCCAAATCGATGCTCTCCGTGCTTGACTTAAACAAAGCTCTGACTCGTCAGGCCCTGGAGGCTCGGCGCTCATATTCGCTGATTTGGGGCTGGTGGTTAAGTGTGCAGATGGTGAACCTGGTTTGTACATCCGTCTTCCGTCTTGGCTCCCTCTAGAACTGTATGGTGATGGCAGAGCACAGCCAGGTGTGGGTAGGCTCCGAGGACTCCGTCATCTACATCATCAACGTCCACAGCATGTCCTGCAACAAACAGCTCACGGATCACCGTTCTGCGGTCACTGGCTTGGCCGTGCCCAGTGGGAAGAAGCCCAGGTACCGAGGCCTATGGAGTAAGGAAAGGGAAGAGCTTGGCTCCCAGGGGTGTGGGTGGTAAGGGGTCCCAGCCCTGGCCAGTGTGCGGAAGAGTGGGTAGACGGCACGTGGTCCGGTTCTGCTTGTGGGTCAAGAGGAAGGAGCCTCTCGAGATGGCAAGGTGGTTTTGGCTCTCTGCCTCACGGCCAAGATTACTCATGGCAGCCAACACTTTTGGCAAACTGGAGAGGGCGCGCCCTCCAGGAAGCACTAGTTGTGGTTGGATTTCTCATCTTTCCAGACATCAGAAATCTGGCTTTGTATGAAAGAACACTCAGTTCTTGATGTTGACTCTCTCTAAAATGCCATTGTGGGACGTACCTCCCCTAAGACCCCAAGGTTCGCCAAAAGGCCAAGTGTCTGCAGGCTGATGGGGGCACCTCCCCCTGCTGGATCTGAAGCTAGTGTCATCCTGGGGTGGGACTGGCATCCTGTTGTCTTCATTCTCAAACCCATCCAGCTTGCTTCGGGGGGGGGGGGTCCACCCTTCCTGCCAAAGGCATTCAAGGCAGGCAGCTCTGGATGCTGGCACCAATGGAGGGTCACCCTGTCACATGTGAACCCCATTTCACTCATGTGTCCCTGCCTCTGTAACCCCCTAATTCCATGGCCAAGCTGTCCTAGGAGAGGTTTGACCCGTGAAAATCTCAGATTATTCTGAGCAGGGTGCGGGTGCAGGGTGAGGGTACGGGATGCTGCCCAGGACAGAGGGGATCTGGGGTATGGCCCCCTGGCTGAGGCTTCCCTCCTCTGCCCATGCTCCAGTGGAGCCAGCATCAAAGGCAGGTTTGGGAAAGCCAGGGAGGTCACCCACCCCAAGGCCACCTGCTTCCCGGCTGGCTTGTCCATGTATATCCTGATGGACAGCCTCCCTTGAGTATTGGTCTCCCAGTGCCACTTTGATGGAAAACCACAGTGGCTTAGACAAAGATCACTGGGCTGGGCTGGGCTCCTTCTTGATGTTGTAGGAGGCTCTCTCTGACCTCCCCAGATATGATGGTTGCCTTGGTGCCTCCTGGCTCATAGATACATTATTCCAACTTTTTGTTACCAAACCCTCTCACAGGGTGTGGCCATCTCTGGGTTCAAGCTGCCCGTTTGTAAGGGGACCAGTGCTAATGAGCCAGTGCCTACTATAATGGTGGTTTGTCAGCTTGGCTACGTCTGTTTCTAAGTCAGGCCGAGAGCGCTGAGTACAAGGCATCCACTGTATCATCTCTCAGGGACACAACGAAACCCATGACACCAGCTTGTGTCACTGTCTTTACTTGAGTGCCAACATCTAAGTGAGCTATTTTACATGCCCAGCAGCTTGGTCAGTAGTCCCCAGGGAAGGCCTGCAAGTGAGGCAGGGTCTCGTAGCTGTGTGGGGCAGCCTCAGTTCTGGCAGCGTCTGCCTATGTTACTTCAGACCACCCCATCCCTGTTCCCTAATATAGTGCCTCAGGTGCTTCTGTTCTCCCAGGCTCAGGTCCAGTGGGACATTTCAAGCTTACCTGAGAATGACAGGAGTTGGGAAAGGTACAGGGGTCACCAATAGTACTAGCCACTGCCCACCTCAACTGGCCACTGTGGATGCCCAGCGCAGGGTGCTGGTGAGCAGGCCCTCCCTGGCTCCTCTGAGCTGGATGGCCCTGCTCAAGATTTGGTGCAGTGAATGGTGGCATGGGGGCTCCGTGACACCCCATGGATCCCACAGGGGCTAGAGAGGGGCACCTAAGACCCTGATCTGTCCCTGGTGTGTCATATTTATCACCATCCCTACTGTGAATAGTGGCTTTGTTGCCCCCAAGGTTAGCTGCAAGGTGTCACATGGCCTGTTAAATGCATGCGCGTGTGTTTGATCCTTCAGTGCAGTCTACTCCTGCAGTCTGGATGGGACAGTCTTGGCGTGGAATGTTAGCACGCTCCGAGTGATCAGCCGGTTCCAGCTGCAACACGGCGACCTCATGTCCATCAGCCTGCACAATGACCGCGTGTTTTGTTGTAAGTTTCCAGGTCGCTGGCCAGTGAGCATGGAGCCCTGATGCTGCTCTGGTCGAGCCTCTTTCCCTTCACTGTACATGTTTCCAGCTTTGATTCCTCCTCTCCTGGCAACCGTGCTGCCCCAGTAGCTTGGCTCGCCCCTCTCCATCCCTTGACAGGCTGGTGAATAGATGGTTGCCATTCACTACTTGTCTGCCAGTCCCCAACTCCTTTTTGGCACCCTGCTCTTTGGGTGAGCCTGGCCCAGCGACCCTGTCTTGTTCCCTGCAACCTCTTCTGAGTGGGCCACACCCGCCTCTGAAGGCAAGCCTGGCCCAGCTACCTACTGTGACTTGTATCAGTCCAAGCCCATCCCTAGGACCCCAGTGTCTCAAGCTGAGTCAGTTTGCTAGGGGGTGATAGGACGGGCAGGCTCCAGGCTGTTGGCTCCTGTTCCAGCACGTTTCAGAACATCCTGGGGCATAGGAGTTGCCTGTACTGTGAGGCCACTCTGAAGCAAATAGGAGACCTCTTGAATTCTGTCGGCAACGTGCTTAGACCTAAGGATGCCGTTTCTGCATGTGCTTCCTTGCTCTGTCTCTCCCTGTTTTTCCAGGGTCCTGTGTTGACCACTCTGGCCTTGAATTTGCTAGGTAGCGATGGGCGCTTCTCGAACTTGGGACCTTCCTGCCTCTACTGTCCCCATTCTTCACTGACTCAGAGAGACCAGGCCTCGCCTGAGGAGAGCTGATGGACTCAGTTTTGCCAGCCTCCCACGCGCGCCCAGACTGTGGGCCTGCTCTCTTACCTGCCTGTGGCTGCCCTTGCTGAGTATTTTAGTCCAGCTCTATCTTCTCTGCTCTCTCTCCAGCTTCCGTTCTGCTTCTCTTTAGCATGGGCGCTCTTAAGGGCGGCACTGCGTGGCCTCACATCACCAAGCACTCTTCAGAGAAATGAAGAAAACTTATTTTGCCAGGATGTGTATCATCCTGGTGAGTCCTGCTTGCCTGCTCACCCTTCCTTGCTATACTAGAAGAATATTGGGCATGGGCCCCAGATCTCCATCATGTGGCAGGAGAACATCTCGTGGGGACTGAGACAGGCTTCACAGCCATCATTGGAAGAGGGACCCAGCTGGACAAGGCAGTACCTGCCTTTAACACGGGTCCTAGGTGCCAGTGCCCCTGCAGCCCCGACTCTGCCTGATTTTCCTCTTCCTTCCTCCTGACTTGAGCACACCCTCCCATGCCTTCTCTTGGTTCTTCCTCCCACAGGTACAGCCCGCAGCATCTTGGTGGTGACGCTGCAGGGCTTTGTTCGTCAAGAGCTGAGGATCCAGCCCTCTGAGGAGCCGTCTGCTTCCTTCCTGGCCATCCAGCTTCTGCCTGAGGTACTCCAGGCCTGTGTGCGCAAGTCCAGCCCTGGGCTGTCTTGGCCGCAGTGCCATTGTCCCACGGTGATTTCTATCCCAGGAGCAGCAGCTGTGGGTGGCCTGTACCGGGGTCAGTGAGCTGTATATCTGGAGCCTAAAAGACCTGGGCCAGCCTCCTCAGAAGACCCACTTGCAAGACTGCACGGAGGTCACCTGCATGATCCGAGTGAAGAGGCAGGTGAGGTGAAAGTGTCTAGCCACCAGCATCCCCTCAGGTTCCCCTGGCCTTGTCTATGTGGCTCTGCCTCTTCTCCCGAGCTTCCTTCCCTCCTTGGTGGGAATGAGTGGACTATGAAGGTGGCTGTGACACAGGTTGTCATGTGCCTCAGACTTCATAGTGCTCCGTCTGGTGAAGGACAGCCTCGCTTCCCCTCAGCTGGAGGCCCAGTCAGCGCCAATTCCAGGTGTGGGCAGGCTAGCTGCTCCTCAGTGGAGACCTGCCTTCCACACAGCTTTTGGTGCCTGACAAGGCCATGCTTCACCGTCTTGGCTCACGGATGTGCCTCTCCCACTTGCCAGTCCTCATGTGGCACCTCTCTGTGTTTCCTAAGGGCCCAGGCCACTGCAGCTGTCCACATCCCACCCAGGACTCTTTCCAAATAGTCCTGCATTCTGAAAGGGTGGCCGCCTGGGAGACAATACTTGACACAATGGTCGGCCCAGTTCACATTGTTCCCGCTTACACAATACAGTCACACCATCATCCCCAAGTCCTGGAGTCCCAGCCTACTCTGTCACTGACTCAGAGGGCCAAGCCTTAACTGAGGACAGCTGATAACTTCAGCCTTCTACCACTGCAGCCAAGAGCTTGAGAAGGGAGGTTTCTATAGTCTATGGCCAGCATGCCCACAGTGCCAAGGAGAGGGTTTCTAGGAGAAAAGGGTGTCTGGGAGCGGCGAAGACAAACAACTCAGAGTCAAATCCTGGGTCCGAGATGATGATGACCTATGTTCTGCCCCAGACAGCTTTCCCACCAGCTCTTTCTCTGGTCTGCCCTTTCTGGAGATCTGTCAGATCGCTTTCTAGTTTCTGCTGGAGACCGCTCTCCAAGCAGTTCACTCTTGCTATTCTAAAAATTCTCTGGATAGCTCACCCCTTGCAGATCATAGCCCAGTCTTTTATTTACATATCAGTCAAGTCATTCAACCCAAATTCCCATTTGATTATCCCATGAGTCAGCATCCTTAGACCCCAGCCCCTTCATTCTTGGGAGGCAGCACGCACACATTTTCTTTTAAGGTTGCAAAAGAATTCAGAGATCTGCCTGCCTCTGTTAAGACAGCTGATAGCTGAGTGGGACCTGTCCTGAAATTTCCATTTCTACCACCTCTGGGCCTAACAGGGTGACCCTGAACTCTAGAATCTGTCTGCCTTTGTAAGTGTAAACAAAAAAACTTAGCTGGGTGGGACCTCCTTCGATGACCACTCCCTAAATCGCTCTCCTTTCTTAATATCTTTCTGACGAGTTGGCTCACAGTGTAGCTGCCTCTGTTCCTTTTTAGAAGCCCCTTATACAATTCATATTTCATCCTTGTATTTTTCCATAGTTGGAAAATTATATATTTTTGAACTCATGTTTTAAGAGTTCTTTTCCACAGCCTTAAGGTCTGTCCTGAAGGTCCCAGCATTTGCCATTCTGCTGAGACATCAGACTCATGCTATCTCTGATTATGATGGACTCATTAATGATAATAGGAAGGTCATTTTTTAAGTAATTTTTTTTAAGATTTATTTATTTTATGTATGTAAGTACACTGTCACTGTCTTCAGACACCAGAAGAGGGCATCAGATCCCATTACAAATGGCTGTGAGCCTCCATGTGGTTGCTGGGAATTGAACTCAGGACCTCTGGAAGAGCAGCCAATGCTCTTAACCACTGAGCCATCCCTCCAGCCTTAGGGAGGCCATGTGAGGAGGACATGAAAATACGTACATTATTATAAAACAAGCCTTATGCCCACAGCAGCCATCAACACTCATGGAGGCCCACACCTGCTGGCCTTGTCCCAAGGGCAGGAAGCATGTCATTCTGTCCCTGCCAAGGCCATGCTGCACCCGGCCCCACAGTTCTGGGCTTGGGGTGAGGCGTGATGTGGGCGGTGCCTGTGGGTCTTACCTGGCCAAGCAAAGAGCAGGAGGGACTGAAGGCCTATTGTTCCCCTAGTCCCCTCTAGAGCTCCTTTACTGACCTCAAACCTCCCACAGAGCCCCACCTCCTGCAGGGCTTAGCAGTTCCAAGAGAGAACACTCATCCCAATAAGACCATGAGTGTGGTCTATCCTGGGTCCCCTTCTGTGTAAAATGCAGCGGTGGAGCAGGCCAAAGGTAGACAGTCTATGCCCAAAGGGTAAATCGTAATGAAAAAAAAAAAAAAAGACAGATGTGACAGGTCCCAGCCCTGCCCAACATGTGGCAAGGTGTGGCCCTATTGTGTGGAAGCCGGGCTGGAGTCTGCTGTTCTGCTGTGTGGACTTGCTGTGAGGCTAACACATGCACGCCACTCAGGCTCCCGTACCGCCCTCTCACAATTACAGCTCAAGTTGCCCTCAGCCCATCTCAAGTCCAGGACACAGCATGAGCTGTGGCCACATTGTCCCGAGGGCTCTCAGACCTGAAGGTCTGTCCTAGGCTGTCCTGGTGGCCCAGCCGCTTAACCAGCAGGAAGGACATGTGTTTGGGGAGGTGCATCTGTCGCAGTGCACTGAGCTTCAAGGGAGTGTCTGTTTCTTTCCCACAGATCTGGGTGGGCGGCAGGGGGCTGTCTCAGGGAAAAACCCGAGGGAAGATCTACGTGATGGACGTGGAGAAGGTGACGTTGGAAAAGGAGCTGGTGGCACACTCGGACACCGTGAGGACCCTGTGTTCCGCTGAGGACCGCTATGTACTGAGTGGAGCAGGCGGGGAGGAGGGGAAAATCGCCATCTGGAAAGTTGAGTGAAAGCTCCGTACTGAACCGGTGTTGTCCTGTGAGGGGACGCCCCCCTGTCACACCACTGTGGCCGTGGCTAGCCAGTTGGGGCCTGTCTGCTCCAGGGGCCCTTTCCTCCCTGGGTGAGCAGCTCCATCGTATTGCTGACAGCCTCTACTGTAAAGTTACCTCACGTCACCCAGAAACTTCCAGAATCCACACCTGGGAGCCAGCACCTCAGCTGCCAACCTGGCATGTGACCTGTGGTCTTCAAGGCTGGCCTCTCTCCCTTCCCTCTTCCTGTTTACTCTGCAAACACTCGGGCTCAGTGGTATGTGATGGCCAGTATGTCACAGCCACAGAGCCTTTCAGGTTTCTACAAACTTCCTGATTCCAGAGAGGCTTCTGAGTATTTGAAGGTAAACACCAAGAACTGGCCTGCACTGGGCAGGTGATTCCCCCTTCAAGGAAGGGAACCAAGGCCTGCCCCAGGGAGGGGACAATACTGGTCAGGCTTGTCTGTGTAGAAATTGGGCAACTGAGTGGCTCTGTCTTAGCATTAAAATTTTGATGAAGACCAACGACTACAGACAAGAAAGTCACCTCAGAAGCACATGTATGCGTGACTGTCTCATTGGCTCATAGCCTATCTGCAGTGTGTGTCTCCTGCATGTGTAAACGCCTCTCTATTCAACTACACATAGCTATCTGCACCGAGGTTTGTGAATGTGTTTACCACACTGATCCAATGTCATCCTGGAAATGTTCTGTGAGGTGGGTTACATAATGGCTGCTGGACATAGGATATGGCCTATTTCCTGTGTATCCTTCTGTGAAGATGTTCTGCATGGAGCCCTCTGGATCCCCTGCCTTGGGTTTTCAAGACTCCATGTCCACCACTGGAGAGTGGAGAGGCAGTCACTAAGAAGTTACAGAGGGGTTGGGGATTTAGCTCAGCGGTAGAGCGCTTGCCTAGCAAGCGCAAGGCCCTGAGTTCGGTCCTTAGCTCCGGGGGAAAAAAAAAAGACAAAAAAGAAGTTACCAATGGTCTATGCCTGTCTCTGACGTCAGGCCAGGGTCCAGAGGTACGTAGCCCATGCATGTGAAGATGCGGGTAAGGGCTTGACTGGTCTGCACCACTGCCTGCAGGTTCCCTTGAATGTAGTGCAGAGGATCTCAGAGCCACACCCATCCCTAGAGTCTGTGTTCCCTGAGGGGTGTTCCTTATGTCCAGAAGGACAATGTCGGTCAAGGGCACGGATTCAAACTGTCTTTGTAAAAGGCGATTCTAAGTTATTTAATGCCAGTCCGTGTATGACCAGGTGTTTACAACTTGTGATAATAAACCCTTTTTGTTAACAAATGCTGGGCACTCGATTTGGCTGCTGTGAACGGATAGGGAGGTCTGGAGCCTGGAAGTTCGTTTTCTTTGCAGTGCTTGGGATGGAACCAGGGTCTGTCTCTTCCTGATGAACAAGGGCTCCAACACCGAGCCACATCTTCTCAGCCTTGGAGACGTCTGGAAGTTGAACACTTTCACTTTTGTGACAAGGCTCCAGGGTGGCCTCAACCTCCAGCTCCTGCCTTAATCACCCAAGTGCTGGGGTGACAGGCAGGCCAACTATAGCTGGGACACATGGGAGACGGCTTTTAATTTCTCTGTTTATTCTAAGCACCAATCAAGTTGTTCCAAATTGGACTCATTTGTGGTGATTTTAGCTTCTACGATCTCATATGGAGCAACCAACTGGTACAGAGAGTCAGAGACTTAGGGAGTAGTCACTTGTACCAAGAGGAGACACAGTAGACCACAGTGGGGCTGTTCTCTGGTACCCAATGGACCGGAGTGAGCACATGGCTTCGCATTTGTGAGGGAGCCTTGTGAGGGATTGAGACGAAGAAAAGGTACGCTTCGATGCCTTTGGTTTTTTCTGTGTCTTGGGCACAACCAGTAAGGGAGGGGTGAACTCATCCTGATGAAGAACGTGTCTCTCTGGCTCTGGATCTTTCCTTGAGGCTAAGGAGAAGTGTACCTGCTATGGCTCTGCAGGGTTTGACAGTGTTCAGGGAAGGGCAGGACAGGGGCGTAGCCAACTGTGCATCGCTGACATCTCCATGTGAACGGCTACAAAACAAAACTCTTACAGGATGACCTACCAGGCCAGGCAGTGGTGGTGTATGCCTTTAATCACAGCACTCAGGAAGCAGAGGCAGGCAGATCTTTGTGAGTTTGAGGCCAGCCTGGTCTACAAAGTCAGTTCCTGGCCAGCCAGGGCTACACAGAGAAACCCTGTCTTAGAAAAAAAGAAAAAGAAGAAGAAAAAAAACCCTACCAGGCACAATGGTGCATGCTGGTAATTCCAGCACTCTAGAAGTGAGGATCATAAGCTCAACGGTTGTGTTGAGAGCCAGCCAGGACAATTCAGTTGAGAAAAAGCCAGAGAGGGGCTGGGGTAGAGCTTAGTGTTTGTGTTAGTTATGTTTCTTGCTGTGACAAATTCTGTGCCACAGACAACTTAAGGAGGGGTTTATTTTGGCCCACAGTTTGAGGGTCTGGTTCATTCTAGTGGGGCAGGTTGTGATGGCAGGAGAGAGTGGGACAACTGGTCCCATTATATCTACCCGTAGGAAACAGACACGGGTGACTACTGGTGCTGAGCTGGGGTCCTAACCCTTGGGATGGTGCCCCTTGCATTGTATTAAGTGTGCATGGAATATATTCTCTGGTTAAAAGAGAGAGACTGCCCGACTACATAAAAATGATCCAACTGGGCTGGTGGGGTGGTTCAATGGGTAAAGTTTGCTACCAAGCCTGGTAACCTGAGTTCATTCCCTGGGCCCCACGTGGTGGAAGGAAAGGATGGTTCCCTCTTGAATGTCATTGTGTTGTCTACTAGAGAGATAGTTTATAAAAACATGGCTGAGAGAGAAGGGCGAAGGACGGGATGCAAGTAACATGCACACCATTCCTGTGGCCGGGCTCCTGTACGATGCAGCTGCCTTCAGCAAACAGTGACTAACTGCCAACTTAGAAAGTGAAGGCAGGGCTCAGGGGCTCAAAGGTCATTCACAACACGTAAGCAACTTCGAGACCAGCCTCAAAGAAAAGAAAAGAAATGACAGTGTCTCGTACTTAGTAAAATGAGCTACTAGAGACATGAAACAGACTAGAATGTGGACAAACCCCACACTACAGATGGAGACTATGACATTTCTTTCAGTGACTGGTGGAACCCCAAGGGTGTAGAATATCCGATAGCAGCAGTGTGGAGGGAAGGCTCAGAGAGCTGCAGCAGATGCTTGACTAGGTCTGACTCCCATAGATCAGGAATGCGCTCTCTGACCACAGGGAGTTAAGAAAGGTTCTAATCCTGCTCAAGAGGCAGAGACAGAGGCAGGCCAATCTGTGTTCAAGGCCAGCCTGGTCTACAGAGTGAGTTCCGGGACAGCCAAGGCTACACAGAGAAACCCTGTCTCAAAAACCAAACACCAACAAAAGGTCCCGATCCTACAGAACATGCTCTCTGACTCCAGAGTTTAATTAGATACCACTACGCTTGGTTTATGAGGTGCTGGAGTTTGAGCCCAGGGCAGTAAAGCCCTAAAGCGACTGGGCTACATCCTTGGCTCTGTTCATGGTGTTTTAAAGTGTTCGCAGCTTACAAAGGGATTTCCGAAGACAAAGCACCTACTAGGTACACACGTGACAAGTAACAGTGAAGACTCACTACTCTTCCCAGGCTGGGAAACAGGCAGGGCGTTTGCTCTCACCTCTAGGGCACACTGCATGGAGGAGGCTGAGCTACTGCACTAGGAAAGACAGAGAGCATAGAGAGTGGACTGGTTAGGTGTGGTGACTCATGGTTATAATTCTAGCATTTGCGAGGCTAAGACAGGAGGATGGGCAGGATCTTGAGGCCAGCCTGAAGCTATAATGTGAGACTTTGCCCACCCCCACCAAAAGCACAGAGGGAAAACAAGGGCTGAGGGATGGTTCAGTGGTTCAAAGCACTGGCTGACCTAGAGGATCCAGACTCAGGCCCCCGCACCCACTCGGCCTCTTCTGGCTTCTTTGGATGCCTTGCAGGCACGTGGTGCACAGAGATTCATGCAAGGAAAACACTCATCCACATAAAATCAGAAGCTGCAAAATAACAGCTAAGAAAGACCAGTCTGTAAGGACCATGGCTGTCTTCTTGCAGACATCACTGTCTGCATAAACCTGAGAAACTCAGCTCGGTTGTGGGTGTGACGTCAGGACACAGGATTGCAGCAGAGAAATGGAGCTGTTTTAGCTGCACTGACAGTGTAGAGCACCTGAGGTGGAAGGACAACCGATGGAAGATGGAAGGCCCGAAGACCAGTATCCTGAGAGCTCAGACATCCTGGACACAAACTTTGTAAGAGTCAGTCTCAAAAGACACATTGTGTTCATGAACTGCAAAGCTTTAATGTTGTAAAGGTGTTCTCTGCTAAGTGCCTGAGATTCACCAATTCCAGTGGAGCAGGGGGATTACACCACTTAAAGAAATGCTGAGAAAAACGTTTTAAAAAGAGATCAGAGGGGCTGTAGATATGGCTTAGTGGTTAAGAGCATGGACCGTTCTTCCAGAGGTCGTGAGTTCAATTCCCAGCAACCACATGGTGGCTCACAACCATCTGTAATGGGATCCGACTCCCTCTTCTGGTGAAGACAGCTACAGTGTATATAAATAAAGTAAATAAACGAGAGAGAGAGAGAGAGAGAGAGAGAGAGAGAGAGAGAGAGAGAGAGAGAGAGAGACCAGAGAAACAAGTCGCCCAGGAAGGTTTTTTTTTTTCTTTTCTATTTTTTGGAGCTGAGGACCGAACCCAGGGCCTTGCGCTTGCTGGGCAAGCGCTCTACCACTGAGCTAAATCCCCAACCCCTCCAGGACATGGTTTTTAAGTGTCCTTCCAAACAGCAGTGATGGAGAAAGCAATGATGGCATCTGTTGCAGCAGGTAAACAGGCCACAAGGACTCTAGGTGAACACGCAGAAGCAGGATAGCCCCTGGATGAGAGAGAAGCACAGGTGTGGGAAGGGTATGAAGCCCTTGCTGCACTGCATGTGATGGGAAGAATGCTACACATGACTCCACTGACACACAGTATTAAAATGGAAAAATAGAAATAAAAAGCCAGGTAAAGTGGCTCATGTATGTAATCCTAGCTTTTCTGAAGCTGAGGCAGGGGGGGGATCATGGTGAGTCTGAGCTATAGAACAGGCCACTGTTCCGAAATCCATGATATAAATGAATAAATGGGGGGGGGAAAGCCATAATTAAGGGAAAAAACTACATTTGACAAAAAGTTTAATTAAAATCCACAATATGTAAAAAAAAAATTTACAAATTAAGATGAGAAGCCCAACTGAAAACCGAGTAAAAGCACCTCACCAATGAAGCTGCTTGGACGGCTGTTCAGTGGGGCTGGGGAGGTGGCTCCGTGCTTAAAGGCGCTTGTTTCTGTTGCAGAGGCCGTGTTGGCTCACAGGGCCCGCCACTGCAGCTCCAGGGGTTCTAACGCTCCCTTTGCAGGCGCCTGTGCACACTTGTGAACGTATAAACACGCAGGCAAAACACTCACGAACAAGAAAGATGCTTAACATGGCTAGTTTTTGGCGAAATGCAACTTAAATCACGTCATTTGATGGCTGAGTGTGTGACGTCACGCGTTTTCATTAGCACAGAGACAAAGTGAACTTCCTCAGCCAGGAGCACTGTACACACCCATCACTTCAGAGTCTTATGGGCGAAGCCTATGGGAGTGACAGGAGACTAGGGAGGGGTTCTTCCTCTCAGTAGTCACTGCACACATACAGTCTTAGAGACTGTCCTTTGGGGAGCTAGGAGAGGATCCCAGTCCGGGACTGTCACCTCCCAGCGGAGGTTACTTAGGTAGGGTGTTTGAGTCACAAGTCACTCACTGTCATGGCTGCTGAAGAGGCCTGGAAGGTGCGGACTCTGGCTCCTGCAGCCAGGAGTGAGGTAGGTGCCCCTTTGCAGAAATTCCTTCCTAGTTGCCACCCTTGAGATCCCCTGGGATCTCAGGCACTCGGGGCTAGCAGATAGTAGGGTTGACACACCTGGTTCTCCCCAGTGGGGGAGGGGACCTGACTTGAGTGTGTGTAAGGTAGGATCTCAGGGTCCTGGGCCACTACCAGTATGTTCAGAAACCACCGTTCTTCAGCTCAACCAACTGCAGTATGCCCTTTAGAGCGCCACAGTAGGAGTTTGTAGCTAAAATAGCAGCAGCTTTCCATGGGTATGCATGACTCCAGCCCCATGCTCAGGGAGTGACCCAGGTTGAGAACCCTATGAAGGGTTGCAACTGTTATAAACCTTAGCGGGTCACCAGGAGACACACAACATATTCTGTCCCAGGAAGGCCTGGGACACCAAGGCTGTACACGCACACAAGGGCCAGCCCCCATCAGACGCCTCCCCCCTTGTTCATTAGGTCCTCTTGTTGCTCACCAGTTTTCCTACAGCAGGGAGGCCCACTAGGAACAGGCCCGACTGCTGGGGAATGAAGCTGCAGGAGCCTAGTTTGTGGGCCCTGGGGGAGCCCTGGGGACCCCGCTGTGCCTGCAGGCATTGGCCACAGCCAGGAAGAACTTTCTGCCTCTCCCTGGACTCAACAGGCTCCAGGCAGTCAGCCACTGGAAAATGACAGGACCACAATATCGCCTGCAATGATAACATTTATTGAATTAACCACAGCGTGACAGCAATAGAGGAGGGCAGGAAGGAGTCAGGCCCTACACACTGAGAGATGTACAGGGACCAGCAGCCCAGCATGTGACAAAGAAAGGACAAGGCCGGGGGGGTGGGGTGGGGGAGACGACACCTCTGGACAGCAGCAGACATAAACATCCACCTAATAAAAAACCAAGTCATGTGTGATAGTGCTTGCTCTCTCTAGAATCTGTTTCCTCATAAATCGTAACATGTGTTTAACACACACTTAACCATTGCTAAAATCAGCAAGAGCTATTACAGTGCTCCAACTTAGTAAGTTGATAACAGTTGTCCTGTTTCCAGTTCACAAAGGAACTAAATGGTTTTGTTCCGAGGTGCCTGGGGAGTGCCACTGAGGCCTAACAACTGTTCTTCCTCTGCAGGTCCCAGCAAGGACCTTCAGCAGGCAGCAGGGGAGGCAGCTGGGGCTCCTGGGTTGCTCTGCTCTCCTGGCGGCCCAAGGGTTGCCGCTGAAGAAGCCCTCTCAGGCCTCTGCCGTGAGGCTGGCTTTTCATGAGGTGGTGGTGAGCTACCGAGTGCACACCCCTGCCTGCCACGTTTAAGAGTTAGTCCAAAATGGAATAAAACGGACAGCAAGGCTGCTGTGCTGTGCTGGGCAGTCCCCAGGCACTCTCGAAAGCTCTGCTTATAGCTCACATGCACACAGGTGAGCCCATTTCTGGTGACAGCCATTTGAGGAGGACCCACTGGTAGCTTCACCTGCACAAGCCAGGTGCTGGTGGCTGAAGACAGAGGCTCAGGTGGAAGTGGAACAACTAGGGAGTCATGGCCTTCGGTGCGTGTGACGTTGACGAGTGCCTCGTCTCAGTAGATGGTGTTTTACAGCTGGCCGGTGGCACAAGTAGCCATGGTTGCCACATAGACCGCTGACCACAGACAAAGGGAGCCATCAACTCCATGGGCTGCCGAAGCCAGTGGCACCAGGGAGATAAGGGAGCCAGGCTGCTGCTGATGGAGGGGTCACAGCACTTTCTACACCACACCTTCTATGACATCTTCACCACTCCAGGAGGCTGCCAACCAGATCCTGCTCTGTCACTCCCAATTTTGCCCAAACCAGCCCCCATGGGGCCCTGAGGATCTTGAGGGTGGGAGTCTAAGGGCTGGGCGCCTGTGTGAATGTTCCAGCTGAGGCCATAGGCTAAGAACAGACCATATCCCACCGCCAGCTTACCAGATACCAGGAAGTGCCACCGTTCCATTCTGCCCCCCCCCCCCCCCCCCGTCAGAAGCAGGCTGTGGACCTCTTAACAACAGCTCGTACTCTCACGCAGGCAAACTTGGGTTACACATCTTAAGAGGCATCTCTTAAAAAACCTGTTGACTTTCACAGGCAACAGAAGCAGGCTTCAGACCATCACTGCTCCCTCCCGTGAGTAACCTGTGTGCAATTCTGTGGCCATGGAACGGTGAAATTTCTGCTAATCGCCTACTGCATGGTGCTTGCATGCAGTCTAAACCCCAAGGTGCTACAGAGCTAACTCCATTAGCACCCTCGGCATTGGCCACAAGTGGGCATCTGCTTGGCCCTGCCAGCCCTCTGAACCACCTTTCTTCTCAAGATGATAGGCCACGGAAGAGCTACTCGGGTGCACTCTCTGGGATCTCAACGCCCATGGGGCTGGGGTTGCAAGCCCAGGTTAGGAAACAGAAATACCTGGGGTAGTCTGAGCGATACAAGCTTTGGGCTCACCCACTGCAAAGCCAGTCCTCCTCCCTTGGCTTCTTTAACACATAGGCAATGGCCCTGAGAGTTGCCCACTGGTGCCATCTCAGAATAACCTCTCGGTGAGGGAAGGAAGGGCTAGGCAAAAGGGTCTGGCTATTTGTCTACCCCAGATGAGACAATATCCACCTTGATGTCTGTGGCTCACTGTATTTATCTACAAGGAAGCCCAGAAATCAACTCTATCACCACCCTTGGGTCTCATCCCAAGGGTCCTCACACTGACCAGACCCACAGACAGCAGCCTTTGGATGCAAACATCTAACAGGCTCAGACCTTAAAGAGTAGCATTATGTGCAGCCTGATCCAACAGCAACAAACAGGCATGCCCCTGACTGTTCTTACTGGGTATCAACATTTTACCAGTGACTTTGCCAAGACCTGTGCCATGAGCACAAAGTGTCCTTGTGTTACTTCAGATTACGGAGAGTGGAGGCCGGTATCTTAAGGGCTGGCCGACTGTTGGTGGGGATCCTATTATCTCTCGCTCCTGTGGGTGTGGTCTGTGCTAGACTCCAAACTTCCTGTCATTCGGCTTCGGTGAGCATGGTCTGCAGAAGCCTTAGGGTGGGGTGCTGTGAGCAGCGTGCGTCCCAAGACCCACACTCATTTCGATGGTTCCAGATTTTGGCCACCAGGTTTTGCCCACTTAAGTGTCCTGTGCATCCCTGCCTCCTTCTGTCCCCCTATGGCAAGGTGGAAAAGCAGGGTAGGTGAAAACAGAGGCTGTGCTCCTTAGTCTCAGGAAGGAGGGGATACCATCTTAAAACCAAGTTGCACAGGAGCGACCTTCCGAGGATGCTGGCTGGAGGAGCCCAGAAGCGCCTGCCCTAAAGAGACAGAGCACCCTGCTGATGGGGCTTAGCAGTGGGGCTGAACGCGAGACTTACAATTCTATTCTCAATGGGCAACACAGGAAACACTGGAAGGTGGAGCCAGTCCTCTGCGGGTGTAGGCTTAAGGGAAGACGCAGGCAGGTGGAAGGTGTTCCCTTGTACCCTGAGTGCCTCTGCTCCCCAGAGAGAAAACACTGAAGACGACACAGTGCCACCTGTGTGGGGAACGTGGCAAGACAGAGGCCAGCCAAGGACATAAACACAGCGTTCCTTTGAAGACACAGAAAATTCAAGTAATTTATTTAAAAACTGCTTACTTTCATCTTGAAATATATATGTGTATATATTTGCTTTAGAATGCTCATATTGCAGCATGATTCTCATGCATGTTATGTAAAAACACCAACGGAGGCAGCAAGAGCGCGGCTCTGACTTCACCTGGGTACCATCCAGGGAGGACCTCCCCTCTCCTGAGTGCAGACTGACTGTCTCATGAACCGAGACGGGCGTTGTTAAACAGAGGCCGTCGTTCGGAAAGTCTTACCCACAGCTGCAGCATTTGATGAGCCTGCTTCCCTGAAGCCCAAGTTTTGCTCGAGTGCAGAAACTGGAAACTGCACAGGGTTCTTGGGTCACCGACCCTCCTGCTCAGAGGCAGACGCTTGCTTCTCTTCGCCTTCCTCCTCATGCCCATCAGCAGGAGCAGGTGATGAGGTCACGAGATCTCAGTTAGGTTCCATCAAGGATCAATGTCACCCATGTGGCAGGGAGGTAGGCCCCGGCACCTTCACGTGCCCTGCTCTGATGCCACTGTCCCCACTCTCGAGGTAGCCTTGCAGCAGGATTGGGAGCCAATGCTCACCTGGAGCTCTGTGCCTGGATTCCCAGCCAATGTGTAGAGACAAGCTGAATGTCACGCAGAGCCAACAGCTGCCCTGTGGTGGCTTCTGGGGAGGACCACGTGGGTAGGACTGGACACAGACAAGCTTACACACAAGCACGCAGGAGGCACACTGAGAGTTCACATTCAGCCCTGCTGATTGGTGCTGTCCCTGGGTGGGATGTCTGGAGGCTGCCCTGGGGAATGGCTGCCTTCTGCTCAAACACCTCTGGGACCCTTCTCCAGCTTTGGTGTGTGGTCTTAGCTGTGCACAGGACTGTGAGCCTAATTCGCCAGAGATGCTGTTCTTCTAAGAAAACCACAGTTGTGAAAAAGAAAATACTGTTTCTAAAATAAACAGAAAAATACTCTGAGGCGCTGCAGTGCCAGATGCTGAGGTGTCCCCAACGGACCCCTGCCAGGCGATCTGGACACTGCACTGCTGCTGTCTGCTGCCTTCAGACGACACCTGCCAAGGGAGTCAGTGTCTGCACTTCCAGGTACTGGTTTAGAAATGCAGACCCTTACATTTTCTAAATTGCTTACTGACTATGTGTGAATATTTCACAATTTAAAACATGCAGAATGATATACCTGCAGAATAAAAGACAGCTGAAATTAAGTTCTTTTTCAATAAAAAAAAAGATTTCAAATGATTTTTTTTAATTGTGGGAAAGGTAATTAGTGTGATATTTTTGTCTAATAGCTCAAACCTACCCTACACCTAACACCTACTGACCTTGGACTGTGCTCTGGGAAGGAACTCCAGCTCGCATGGGATCAGCAAGCCTAACCCCCAGTGCATCCTGCCCTCCAGTGTGGAATGTACCAGCTGGGGCTCACACCATGGACTCCGTCTCCATCAGCCCCCGAAGGCCACCCTTCCGAGATAGCTTCAGGACAGTGGGCTTTTCAGTGCCTGCCCCACTCTCGCCTTCACCAGCGGCCCCTGAGGACAGGCCTTTCTGTTCCTCCTTAGCTTCTTCTGACACCTCAGGGTAGATGACCAGGAATGTGGCTGTCAGAAAGCCCAGGAACGAGCCCACAGAGGCCACTATGGGGATGACAACGATAGTATTCACAGCGTCGACCACGCCCCCAAGGGCAGATGCAACCAGGATCTGGGAGATGTAGACCTGACAGGAGAGGATGGCGCAGTCAATGCCAAATCCACGCTTGGAATTCCCCGGACTGTGGTGGACGTACTGCAAGAGAAGGGACACAAGGGTGAGGGTACGGAGAAGGCGGTCTTCACTAGCACCTCAAGGCTATGGACAGACCACACTGAGAGGACACACTTGCCTGAGCTGGGCAGCTAGCAGCTGCCAAGCTGGATTCTCCAGAGTCCAGCCTGGCGCTGGGCAATAGGGAGAGAGGTAGAACATTACCTCACAGGGAGGAACACAGAAGTAGTCCTACAACCTAATCGGGACCATTCCCAGAACACCACCTCCAGTCCCAAGAAAGAGAGGCAGGGCAGACACCTCGCCCTGGAGATCAGCTCCCCTTGGAGAGCAGGGAGCTCAGGTCACTCACGTGCACGCAGGCTCAGGTGACAGAGCAGGGAACACCAGCAGTCCTATTTGTTCATATTTCTTCAACATGATGTAAAAGTATGCCTGGGCAGGACATGGCTACATCACCCCAAGTCTCCAGAGGAGACTCTGTCCCTGAGCTATGGAGGCCAATCTACCCAGAAGATGGAAACCATAATCAGATTTTAGACTTGTGTACTCCACAGTCAGAGGGAGATTTTAAACATACCTTCCAGAAACCAGAAAGAACAACACAAGAGAACCCTACCTTATTCAACCCTTTCACCATGTATGGGGCATGCTGGGCCTCAGATGGTGTGATCAGTTAATTTAAGGGCTAAAACCATGTGTGTGCTTTCTCTGACTTTGATTTTTAGAGACCAGTCTGCTATGACCATCATTAGAAACTCCCAAATGTCAGAAATTCACCATCACACTGTTGAACAAGCCATGGGTTCAAAATAGAAATCAAGCCAAGAACCCACAAAAATCTGTGTACGTGTGTACATGTGGAGATGGATGATCAGTGTACGTGTGTACATGTGGAGATGGATGATCAGTGTATGTGTGGACATGTGGAGACGGATGATCAGTGTACGTGTGTACATGTGGAGATGGATGATCAGTGTACGTGTGTACATGTGGAGATGGATGATCAGTGTATGTGTGGACATGTGGAGACGGATGACCAGTGTACGTGTGGACATGTGGAGATGGATGACCAGTGTACGTGTGTACATGTGGAGATGGATGACCAGTGTACGTGTGTACATGTGGAGATGGATGATCAGTGTATGTGTGTACATGTGGAGATGGATGATCAGTGTATGTGTGGACATATGGAGACGGATGACCAGTGTACGTGTGGACATGTGGAGATGGATGATCAGTGTATGTGTGGACATATGGAGACGGATGTCAGTACAGGTGCCTGAATTCCTCTGCCACTCCTCGCCCTGTCTTTGTCCCTGGCACTGGGTCTTACATGGGTCCTGGAGATCTGAATTCAGACCCTCTTGCTTGGACACCAACTTTATCCATTAAGTTATTTCCCCTAGACTTCAGAAAAATCTTTGACAAAAATTTTTAAAGTAATACTTTAGCTGGGTGTGGCTATCCATATCACAGACCTCAGCACTTAGGAAGCAGAGGCAGGTGGATCTCTGTAAATTCTAGGCCAGCCCAGGATACTAGTGAGACGTGGACTCCAAAGGAAAAAGAAAAGCTGTATGTGGAAAGCTCTCCATATACATGACAGCTCCCGCCTGACCCTAGCACTCACCAGTCAGATGGAGACAATCGGATCTCTGTGAGCTGGAGTCCAGGCTGAGCTCCATAGGAATTTTAGACCAAAACAGGCTACAATCTGATAGCTGGGCGACCCCGAGTAACCGTGCTAAGGAGCTCAGGGCGCTTGACATCACGACCTCCTACAGACCTACCTACCTACCCTAAAAAATGAATCACACCTGCCCAGGAACAAAGAGAACTGGCCAGAGGCACAGTGCATGCACTTATGTGGCCATCTGGTGACAATGCAGACAGGGTGGGAGGCCCTGTGTCCCAAGAACACCCACCAGGGGGAGGAATGTGAGAGTTAACTCCACTCCCTCCTGCTACACTAGAACCCACTGGGTAGACAGCAGGAAGTGGCACAGGGGCCTGGGATCAGTGCTAAGTCCTGCCACACTACACGAGTACACAGAATGAGGCAGAACAGAAAATGCCAGTTTAGTTACAGGAAGGTCAGATGCAGGTGCGAGTGAAGTCAGGGTATCAGGAAGAGAGGCTTCTAGACCAGGCACCATCTTTCTTGGTCTGGGTGATTCTGTACGACTCACTTCTGACATGCTAGCAAGCGGCTTGACCTCAACAGCTATGAACCCTGCAGAGCACATCTATAGAACACACCAGTTAGGTTTCATTGGGGGGGTATGGTAGCACATACTGAGAACTGACTTTGCTTTAATGATTAATGGGATCAAAGGTGCGCGCCGGCGTACAGGTGCACGCTTGCTTCTCTTTAAGATGAGGTCTTAAGTAGCCCAGGCTGGCCTTGAACTTGCTATAAAGGATCTAGAAGTCCGGCACTCTGGCCTTCACCAGTGCTGGTTTTAACTGGTTCCAGTCCTTTACACAGGGCCCAACAGTGGTAGCTGAGAAGCAATGGCCAACAGAGTAGCTCTTCGAAAGCCACAGACGTGCAGGGGACTGAGGCCGCTAGGTCAGGGGCTGAACAGTGAGCCTGGCAAGGGAATTGCCCACAGGAGGGAAGATGAGGGTAAAGGGGTCTGTGGGATGGCAGAGGAGACACCCTGCGGTCAGGGAATGACCAGGAGAGTGGCGGTGGTGCTTTCATCAGGAGAGAGGACAGAGAAGACTGTAGGGCACTGAGGGCACATCACCACCTTCACTCAGCATTCTGGCTGTACCTCCTTGATGTCATGGTAGTGCCCTAGGAGGGCGTAGGGGCAGTAGGAGATGCTCATGGAGACGACGCCCATGGTGCTGATGGTGACCATGGCCACATAGACGTTGGGAAACATGGCCATCACAGCGGTGCCCACAGAGAAGCCCAGTGTCCCCAACATGTAGATGATTCTGATGCTCAGGTCATAGTTGTCCAGGTACTTCTGTAGCAGGGCTGTAGAGAGGGTCACAGGACCATGAGTTAGCCGGTGTCCACAAACCCTCTTGACCTCCAACACTGCCTCCCTCTGGTGGAACCTAGGCCTTCAGGCATAAATGTAGTCTCCTGCCCACCTGGATTCCCCCAGGCTCTAGCATGTCTGAAAGAAGCCAGCTCTCTGGCCTCCGTGGGATGCTGACTGCCCACCCAATTCTCCTTACTAGAACTCTCTGGCTCTTCCCTTGTCACTTTGGGTTCTAAGCACCCAAGGCCAGTCTGAGGATCCTGCCTCCTGACTGGCGCCTCACAGGTACCACCTCTTCCATGAAGCATCTGTGCTGCAGCAGACTGGTGATGGTGGTGTGGTCCCTGCCACTTGGCTGACCTGCCCTATCCTCCCTACTTCAACTACAGATCAGGCAAAGCTGACTTCCATTCCATGTTCAGACTGAGTATGGGCAGATAAGACAGAGGACTCCAATCCTATGTCTTTCAAGTTTTGGGACTGAGAGGGGCATGCTACCTTGCGGGGAGAGCCTATCACCTCACCCATCAGGGTTCCTGCCCGTGGCAGGCTGGACTGGTCCGCTGCCCTTCAGACTGTGGGCCCCAGACGGGGCTGGCGTGCCAGGGGCTTCATGCTAATAAACCAGTGCAACCCAGGCTAGCGTCCATGCTGGACAGTGTCATGAGATGCGCTCAGGATAGCCTCCCAGTCTCACAGACACCTGATCCCAGACCACGGCAACCGACTTGAACAACTTCTCCTCTACTGAGGCAAAGGCCAGGGTCCTGATACTCACCTGAGCAGATAGCACCAGTAGCAGCGTAGATGACCAGGCCCCAGCAGCCCATCTTCACGCCAGCATTGTAGGCGTGCCACTTGGTGGAGTTGGAGGGGGCCTGTTGTAGAGAGAGGAGGTTGAAGGCATTTGCTGCCCTCAGGGCAGAGGAGATCACTCTGCACTCCCAAGCAGGCAGTCTGAGAGGTGACAGACACTCAGTGAGAGGAGAGCCAACCCAAGTCCAGGTCAGTATCTGCTAAGCTACTTCCAGTCCCTCCCAGGCCACATGCGACTCTGCTGCCTGCAATGAGAAGTGGAATCCTGCCTGTGGCCCTGAAATAAGGCTGGTCTGGACCGGCAGAGAGGACTCTGCCTTCTCTGAGCTGCCATGCCAGCACCTGAAAAAGGTGTAACAGACCACTGTGGTCACCTACACAGTCACAGTGTGAGCCCAGAAACGCTAGCAGGGCGGGGCAAGAATAAAAACAGGCTGTTACTTTGACAGCTGAGCCAACAGTCTCTTCATGATTTTCAAAGTGGTTCTGGTCCTGTGAAGGTACCTGGCATCACGAATGGTCACCAGAGACCCCACTGTAACAACTTTGTCTCAGGTGTGTGACTGACTATGCATTAGGATGCACGTTGGGCATTCATTACCTGATCCACACGGCCACGTGGATGCAAGGGCAGTGCATGCAGGCTCACAGGAGGCCCTGCCCGGAAGCTGCCAAACTCCCTAGGCAGTAGAACTGGTAGCCCTAGCGTACTCACCTGGGGGTTCCCTTTGAAGATGACCTGGCCCATGAAGTCAGTATAGAAGACAGCCTCTGCGATGACAGAGAACCAAGTCAGGAGGTGGCAGAGGCAGAGCCACATCAGCTCCTTGGGCATCTTCAGCATGGACAGCCACAGCAGGCGCACGGTGGTCTCTGTCTCACCCTCCTCGCTCTCTGTGTCCCCGCTGGAGGCGGTGGCCCCACTCTGGTTGCGGTGCCGGGAGCGCTGCCGCTGCTGCAGGTCATACAGGTCGCTCATGCTCCGGGACGGCTTGATGAGGACCACGGCGTTGGCCCGGCGGTAGCGGTAGCAGTGGGACCCAATCTTGCCGTAGTAGGAGAAGGTGCTGGAAGACTGCCTGTGAAACATGTGCCTACGCCGCCGCATGGAACTGGATGTGACTGAGGGCTTCAAGTCTACCTTAGAGTGGCTGAGGGGGTTCATTGGTGGGGAGCCTCTCCCATTTGGGACTTTAGCTTCATTCAAGTGATTATCAAGCAAAGTGTCGTCCTCCTTGGTGGACTCCCTGAGGAACGTGGACAGGCGGGGCAGCTTGGCCCTCAGGAGCTCTTGGCTGGTGCTCTGGGGGGTGCTGGGGTAGGAAGCATCTTGGAAGATGGAGGGCTCGATGTCATGCAGGAAGAGCAGCTGAGGCTCCATGTCCAGTGTGGAGTCAGCCATGTGCAGCACTGAGTCGCTCTTGCTGCGCACGATGTCCACATCGAGGTAGTCCAAGGACAGCTCGTGCTCCGACTGCACCTCATCTGGAAATGGGGGGCTGCCATCCTGCATGCCCCCACCGAGGGAGCTGAGGCGGGGGGCGGGGGCCGGGGCGCCAGGCTGGAGACCGGTGCTGGGCAGGGTGGCGTCCTCAGGCCCGCGGTCCTGCTGTGGGTTGTACTGCTCCTCCTCGATGCTAAAGAGATGCAGAGCCACCGACACGGAGAAGAAGACTGCAGCGAAGAAGAACAGCACCTGGTTCTGCGTCTGGAACCAGTCCCCTAGGAAGGTCTGCGTCCAGTCCAACCCGCCCAGCACGTAGCCAATGGCCCCACCGAGGCCTGTAGACAGAGAGGGGACAGTGAGGCTCAGCCCCAGCACGGGGCTGTCCCTTACACAGGGTTATGTGGCAAATCAGTGAGATGGAGAACGAAAGGACGGCTGAGACAACAAAACAGAACAACTCAGGGGACTGCACAGCTCCTCACACTGGCCTAACGTTCCCAGTCAGAAACGGAGACAAAGGGAGTCTTGGGCCCAGAGCAACCCCAGTGCACCCGTGTGTTCCCCTCCAGCTGAGTGACAAGGCCTGGGCAGTGTCCGCCTGGCAGCCATGTCATCCAGGCAGGGCTTATTCCCTCCTTACTGCTCCTCAGTCCCTTCACCCTGCTAGGTTCACGTGGTAAGTGAGTCCCGGTGCGTCCTAAAGCCCTGTCCATCTGTCATTGATCACCACCACCAATGACCGCAGATCCCTCCCGCCCACCTGGGGCCTGGCATGGGTCTTTACCAGCAGAGAAGGCGTGTATGTTGAGGGCCATGTCTTGCTCCTCACTGTCTACCACATCCAGCAGGTAGGCACGAATGGGCCCCTCAGTTGCATCGGCACTGAAATCCAGGACCACCACTCCCAGCACCGTGAGGACAATGCCAATGGGCTGCCGGCTGGGAACATCGCCAAGCGCCAGACCTGGACAGAGTGTGGGGAAGCAGTCATACGCCAGTGCCAACTGTCAGGCTCCTCAGGCAAATGCTTTCAGGATAGCGGTAAA